>NC_133620.1:73469615-73812115 GCF_048593235.1 Sminthopsis crassicaudata
ATTGCTAAGGCTGCAATAAAAGCTTGGGGTGTCCTTCCTGGACAGAAAGATCGTGGAGAGGCTTTCACTAAAATACAGCAAGGTCCCAATGAACCTTTTGCAGATTTTGTGGGACGTTTACAAACTGCTGTCAAAAGAACTATTGGAGAAAATTCAGCTACAGAAATAATGACCAGACATCTGGCCAAGGAAAATGCCAATGAGATTTGCAAAAGAATTATATGGGGATTAGACAAAGATGCTCCTTTAGAGGAGATCATAAGACGCTGTGCTACAGTGGGAACAAATGCTTTTTATACCCGGACAATGATGAATGTGGAAAGGCAGGGTCCCTCCTGGCAAGGGACTTCTAGAGAAACTCGGCGATGTTTTCAATGTGGAAAAATTGGACATCTAAGAGCTCAGTGTAGGTATGGAGATACAGTGAGAAGACAGGGTGAAAGAAGACCTAAAACCCCATGTCCAAAATGCAATAGAGGACTCCATTGGGCATCAGAGTGTAGAATAATTCAGGGAAATGGGATGAAGGGCCCAGATCCAGGGCCCCAGGCAAAAAAGACTTGGGGCATGATGGCAGCTGATGTTACATCTAAAGAGCCTTTAGAAGGCCAGGACTCTGATTTAATCAATCAGCAGAGAAGCAATCACATGGCAGAAAGGGATTACCTGATAAGTCAGTCAAAAGGCAATCAGATTGCAAAAATGGATTACACTTGGGGAGAATACAGGCCTTTTAAACCAACAGGGCTGTGCCCAGTGCAAACAACTCCAATGTAATTGTCAGATGATGAGAAGAGATTTAGAAAGTGGTAAATAGAAGGAAATTAGATAGGTTAACTGCCTGGGAGAGAGGGTTTGCTTGTATTTCTTCAGCAGGAGAAGGAATCAGATGGGTGCCAACGAGTCATATTCGCCTTGTCCATCAGAGAGAGACAGAAAAAGAGAAAGGCCTCAAAATAAAGGAGAAGATCTAAGAAACATCTGACACTGAAAGAGCATGGATAATAAGAAGACTGTTAAAGAACTTTAAAAACCAGCAGGAATCATTGGACTTCCTCACACAAGATGAGACTAATGGACAATGGACTTATGGACATTTATAAATTTTCAATTTATGATTATGTTATATACTTCTAGCATGTGTTACGTTACTATGTTACTATGTGCTTATGTAATTTATGTAATTATCTGTAATACTTCCCATATTGATGGATTTATGTTTCAAGGTCATGACTGTCCTATGTTCTAAATCAAAAGAAAGGGGGAGATGTTAGGATTACTAAGTGAGAACTCAGGTTGTCTGGATGGTGACAAGGTGAGAATTCAGGTTTTCTGGACAATTACAAGGTGAGAACTCAGGTTGACTTGATAGAGGGGGCAAGCTCATTGGCTGGGGTGGTTCTTCCCAGAAGCCCTTGCATTATCCCACGCCCATTCTCTGGGAGGATAAAAAGAGACAGCATTGGGCGCAAAGGGCAGATCGGCCTGGAGAAGGATAAGAGCTGGAGGAGATTCAGAGCCAGGATTCAAGAGGAAGACTCTGAATTGCATCAGGCTTGACGGGGCTCTCTGCAGGAAGGGAAGTCACTTCTTTGGACAAGAGTTAACAGCAACTGCCTGGAGACAACGGTTCATTACAGGAAGAAGAATCTGTCTGAAAGATTTGAGTAGACACAGCAGATCTCTTCCCAGAGAGCGATCCAGCAGCTTCTGGAGACGACAGCTCGTTACATTGTCCAATTTATTTTTTTAAACCTAAAGTAGGTCTTGACATTAATTTCCACTAAATTTCATTTTTCTTGTATTTAAAAAAAAAGACGTGCAATTGGATGGTCATTCTACTGAGCTGGCAATCAGATTTTATATCTAAGACAAGTACAATGAGTTAGATCCAGAACTTAATAATAGGAAGAAGTGAATACATTAGGTTTCATTTGGTAAATTAGGTATTATCTTTAATGATCCCAAACTATTTCCCATTACAAAACCCCACCTATTTACAGAATTAATCTCCAGGTTATGCTGAATGGCTGAGAATCCTAGAACATCTTAGCCTTTAAAGAAGCCAAATTATGGGTAAATCAAAGACCAGTGGAGAGATTCATGGTGATTTCAGTAAACTAGTTGCAGCGTACTTCCAATGATGATCTACAATACACAAATGACATATAAATAAGACAGTCCCTGATGTCAAGGAGCTTAAATGTCAAAAAGGCATACAGAAATTGAAAGCAAGGTCAGGTAGCAGAGCATGAATTAAAAAAAAATGTGTCATGGTCCTATAAAAATAGCACCAGGAATACTCAAGGTCAAAATGATCCCTGAAGTTGATGAGGAAAGTTTCCCCAAGTCTTGAAAGAAGAGATAAATATGATTGCAAAATCACTGTAACTGATCTCTTTTGATCATGTGAAACAGATAATTTTCAAAAAAGGGATGATAATGAGTTCAATAAGTCAACAAGCATTTGTTAAATGTCTACTGGCATTGGCTTGCAGTGTGCTAAGTAGAAATTTTTTAAAAAGCAAAAAATAATAAACCCATTGTTACTGCTCTAAAGAAGCTCAAAATCTCATGGTGACTAAAAACTACTGAACTAAATTTTTATTTCTGAAAAAAATTAAAGAATAGTGATCACAAAGAGCCATCATGACTTTAGCAAAACTAAGTCATTTTAGACTAACTTCATTTTCAAAAAATGAAGATATTTACTTATCTGATAGATCAAGGGAATGCTATATAGTTTAGCTACATTTTTAGCAAAACAAAATCTTTCTTGCTATTCTTGTGGAGAAAATGAAGAGATAGGAACTAGATGAAAATAACTGAAGGGAACTCAGTTAGTTGAATGAGCAGATCCAGAGTTGTTATTAGTGAATTTATTATTAGCCACAAGTAGTTTGATATCAGTTTGGAAGTAAATTCATTGGGCAATTAATGACAACAATAATATAATAATATAACATAACAATATAACATAATATTTATATGGCACCTACTGTGTATATGGCATTATACTAAGCACTTTGCAAACATCTCATTTGATGCTCACAACAATCCTGGGAGGTAAATGCTATTATTGTCCTTGTTTTGCAAATGAGAAAACGACAGAGGTTCCATGATTTACCCAGATCACGCAATCTGTAAGTATTTTAGGATATATTTGAATTCAGGTCCTCCAAAGTCCAGGCCCAATGTTCTTTGTTATTTATACTTGTTTATTAAACAGTAACCCTATGTCTAACATGTGTAAATGTTGGGGATACAGAGAAAGATTTTGAAAAATAGTCCCTGCCTCCCAAAAGTTTCTAATGGAAGCTTTTTCTGCTATTCCGTAGTTTGTGAGACACGTCTAAATTCTTCTTGACCCCACGTGGGGTTTTCTTAGCAGAGATACTGGAGTGGTTTGCTATTTCTTTCTCCAGTTCATTTTACAAATAAGAAAACTGAAGCAAATAGGGCTAAGTGACTTGCTTATAGTCACACAGCTGGCAAGTATCTGAAGTTATATCTGAATGAAGAAAGATGAGTCTTCCTGACTCTAGGCCCTCTAATCTGTCCACTATGATACCCAGTTGCCCTTGTAGTGGGATCAACAATATGTAAATAATTAAATACAATGAAGATATATGAAGTAAAGGCAAGATAATTTCAGGGAGAAAGGGATTAGAATCTGGGGAGACCAAGAAAGTCTTCCTGCTGAAGGTGGGATTTGAAGTGAAAGAAACCAGATAAACCAGAGGTGGAGGTAAGGAAAAAAAGCATGCCCCAGAAATGAGGGAGTGTGCAAAAACAGACAGACGGGAGATGGAGAAAGAGAACAAACTTTTTCAAAAAGAGAACAAGCATTTATTATGTGCCTACCATATAGTAGGCACTATGATAAGGATTTTACAAGTATTCTATCATTTGAGATTAATGAGGAAAGAAAGAAAATCTTTTGAACTTTTAAGAGATAGACCAAAGAGTTGCAAAGGATCATACTTTATAGAAAACAAACTCAATCTGTGAGCAGAAAAGGATTATGAAAAAATATATTTAATAAAAGTGTTTCTTCTGCTTAGGAAAGGATTTTCTTCAAATGGGGAAACCCATTTGTGGTTTCAATCTGCAATTTAACTGAAGCAACGGTTCCCATATGAATCATTCATTGTGATGGTCCAAGGATTTTGCACTAAAAATTATTTAATGAAGTCTTTGGCAGTAAATAATTGCCCAATTATATTCTAATTTTTTTTTTCTTGTGATATGTCTGAAGCATTAGTTTATTTCTGTAACAATTCAAAATCATTATTATAACAACTCTGATGTTCATGCAGCAATTATATCAAATTCAAACTATTTATGGCTAAGTATTTTGAGTTTCTTAATCTGTCATCAAATTGTTTACAAACTACAAGAGGAGTTTCTACTTTCAAGTGTGATGCCCAAATGACTAACTTCATTTATATTCTCTACTCTGCACCAGAGTTAACTTCCTCATTCCTCTCTGTTACTCTGTAATCATCTCTCTTCAGCTGCATAATGTGATAAAAGTTTTATAAATATTTGCATTCTTGTTGTACAAATGCCATGAAAATCATGATCTCTGGACATATGTATCATAAACTTTATTTAAACATTCTGCCAAAACAAACCTTATATTTCCTCTTGTCACACACAATATTAAGACTATTCTCTGACTTAGATTTTCAAATGAATTCCTTGGCGATACTGGTCAGTTGTTCAGTACTTCCTATGAAACTGTGTCTAGTATGCCAGTGGTGGAAGAGAACAAAGTCATGTCTGCAGAGATAATTTCCTTATAGGGTTACTTTCTATTTTTTAAAAAAATTATTTTGAAACTATATCCTCTCATATGAAAGAGTGTTCCAAATCACTACTGATCAGAGAAATGCAAATTAAGACAACTCTGAGATACCATCTAGGTTTTATTGTAGCACATGTAAAATGTATGGGATTGCCTGTCATCGGAGGGAGGGAATAGAGGGAGGGGGGGGGATAATTTGGAAAAATGAATACAAGGGATAATATTATAAAAAAAAATTACTCATGCATATATACTGTGAAAAAAATTCTAAATAAAAAAATTATTTAAGATTAAGCAACACATGAAAATGAATTTAAGCATGTTTATCATTTAATACAACTTGTCAGTCAATAGAAAAGTAAATATTTTCTTTCACAACTAGCTTTTCATTTTTATGACTTGGTTAGATGACTAAAAATAAAAAAGTCAATTTACATTTCTCAACACAACAGCCTATAAAATTCTATCATTTTAATCATATATTTACAGAATGAGAATTTTCATTTTGTTCTTGTTTTAGATAAAAATATAAAAGTAAATCTTAGGCAGAATTAGATTGAAAATTATGTTTTGGGGGGTTAAGCCAAATATTGCTAGCCTTTGTTCAAATAAAACAATCCAAAATAAAAATTAAGTTTATATATGATTATTATTACATTGTTAAATGTATCCCAACTTATTTCATTAAAAATCTTATTAATAATTGCCAAAATTTATAAAATAAAGTTAATATGAAGTCTTGCTGATAATAGTAAGCACATGAGATTGTCAGGTTACTTCTTTTAATTCTTACACAATGTTCCATATAAAATATTCATAATTATTTTTAATTGCTTTTATAATTTTATATTTATAGTTTTTATAATCATATGTAGAATGAAATTTTATGTTTTATTATCATAATGGAACTTTAGGAGCAAAACTCTTATATTGTAAACTCTTAATGAATAAAACTATTTTTAAAACATAATTTGACATTTGAGTCAATAAAACACTTATTTGTTGTTTAGTCTTTTTTCAATTGTGTCTGTTTTTTTGTGACTCCATTTGGAGTTTTCTTGACAAAGATACTGGAGTGGCTTTCCATTCATCTTACAGATGAGGAAATTCACATGTAAAATTAAGCACCTGCTATGTGCCAGGCACTATGCTAAGTGCCAAGTATATTTTAAAAAGTAAAAAAAAGAAATGATCCTTGCCCTTGAGGAGCTCACGATTTAATCATAAAACTTCTATAAGTGACCATAATTTCTGAGGCTATTTTTCTCCACCCTTCATTATCATAGAATCACAGAGGTGGAAAGAACATCAAAGGTATTCAGAGACCAACTGCTCCTCTACATTTGACAAAATCTCTGCCAAGTTCATTCATAGATTTGCAGTTAGGGAGAAGGTTATTTCCTCTGTACCTGCTGAGATAGTCCATTTTGCTTTCAGAAAGCTATAATTGTTAATGGGTATTTCCTTATATTTGAGCAAATATATGCAACCTTCCCTCATTCTTTGCTCTACCCTGTGGGGTCACAGAGATTAATGAATAAACCTTAAAGACTATTATGAGTAGTATACTAAATAATTCTGTAGATTCATAGCACTTTTGGGGGGTTGCTATTGAATTTGTGGGACAAAAAATATTGGGAACCATTGTATCTGTGATCCCTTCCAATTCTTAATATTATTAATTTAATTCTCCAATCTTTGCTCCAATCAGTTTTTCTACTCTTTAACGCTGATTTAGCACTATTTTCAGGAACCACTAGATTTTGCTATCTGAAAATATAATATCTCTGGAAAGTCTCTCTGATAGAAATCAATTCTCCCACTGTCTCCAATTCTCAAGGCAAGGATTCTTTGCTCCTATCTCTTACTTTCATGCTGTTGCTATCTATGCTTCATAAGCATACTTTCACTCTCTATGCAATCCATCCCCTTGTTGCTCCTATTTATTAACCTCCAGGATATTCTTCTTCCTTCCTTATGACATCAAAAACACTAGGCATAACTGTCCCTTTCTACTACACTTCTAGACATTATCTTCACCAAATTTAATAACCATGATGATAATCTTTCTGATGTGCTGATTTCATAGCTCTGTGAATTTCAGTGACATCTATCTACACTGATTCCCCCAAGTTTGCCGTCATTCTGCCAGGATTTCTATACCTCTGACCATCCCAGTTGCAAGCCTTTGACCCTAAGGGTCAAAGTACTTTTGAGGTGCTCGTATTCTTGACCCCATCTCTTTTTATATCCTCTAGGAGTTTGACCCTAAAATCATATCTTTTTCCTACTTATTTTTCCATTTTTCCTTATCCAATGCATTAATCCTTCTGCTTATACACATGATCAAAATTCCTTTATTCTTTAATTTTTTTTCATTTACTTAACACTTCCTAGCTGTGTGATCTGGGCAAGTCACTTAACCCCAATTGCCTCAGAAAAAAAAATCATTTATGCTTTCATAATGTCTCATTATACTATCATACATATGTCTCATTATACTATCACAATATATCTCAAGCTATCATCTATGTCTCATCTTTTACACAAACTTCTAGAAAAAGTTGTGATATTCATTACCTCTACTTATTTCACTGTCTCTTCTTAGACCCTTACAATCTGGCTTGCTGCCTCATCACTTAACAAAACTGCTCATTGTTAATGACTGCCTAATTGTCAGAACTCATGATCTTTTCTCAGTCCTCATCCTTCTTGATCTCCCTATATAGTTCTTTGCACTATGAAACACTTCTTCTTACCAAGGACTCAACAAGGAACTAGAATTAGGACTATGTTTGTGTAGTGTTAAGCCAAATATTGAAAACTTTTAAGTAAAAAAGTTGAAATATATGAATTTATATTTGTTGTCTTCCAATTTATTTCATTAAAACTTATTTATATTTGACCAAATTTATCAAATAGAAATTTATTATAAATTCTTACAGATAATAATGAGCATAGCAGATATAATGCTTGTTTCTTTTAGTTCTTACATAACATTTCATGTATTAGAGTCATAATTATTTCATCATTGCAATTTTGTAATTTTATATTGAAATTTTACAATTACAGGTAGAAAGTATACATTTAATCATTACAGTTATACAATGCATATTTATTTTTAGAGCTTTTGGGGAGGCAAAAGTAATCATTAAAATTATTATTTAAGTACTTAATGGATAATAGAGTAACTAGAATTCTGGGCATGAAGTCAAGAAGACTTAAGTTGCCCTCAAAGCACTTACTTGATGTCTGACTCTTCACCTCTATCTGCCTCAGTTCCTTGAACTCTAAAATGGAGATCAGACTAGCCCTTGTAGGGTTGTTGTGAAAATCAAGAGAGGTAATAGCTAAAAGGTACCTCACACACAGTACACTTTGGGGGTTGTTAAAGAAATGTTCCCTTCTCTACCTTGATTCTAAATTTTGATAGCACTAATCTCATAGTCTTTCTGGCTACTCTTTAATTCCTTTGATAGAATACAATCAATATCCTACCCTAAGTGTGGAAACATCCCAAGACTTTGTCCTGGCTATTAATTTCCTCTCTATATATATTCTCCTGGTGATCTTATCAGTTCTCTTGGGTTCAACTATGACTGCAGATGACTCCAGATCTTTATATATCATCCATCCTTATTTATTCCCTCTCTGATATTCTAGTCCTACATCATAAACTACCTCTAAAACATCTCCAGCTAAATGTCTTGGAGGCATCTCAAACTCATATTCAAAACAGAACTTAATTATCCTTCCCTAAAAATTTTCTCTCCTCCCTAATTTCTTTATTTCTATTAAAATAATAACAATAAAAAAACCTGGGGCAGTTAAATGGCACCATGGTCTATAAATTACTAGTCCTGGAGTCAGGAGGACTTGATTTCAAAATCAGGATTCAGACACTTACCACTTCCTAGTTCCATGATCCTGGGCAAGCCACTTAACCCCAATTGCTCCCCCCAAAGCCATCTTTCCTGTTACCCAGAGTCATCCTCAACTCTTCATTCTCCATCAGCCTCTGTATTTAATCAATTTCCAAGTTTTGTTACTTTGACAACAATATTTCTTCTATTTAACTCCTTCATTCCAGGTACACCACCACAACTCTAGAATTAAAACCTCGTTACTTTTAACTATTGCAATAACTTCAAAATTGGCATCCCTCATTTTAATTTCTTCCTTTCCACAAAATTGCTGTCTTGAAAATTCTACCAGTACTTGGTAGGAACTTTTAGCAAATATTCATTAAATAAATGAATAGGCACAACCTTTGCTAAACTTGTGATTAATACAATTATCACAGAATTATTACAACCATGTCTCTTTTAATTTTCTCTGGGCTTAGGTCCTTGGTCAGTTCAGTAATATGGCCAAATACAAAAACCCACCCTTCACCCCATGTTCTAGGGTACACTGTCTCACAAGACAAAGAAAATAACCATTGATACAGAAATTCTCCCAGATTCATCTGGTTTTCACATATTATTTTCCTTTCATGAATAGACTGAACTTGTCTGTTAGGATCCTTACAAGGTACTAAGACAGTGGAATTGATACAGACAATAATTATCTAATTTAGCATGGTTCAGTATGATTGATCTGATCCTACAAGGAGATGTTATGGGCCAGAACTTGAAGCAAGTTGTGGAATTGAGGAGATAGTAGTTAAATCTAAATCTAGTTTAACATTGATTTAATCCCACAACAAATAATGGTTTCCTAGTGATATAATGATAGGTGTATACTCAGTGTGGGGTGTATAGGGAGGAGGTCTTAGGGCCAGGAAGGAGAAGCCCATTAGAAGCTCATTTGGAGCAAGCTAGAGACAGAAGCTGGCAGAGGCAAAGGACTAGTGGCAAGAGCTTTCAGAATCAAGGAGAGAGATAGGCCTCTAAGAAAGCTAACCATGCCCCAGGAAAAGAGACAAAACTTTGAAGGAAGCAATAAAGGATTTGGACTTTAACTTCTAGCTGAATTTGAGGTGATTATTGAACTGAACTGAAAGTAAGGCTACCTCCAGAAGCTCCCCAAGAAACCTGTTCCCAGAGAACATTACACTTTAGAGAAGAATATTACATTTTGGCACCCAAACAGGGACCAAGAACCTTCATCTGTGACCTAGAAATTAGGGTCAGTATAACAAGGAAACTTTGTTAAAGGGCTAAACCAGTATTTCAGCTAAAATGAGACAGATGTTTAGAAAACAGCCTTCTTTTCTAATTTGAGGAAAATGTTTAGAGAGCATTGTCAGACTTATGAAAAGTCAAGGTTTGATTATAATTTGGGAGCAGATCACTGAACTTTTAGAAACTGTACAATATACATCTCCTTGGTTCTTTATGGAAAAAGAATGGAAATTAGTAGGAGAGCATCTATGTCAATTCTACAATGAAAATGGACCTGACTCGATTTCCAAAGACATACTTAATACATGTAATTTAATACAACTGGCTTTAGGAAATTATATTTTATAAGAAGAGTGAGCAGGAGAGGGAGGATCAAGTTAAGCTAAGTGAAAAGGATGAAGAATCAGATAAGAATAGAGTTAAGTACAATTTTAAGTGTGGTGCTTCACAGCAGGAGAAATTAGGTCATTCCCCATCCCCTGACCTACTTCCCCCAATTAACCCTTCATGACCCTGTGATTGAAGAGCTTGACCTTTCAGGTCAAAAAAAGAGAAGATAACACTCCTTTTGATTTGGATAAAATTAAGGATTTGAAAAAAAGTTGCACTCTTTATGGGGCTACATCATCTTATATTAAGATGTTACTAGATAATTTGGCTTATGAAATCCTAACCCCGAATGATTGGAAATCCTTGGCAAGGACATGTTTAGAACCTGGATAAAACTTGTTGTGGCTTTTGGATTATCATGAATTATGTAGGATTCAAGCCCAATGTAATAAGCAAACTGGAGTTAATGTGCAAATTACCTTTGACCAACTAGCAGGTGAAGGTCAGTATGGAGAGAATTCAGAACAGATTAATTACCCCATAATAACTTATGAACAAATTGCTACTACTGCTATAAAAGCTTGGGGTATCCTCTCAGGAAAAGATGAAGATAAAACCTTCACAAAAATAGAGCAAGGTCCCAATGAACCCTTTGAGGATTTTGTGGAATGTTTGCAGATAGCTGTCACAAGAACCATTGGAGAAAATGCAGCTACAGAAATAATGACCAGACATCTGGCTATGGAAAATGCCAATGAGGTTTGCAAAAGAATTATATGGGAACTACACAAAGATGCTCCGTTAGAGGAGATCATAAGACGCTGGGCTACAGTGGGCACAGATGCTTATTATACTCAGAGCATGCTAAACATGGGAAGACAGGGTCCCTCTTGGCAAAGGACTTCTAGAGAAAATTGTTGATGTTTCCAATGTGGAAAGATTAGACATCTTAGAGGTCAGTGTAGGCAAAGAGATAAAGTGAGAAGACCTAAAACCCTATGTTCAAAATGCCACAAGGGCTTCCACTGGGCCTCAGAATGTAGATTGGGACCCAGGGAAATGAAAGCTGGGGCCCAGCTCCAAGATACCATACAAAAGACAGGTGGGGCATGATGGCAGCTAAGTTTACACTCAGAGAGTCTTTAGAAGTTCAGGACTCTGATGTGATCAATCAGCCAAAAAGCTGATCATATGGGAGAAAGGGATTACAATAGGGGAGAATACAGGCATTTTTAACCCAACAGAAGGGCAGTGTCCAGTACAAGCAGATCTAATGAGAGATCTAGAAAGTAGTAAATAGAAGGGAATTAGGTTAACTGCTTAAGAGAAAGGGTTTGCTTGTATTCCTATAGATGGAAAAGGAAACAGATGAAGAAGGAAACAAATAGATGGCAAATAGCACCTGAAAGAGACAGAAATAGAGAAAAATCTGGAAACAAAGGAAAAGACCTAAGAACAAAATCTGCAGGAATCATTGGATTCCCTAACAACAAGATAAGACTGTTGCAGGACTTGAAAACCAGCAAGAATCACTGGATTCCTTGAGATGAAAAATTGTTGATGAGATTATTGCAGCACTTCAAAGCTTGCAGGAATTATTGGATTCCTGGAATATGAACTAATGGACAATAGATTCCTTTTGGACTATTTCTAGGATTTATGGACATGTATAATTCCTCATGTTGATTCATCTTATTTGTTACATCACTACTAGCTTGTGTTATATTGCTATGTACTTATTTAATTTATGTAATTATGTGTAATACCTCCCCATATTGATGGATTTATGTATACCTGTTTCAAGTGAGCCCCTTCAGAAACCTGCTAATCTGACTTGATTTCTCATTTCCTTTGGTGTTTTCATCTCCCTTCCTGAGATGTCAGAGAGAGTGTGATCACATGTTCTAAATCAAAAGAAAGTGGGAGATGTTAGGATTCTTACAAAGTACTAAATCAGTGGAATTTATAGTGACAATTATCTAATTCAGCATGGCTCAGTATGATTGATCTGATCCTACAAGGAGATGTTATGGGCCAGAACTTGAAACAAGGTACTAAATGAATTGAGGAGACAGTGGTTAAATCTAGTTTAGCATTGATTTAATCCTATAACAAATAATGATTTCCTAGTAATGAAATGATTGGTGTGTATTCAGTGTGGGACATATAAAGAGGAGGTCTCAGGGCCAGGAAGGAGAAGCCCATTATTAGCTCATTTGGAGCAAGCTAGAGACAGAAGCTGGCAGAGGCAAAGGACTAGTGGCAAGAGCTCTCAGAATCAAGGAGAGAGATAGGCCTCTAAGAAAGCTAACCATACCCCAGGAAAAGGGACAAGACTTTGAAGGAAACAATAAAGGATTTGGACTTTAACTCCTGGCTGAATTTGAGGTGATTATTGAACTGAACTGAAACTAAGGCTACCTCCAGAAGCTCCCCAAGAAACCTGTTCCCAGAGAACATTACACTTTAGAGAAGAATATTACACTTGTCTGTTGAGGTACCTTACAATTTTCAAATTCTCAGACAATGATTGCATGACATTTAGCCAAAATAAGATCCCCTTTGTTTTCTTTCTCTAACTTACAGTCATATTTACAAGTAACATGATTAGGGCCAATTTCATAAATACACACACACACAGCAATGAAAATTGTTTTTCCCTTTTCTTTTATATTTTTGCTTCAGAAAGCCCCCAAATGGGATTATAATAGCATATTCTTTAAAGCTATTGGCCAGAGCAATCACCTTCCAATAGCTGCAACTCAGATGCAACCTGTCTTCCTTATTGTGCTCACACTACTAAGACCATTGCATCCTCTATTATTTTGAAGTCTGAAATGGATGTATGATGCAGTCAACAAGCATTTATTTAGCACTGCAATATGCCAGACATTGGGCCAGTGCTAGGGATACAAAGGCAAAACAAGTGCTGGAATTCAAGAAAGGCAATAAATGGTCCCTTGCTCTCTCAAGAAACTCACATTCTCATATGCTATCCTACTGCTGATGCTAATTATGCCCAAAACATGACCTTTTATTTCTCAATTTTTCCTTACTTGACAAAATCAGTTTTTATCTGAATTTTCTTATCTTCTTACTCACTTCAGTTCCCAAGGTCAGAGTCATTTCAACAACATGCTCTCCATTACCCTAAGTTGTCTCACTTCTTTAACTTCCTCTTATTCTTGCTCATCTAATCCTCAAACACTGGACAACCTCCACTACTTATTCCACTCCTACTTCGTGCCTGTCTAGTATTACTGGGAAAAGTCATGAAAGCCTGCTGACATGAAAATCTACCATAAATGCATTTTTCATTATCTCATCTAACTCTATAGTACTAACAGCAATCCATTTATCAATCATTCTTCAAATCCTCTTTTTTCAAGTCTCCAATTCTATTCTTGTCACCCATTCTTACAACAGATGATCTCCAATTCTACTACATTCATAAGAAAAATGAAGTTTGAATTTCCTCCTCCCCTTTTCATTAATTCAAAACTTTTCTGAGTCCTCCTCATCCATCTTCTCCTGTTCATAAGAAGAGATAACTTTCTCTCTGGTCAGAACTTTTCCACTAATGCCACTGATTCCATCTCTTTCCATCCTTACTCATTCTTGTATTTTCACTTTCTCCTTTTTATCTGATTCCTTTCCATCTGTCTACACCAGTTCAAGTCTTAATTAAACTAAATGTAGCAAAGTAATGGATCGGGTCAATGATACTCATTTAAATATCACCCTTCAACCTATCATTAGACTCCTTTCTATATTTAATTTTATCATCCTATTCTCAAAAACAATACAGGGATATGATTAAATAGTGTCTTTCTCATTAGTAAATTGCAGTCTCTTACTCATTACTTAATCAACTTGATCTTCCGTCCCAGTTCATTATATATTCATTATTTAATGAACTAGAGAAACTTCTTTCCTCAATAGTAATTACTCTTATTTTTATATAGGAAATACCTTAATTCTGTATGAAGAAATTAGTATGAAAATTATTGAATGTGTATGATTTATTAGTAAATTAAATCAATGGTAATATAAAGATAAAGAAAATTATTAACAGTATTTTGACTTTGTAAAACATTATAGCCAGTGTCACTGCAAACCCTTACTATAATACCAGTTGATTTCACTTGCAAAAATTCAAGTTTATACCATTCAGTTTCTCTCAGCATACCAAGTGAAACTTCCTCCTAAAAATCCTCTTCACAAAATAAAGATGAAAATACCTTCTTCAGTAAAAGATCAATCTTCTTTCACCTTGTCTACTTCAGTTTCTCTCAGATACAACAGAAAACAATATCTTCAACTTCTATCAACCTGCCACCTTTAATAATCTTTTTCTCTAGTTTATCTCAAAGATTCTCTTAGATCAAAAGTAAAGGGAAAAATATAATAAAAAAAATCAAAAAAATCAAAAACCAAAGCCAAAAACAAAAACAAAAAATTCTCACAAGCTGTTTCCCTGATTTTAGAGAGATAAACATCCCTATTGCAAGAAAATTTTCAACTGACAGTTCAAAACTTCCAGCATATACTCCCTTCCCCCTCCTTCCAGCGTTCCATTTGGCTTTTAAAGTTACAGGAGCAGTATAGAATCATTTGAAACATGGGTTATACTGAAAAACAAACAAATAAAAACCCTTTTCCCTTGACCCTAAAACCCATTTAGATCCTACCACCATTATCTTTTTCCACCTCCTTACTTGTTCTTCAAAATTCTTTTTACTACCTTTGTTTTTTTATACCACACTTATCTGTCAATTCATTCCACACCCCTGGAGAACATTCCTTTGTGAACAAGAAAAATAGTAAGGCAGAACTGACCAATATTTCAATCCCATTGGACAATATATGTGGCATTCTACACTTGTAGTCCTTCCCCCTCTACCAAAAAGAGATAAGGGAGTTTTGTCATCAGTATTCTGGAACTAAAATTAGTTATTTTTATTTTAATCTGAGTTTAGCCACTGTTCAGTGTTACTTTAATTTACATTCTTTTAATCATTATGTCTATATTCTTATGCTTCTTTCTTCATTTTGCATTATATAATAAAAGTCTTTCCTATGTTGTGAAATATTACATTCATATCTCAGAATTTTAAAAACCATTTTCTAATTTACTTTGAATCTAGTGAAATCTGTTTCGTTTTTTTGCTACCACAAAAATAAATGCAGCTATTAATATTTTGGAATATATGGGATCATTCTTTCTGACTTTGAGCTCCTTTGGGGTTCATGCTAAAAGGCTGGCTCACTGGATCAGAGTATAGGAATAGCTGTGTTACCATCAGGGGGCTCTACTACCCAAGTGCCTGATTCTGTTTCCTAAGAAGCTCTGAAGAATGACTGCCTGTTCCCAGTGATTATGAACTTCACCCACAATCAGATGGCTTTGTAGAGCAACTGCCAAACTCATTCTCATTGAGCTGACAAGCTCCTAATGCTGTTTGTGAGTGATAGCACAGAGTCATTAATTTAAGATTCAGGACATGTGGATTTATTCTATTTGATGTTGTGATGTCCCTAACTGCTAAAGTCTCTGTTCTCTTCCTTCCAATAGTGCACTTCAATGACCCATTCTGTTAACTTACCCAGTGCCAAAACTGTATTCTGGTCTTCTCAACAATAGAAAATAGAAGAAAACCTTATATTTTAATCATTCAGTAGACTGCAACCTGTGACTTTATCCCACATCAGGTCACTCCAAAATCACTCTGGGCCTTAGATATGCCCCAAATCCAAGAGCTCAGAGCAACACAGTTCAGAAATTCAGATTCAAACCTCTTCTCCCACAGTTATACAGAGTGGGGCTAGATGTTAGACACTCACCTGATACCCTAGCTAAGCTGATGCTAGAGATACTGGCTGAATTTTTACTGTAGCTGCTTTTCTGCTCTGCTTCAACTCTCCATATTGACAAGTACTATGGGTATTGGTCCACTCAAGAGGCTCTGAGTAGCTCAGGTCTCTCAGTCTTATATAAGAAGGAAGAAAGTATTCATAATGCCCTTGTTCAGATTCTAATTCTATCATTTCTCCTTCTTTATGAACTTTCCACTTCAAGAAATTGTAGTATCACTACTAAACTTGGACTTTAAAGATATCAGAATAGAGAGAAGATACTCATATGTACAAATACATATTTTAGCAGCATTTTTTTCTTTTAGCGGCAAAAAAAAGGAAATTAAGACAGTGCCCATCAACCGGGGAATAACTGAGCAAGTTATGGTATATGTGTGTAAGGGAATATTATTGTACCATAACCTATGATGAATGGGACACTTTCAGAGAAACGTGGGGAGACTTTTAAGTTGATGTAAAATAAAATGAACAGAACCAGAAGAACCAATTTACATAATAAAACAACAAAACTTTGAATGACTTGATTATGATCAATGTAATGTCTGACCACAATTCCAAAGGCCTGATGATGACACATGCTACCCATTTCCTGAGAGAGGCGATAGATGCCAGATGCAGAATGAGGCTCGACTTTTTTAGACATAACTAGTGTCAGATTTTGCTTTGCTTGATTATATGTATTTTAAGAGTTTTTTTTTAATTCTTTTTTTTTTTTTTTGATGGAAGAAGAGGGATAAAAATAAGTACCTGTTAAATTTTTAAAGTAAAACAAAATTACATTTAAAATATAAGAAATTTTGATACCTATCAGCATCCTCTATCACTTTCTCAGACTTTGCCAACTCTTTTTATTAAAGCTTTTTATTTTCAAAAAATAGAATGGATAATTTTTCAACATCGACCCATGCAAAACCTTGTATTCCAAATTTCCCCTTTCCACCCACCCCCTTCTCCTAGAAGGCAAATAATCCAATATATGTTAAATATGTTAAATACATACACATATGTTAAACCTAATGTATACATACATATTTATACAATTATCTTGCTGCACAATCAGATCAAAAAGGAAAAATTTAAGGAAAAAAATGCAAGCAAACAACAGCAAAAAGAATGAAAATTCTATGTTGTGATCCACACTCAGTTCCCACAGTCCTCTCTCTGGGTTCAGATGCTTGCCAACTCTTAAAAGTAGAAAAGATCTAGCATTAGAAGAGATTTCCTAATCCATCTAATCCAGTCTAAACAGGCCCCCTCCCCATTTTGTAAATAAGGAAAATGACACCCAGATTTTATCTCAGTCACTTATAAACTGTGTGACCCATTTAACCCTGTCTGTTTTAGTTTCCTCATCAGTAAAATGAGCTGGAAAAGGAAATGATAAACTGCTCCTATATTTTTGCCAAAAAACCCCAAATGGAGTTTTAAAAAATTCAAACATGACTGAACAACAACAAAATGTGTCAGAGGTAAAATTTGAACTCAGATCTTGTGACTTCTGAGGCTATGTTCTTTCCAGTGTACCAAATGACCTCTCACTATCTTGATTAGAAAGCTTGCCAGGCAAGCAAAGCAGAGGCATAACACTAATGAACTCATCAGCTGATAAAGACAGAAACAGAACAACTGCCCCTACAGTGAAATAATTTTTCTCATATAATTCATCTAGACTTTGAACCAGATGGCCCCACCTAACTAGGGACATGCAGCATTCTGAGAAGTCATCCCCAGGCATTAAGGAGTTAGTAGCATGATCAAAGTAAGAGGCAGGAGGGTGATCACTCTAGATCAATCATCTCAAAGAGCACCGCACAAGTCCATTCCTTAACATTACTTCTCAGCATTTTCAGCGTCCATACAATACTTTTAACTTTACACTTCTCTTTTTTGAAAATATTATTTCAGTAGTATGTATGATATTTCTGTTGCCTACGCAACAAAATGAAATATTATCATTATGGAAGCATAATGTCCATCTTTTGATATACTTATTTGAAGGGAAAAACTAATAACACATAAACTTTAGTATTCACTTATTTTAAAAGTTGTTAAATTTACAGATAAGATGCTCTTTAAGTTGGAGCTTTTTTAAGAAGGAGAATTGAAGATCAAGCAGAAAACAAAGAATACAACTTTTATAATAAAATTCTAAAATCAACTAGAACCTGCATCTCTGGCCAAATCTATTAAGCCTACTATGGGCTACGTACTGTTCTAAGCACTGGGCATACAGTGACTGAGAGGACATGGGAAGCATCCACACTGAACAAGCTCATGGTCTATTGGAGAAGACAATATGCAAACAACTATTTATAAATAAAACATAGCCAGATTGGATAGGAATTGAAGAAATGATCATTCAGAACAATATAGATGGTACAATAACAGGCTACTTGGCAAAAATGCTAATGAAGTCATAAGAAGACTTCAGAACATCTCATTGTCATTACTCATAATTAGGTAGTATGGGGGAGGAGGAGAAGCAATAAACCCGAAGTCAAAATAGCCTGAAGTTCAAATCCTACCTTGGATATTTTTTTCCCATTCATATATCACTTTACCATATCCTAAGCACTATGCTAAGAGGTTTATAATTATCTTAATTGCTCCTCACAACAACTCTAGGGGCATGAAATATTATTATCTCCATTTTACAGATGAGGAAAATGAAGCAAACAAAAATGAAATAATTTTCTCAACCAGCAAGTTATGAGAGAACTAGTTAGTGTCTGAGGCTGAATTTGGGTTTTCCTAACTCTAAACCTGCCACTATCTCCACTTACATCCTAGTTGACTCATTTCACTAGTTGTATTACGCTAGGCAAATCATTTAACTTTCTTTTAGCCTCAGTTTCCCCATTTGTAAAATATATATGATAATAGTACTTACAGAGTTATTAAGAAGATCAAGTGAAATCATAAGTGTAAAGCATGTTGAAAACTTTGAAGCACTAAATAAATATTAGCTATTGTTTGAAACTGAAAGTGAATACTATTCTTTATTCTATGAATTTGTTAAATGTACTGACTGCAGTGAAATTGGTAAGGAGAGTTTTATGTGTATTGGGTGCTTTTAAAATGAATGAAACACATTTTTATTTGCTTAATCTGTGCAATATAATTGAATGCTGTTAGAATGCTGGGTTTTGATGGATATCAAGAAGGTTTAGGAAATCAAAGAGAGATGGGAAAGTCTCAATCACAAAAATATTTAGAGAAGCTTTCTTTTTTTGTAGTAGCAAAACAAACAAACAAACAAAAAACTGTAAACACAATGGTGTCCATTGATTAGGGAACTAGGGAATTACATTGTGAAATGTAATGGAATATTATTGGGCTTAAGAAATGATGGATTTAAAGAGTTCAAAGAAATTTGAGAGACTTAACTGATACAAAGTGAAGTAAGCAGCATCAAGGAAACAGTTTATTCAAAGTCAGAAGGGAAGGCAATGTGCATTTATTAAGTGCTTACAGTGAGAAAAGTGTGAGCTGCTTTTCTCACTTGACTGATTATCTCATTATGGGTGGGAGGGGGGAGACAAACAGATCACTGATCAATGTGGAGATCAACCATTCCTTCAGATAACTCACAGTGAAGGGGAGCTCCCTCCTTACTAAAGAAAGGAAGAAGAGTAAAGGGGCTGAATGAGGTATCCATTGATGGATATGACCAATAGGTTGACCTCTTTTGCTTAACTTTAATTCTTCCTTACACAGGAGATTTCTGTTATGGAGAGTGAGGAGAAAGTGAGGTATCATTGGAAACCAATAATGACATTTTTTGAATATTATCAATAAAACATTTAAAAAACTAATTATTTTCTCAGTTTTCATTTTAAAATCTTAAAATGGAACTTGGAGTTATTTCAGTATTGCTAAAGAACCCTTGATTGTCTTTCTCCATAAATATCTTCACCTCAATAAGGCTGAACCACTCAAGTATGGAACCTATCTCCCTTGAGAGTTGAGGCTCAATAGTATGTACAGTATATCCAAAAAATACTTTAAGAAAACTTACTGAACAATGTTGAAAATATTCTCCTTTTCTCAAAATACTGAATGGCACTTCCCACGCCTTTCCCCATATGTGCAGACAGTGGAGACGGAATAGAGTTCTTTATTTTTTTGTAACCATTTTCTTTCCT
This sequence comes from Sminthopsis crassicaudata, assembly GCF_048593235.1. Lineage (NCBI taxonomy): Eukaryota > Metazoa > Chordata > Mammalia > Dasyuromorphia > Dasyuridae > Sminthopsis > Sminthopsis crassicaudata. The sequence continues at coordinate 73,489,904 of NC_133620.1, forward strand.
TTTTGATTTTGCTGGCATCCAACTAGATTAGTAAGACATATTTTTCCTATGTACAGAATGATCATGTACAAGTCACTTAGTCCCCAAAGTCTCAATTTCCTCATCTATTAGATAGTGATAATATTATCTGCCTCATATAACTATTGTGAGAATAAGCACTTTACAAAGGTTAATGTGAGTTGTTATCATTGTTGTTATTATTGTTATTATTATCCTGGAGTTTTCTAAGAATATAAATTATCCAGAATTTCCAGAGAAAAGATATTAATAACTATGATCTATATTTAGGTAATTGGGTGCCAGGGTTTTTTGTTTGTTTTTGATGATAAATCTCACACATATGTGCCCTAATTTGTTAATATTCATAATAATAAGAGTAGATACTTTTTAAAGAACTACAGTTGGTCTGTCAATAAACATTTATTAAATGCCTATTAAGTGCCAGACATTGTGCTAAGCACAAAGGATAAAAATATAAATAAAAACAAAGACAGGCCCTGCCTGCAAGGAGCTTTCAAACTAAAGGAGAAGACACAAAAAGAAGTTTAAAGGGAGGTGGATGGGGGGAAGAGTACCCAATGCAGGAGCAAAAAGGAGAGTTCCAAAGAAGTCTAAAAGCTATTGGGAAATACAGGGATAAGTAGTGCTGAGCATCCTCTTTAAATAGAAACCCTTTAAATAGAAATTCATGACCCTCCTCTCTAGTCAAAGGGCTCAATTAGAAGGGCCGAAGATGCTGATAAAAAGTGAGAACCAGGGGGATTCAATCTTGTGCATAAGCTAGGTTTCCCAGTGCTGCGTTTCCTGGAGAAGGAAAGCTTGATGGAGACTTCCAATGAAGTTCAAAAGTAATGTAGGTGATAAGAAACAGAGAGAATACATTCTTTTGTTTGCTTGCTTGCAAAGCACTTTACAAATGTTATTTCCTTTGATTCTCACAACAACCTAAGGAGGTGGGTGCTATTATTATTCCCATTTTGCAGTTGAGGAAACTGAGACAGAGATGAAAATAACTTTCCCATGATCACTTAGCCAGTAAGTTTCTGAGAGATGGATTCAACATCAGGTCCTTCTGATTCGGGAGCTATCTTCTATCTACTGCAGAATCTAAGTTTTTTTAATTAAAAAAAAAACCCAGTTTATCCATATACAAATGTATAAAATAGATAAGTTGGGAGAGAGGATGATTATTTCTTCCTGAGAAGCTACACGATGCATCAGAAACAACTTTGGATTTAGAGTCCAAAGTTAAGAGTTGGAGACCCTGCTCTGAGCTTGCCCTCCATGGGCAAGTCTCTCAAATTCTGATTCTTGACTTCTTAATCTGATAAATGACAATAATATTTGCATTACCCACCTCATAAAGTTTAGAGATCACAGGATTTAGAACTAAAGAAAAAATTATCTAATCAAACTCCTTCATTTTTACAGTTTAAAAAATTGAGATTTTAGAGAAATTACTGACTGCCCAGAACATCCTCCATCATATACTTGGAATTTCCATCTTCACCTCCAGTGTTCTGCTCACTACTACACACTTGCAAAAGTGAGAGTGCTTTATAACCCTCTAAAACACTGTGAGCATGAGATGCTATCATTCATTTCACAAAAGTATTCATCCTCAGGTGAAATACAGGCAGTGTATGGCAATGAAAAGAAGGCTGAATTTGGACCTAGATCTGGATTCAAATCCCACTTCAGAGGTTAATTTCCTATCTGACTTTACAATTCTCTGAGATTCTTTCCTTATCAATTAAAAAGGAAGGGGTTGTACTAGATAGCCCCTCCAGTACTTCTAGCTATAAAAGTACAATTCCATAAATAAGAATGCTCTCATCCATCATACTTGGGAAGCCATGGACATGGAGATGCAACCTTGTAACCATTCCTGTAGGTGCTTTGAAAATCCAGAGGATTTCTTGACACCAAAGTCAATATACAGCAGTGAATGATATAGTAATCTAATATTTGACAAATCTAAAGATCTAAGATTTGGGGACAAGAAATCATTTGATAAAAAGTGTTGGGAAAATAGTTTGGCAGAAACTAGGTATAGACCAAGCTCTCATACTATATAGTGAGATAAGGTCAAAATGGGCGCATGGTTTAGATATATCAGATGATCTCAAAAGCAAATTAAAGGAGCACAGAATAATTTATCTGTCAGATTTATGGATAAAGGAAGAATTTATAAACAAATAAGAAATAGCATTAAAGGATGTGAAATGGATATTTTTGATTATATCAAATTAAAAAGATTTGAAAATCAAAACCAATGAAGCCACGATTAAAAAGAAAGGAAGACATTGGGGGAAAATTTTATAAGTTTCTCTGACAAAAGCCTCACTTCTCAAATATATAGAGGAATGAATCAAATTTATAAGATTAAAAGTTATTCCCCAATTGATAAATGGTCAAAAATCATATCAAAAGATATAAACAGGACATTTTCACATGAAGAAATGTCTGTAGTCATGTGAAAAAAAATTATCTAAATCACATTGATCAGAGAAATACAAATTAAAACAACTCTGAAGTGTGACCTCACATTTATCAGATTGTCTAATATGGTAGAAGAGGAAAATGACAACTGCTGGAGATGTGAAAAAATTGTGACACTAATGAACTGTTGGAATTGTGAACTGATCCAAGCATTCTGGAAAGCAATTTGGAACTATGCCCAAAGGACTATAAATCTGTATACACACCTTGGCCTAACAATATCACTGCTACTAAATCTGGGCCCCCAAAGATGGCAAATAAAAAAGAAAAACACATGTACAAAAATATAGCCATTTGTTTTGTTGTGGCAAAGGATTGGGATTTGAACATATTTCCTTCAGTTTTGGAATGGCTGAACAAACTGTGTTATATACATGTGATGAAATTCTAATGTGCTATAAAAATGACAAGCAGGATGTTTTCAGAAAAATCTAGGAAGATTTACATGAATTAATGCAAAGTGAAATGAGTGGAACCAGGAGAATATTGTACACAGTAACACCTATATTATATGATAATTAACTGTGAATGACTCAACCATTTTCAGTAATATAATGATTCAGACAATTCTTAAGGATTTATGACAAAACATGCTATCCTTCTCCAGAGTGATGGAGTCTTAAAACAGATGAAAACATACCTTTTTTGCTTCTTTATTATTACTTGGTTTTGTTTTAGTTTTTGCCCACATTTTCTTTTGCAACATGATCGATTCTATATGGAAATGTTTTTGCATAACTGAAAAAGGGAATAAATGAATGAATGAAAGAAAAGGGGTAAAGAATTCCATAAGAGCAAAGATATTCTATATATCTATATTTTATATATGTTTTTATGTATATGTGTGTATAAACACACACACACACTCATACACATCCCTACATCCCCAAAATTTAGCACAATATGAAGAACTTTAAATGCAATTCTACTTGCAAATGTTGCATATCACTTCTACTTCCAACTGGATATGTTTTAAAGTATTGGAGAACAGTGTCATAATATAGGAATCAAATTCTATGGAAATCCTGACTATTAAGGAAACATAATGTAGTTCTATTCTTTAGTGCCTTTTAATATATCAGTTGGTCACTGACCATGCTTCCTTCCTGACCATACAAAATAACCCCTTATTTGGAAAGGTGGAGGGTCCTTTCAGGGGTCATTTAGGGAGTTGTCATTTCCAGTCTCCTTGTTATCAAAAACAACAGACAGAAAATGAATGGTAGTAGTCAGACAAGTCCAAAGCATGCAAAGCTCCGGAACTCTCATTAAGGGGTGAAATTAAGGGTTTTTGTTTTTTGTTTTTATGTCCACAAAATGCCAAACATCTGGATGAAAATGGAAGCATTTATTCAACAATCACCATTTCCTAATACCACAAGTTTATGTCAGAAATATAAACCTTCCCAATAGATTGGTCAGATTTCATCTGGATATTTTGGGATTTAGAGAGTCACTGTTCTGGATAGTGAGTGAACAGCATGCCTGAGTGTTCCTATCTCAATCATATCTAATTCTATTCAATAAACATTTATTTATTTAGTAAATACCTACCAGGTCTGGAGATCCAACATTTACAGAGATGGGTAAATAGAAGATAATTTAAAGAGAAAGAGAGACTATAAACTAGGGAGGGTTAAGAAAAGTTTCCCATAGGATGCAGCCCATTTGTATAAATTTTTTAAAGTTATGGATTCTAAGAGACAGAGACAAAGGAGTGTATTCTGTCCTATGCACAGGTAAAGAAGTAAGAAATAAAATATCTATTTGGAGAATATTAAGCACTGAATTTAAAGTCAGAAGATTAACTTAACCATATATGAATTTTGTGATCTTGGGCAAGATACTTCAATTCTTTAAGCCTCAGTTTCATCATTTTTAATAAATATTTATTAATATAATATCTAATGCACCCCACATAAGAAAAGTTCTTCCTGTTTTTAAGTATTCTGTGAGTCAGTACCTACACAAAACATAGCTCATGAGCCCCAACTGATGTGTTTTCTTTTACCAGTCATTTCACCACTACCACCACCATCACCACCACTAGAACATTAAAAAGCAAAGCAAATAAGGTAATGAGAAAGTATGCTCCTATGCACACAAGTTTTCCCACAAATTAGCACATATGTGATATGGGGAAGACACACACACACACACACACACACACACACACACACACACGCTATGTTTGTTTGACCAGGGACTGCCTATGGGTAGCATAGAAATAGGAGATGAATGACCAGAAAAACATATGAGAAAGGGTCATTCCAAGAACCCCTGTGAGAGAGGGCAGCTCATATTGCTAACACTGTTATCTATTCTCTGGAAATGTCATCACCCTGCATCATATCTTCAACTCTCTGCCGTGAGTGAAATCCTTATCTTAACTCACTATTCTGTTAGGATCCATGACTGTGGGGAAATTTGCTTCCTCCATTCCCCTTTGGACACCATGTGTCTTTTGGGCATCTCCACTAGTCTCAAGGTCACTGAGCTTGTCTCAGCTAACATATTCTCAGGTTACAGGCCATCTGCTGGAGTCTCAATTTCCATTCTTCTCCATCTCAAGCTTCTATTCCAAATGTCTTAGAACTTTGGCTTTACACACACACACACACACACACACACACACACACACACACACACACACACACACATCTGCTAGTGCCTTCCCTTCTCAGGTCTCTTTCCATCTATTCTATATTTATTTTCTATGTACTGACTTGTGTAGATGTGATCCTTGTCATTAGAATGTAAGTTCCTAAAAAGGTAGCTACTGTTTTTGCTTTTTATTTGTATGTCCAACAATTAACACAGTAATTGTAATATAAATAAGCACGTCATATCTATTTTTCAATTGATTAATTCCTCTACCAAGAAAAAATAATCTGATGAAGGCAGGGTAATAGCTCTTCTACCAACATGAACTACCATATTCAGTTAAAATCAGCAAACAAAATCCAGCCAGTGCCATCAAGCCAACATTGTCTCTGTTAGGGGCTAACATGAAGACCATGGTTCCAATGATTATCTAACTTAGGGTTAGAAATTTCTGTTAACCTCCACTTAACTCATGATGGGGATTTCACAGCCCATAAATTCATTTTGGGAACTCTCTTTTCCCCCAAACTAGAGCAGCTCTATTGTGCTTGGGGCTATAAAACTCACCTCCCCCTGTGATACTATTTAGTTAGTATGCAAATGAAACTGAGAAGAAACAGTTGATAAGTAAAAAAAGTAGTCTTTGCTTTCCGATTTATATTTTTAATTTTTATTCTAGTATTTTTAAAAATGTATATCCACCAATTACAGCAGCTGAAACTGCAGCCCAACAACCAACCTGATATGGGGCTATATTTTAGCTGGCATAAAATTTCTGTAATTCTCCATATTGAATTGACATGAATTTGCAAAATGGAAATTAGACCTACCTCACAGAGTTGCCATGAGGTTTAAATGAGATAATTTTTGTGAAGTACTTCATAACTATAAAGTGTCACATAAAAATAATTAAGCTATAATATTTTTGTTATTGATTCCTCAGGTGATCTTGACTTCTTGAAAATGAGGAGCTTCTACCTTCACATTAGTGCCTAGTGAACTGCTAAAGTAGTCAAAAAGAGTTGGAAGGATTTGGAAGAACTAAATGTTATTAATACAATCTATCACTTCAATTGTAAACTATAATTATTAGTTGTAAAGAAGTATTTTTAAATTGTTGACAATTATGCTTTTTGTTAACCAATTTGTGCACTTGTTCTGTCTCATGAGTTGTTGAGACCAAAGGATTTATAACATAATATGTATACATAATATATACTGAGTGCCCGAAAAGTCTTAGTCCACTTTTAAAATTTAAAGCTACAATATTCTTTGACTTAACAATACCACTTCTAAGCATAGATCCCAAAAGAGATTTTTAAACAAAAAAGAAAAGGATTTATATATACAAAAATATTTACTGCAGCTCTTTTCTCAGGGTAAAGAACTGGAAATTGAGGGGATATCCATCATGGCTGAATAAATTGTGGTACGTGGTTATGGTGGAATATTATTGTTCTATAAGAAATGATGATCAGGACACTCTCAGAAAAAGCTTGAAGTCCTCCATAGACTTTATGAAAAATGCTATGCATACCCAGAGAAAGAAGTGATTGTGTCTGAATACAAACTGAAGCATATCTTTTATACTTTATTTTTCTTGAGGGTTTTTTGGGGGGAAGGGAGATTTGTTTCCTTTCACAATATAACTTTTATGGAAATAAGGCTACAGGGGTTAAGTGACTTGCCCAGGATCACACTAAAGTCCTTCTTAAAACAATACTGCTATTACTGTGTGTAATGTTCTCTTGGTTCTGCTCATTTTGCTCTTCATTATTCCATGCAAGTCTTTCCATGTTTTTTAAGGTCACTGAGCTCATCGTTTCTGACACAATAGTGTTCCATCACAGCCATACATCATAACTTGTTCAGACATTCCCCAATTGTTGGATATCCCTGAAATTTCCAGTTCTTTACCACCACAAAGTTGCTATAAACATGCTAGAATATATAGATTCTTTTCCTTTTCCCTTAATCTTCAAAAATAGACCAAATAGGTACTGGTAGGTCAAAGGACATAGGTAGTTTAACCTCTTGGGTATAATTCTAGCTTGCTCTCCAAAATGGTTGGATCAGTTCACAATTCCACCAACCATGAATTAGTGTCACTTCAACTGGTTTTTATAGATAATATCTAGATCCATCACTATCCTGGTTGCTCTCCTCTGAACACTTTTCAGTGTATCAGTAGTTTTTTCTAAAACAGGTTGCCCAGAAACAGAAACAATACTCTTGAGGTGATCTGACTAGAGCAGAAGACAGATGGTTTAATCACCTTCATAATCCTGGACATTATACCTCTCTTAATGCAGTATCAAGATCCAATTTATTCTTAAGGTCTAGGGTCTTCCATGTAACATGCCTCCATCTCTCCCATCCATAATCTATGTACTTCCTGGTGACGCAAGGCATTTTTATCTATATTCTATCTTTCCTTTTGATTCTTGCATATTTCCGGCATTTTAATCTATATTCTATCTTTCCTTTTGATTTTTTGAACATTTCCTGGCCTTTTTTTTTTATCTATATTCTGTCTTTCCTTTTGAATGTTTGTACATTTCCTGGCCTTTTTGTATTTATATTTTCTCTTTCCTTTAGAATTTTTGTACATTTTCTGGCATTTTTTCAAGTCCATATCATGGTTGGAAGGAACCTCAGTGGTCACCTAACTAGTCCAACACTGTCATCTAAAAATGATGAAAATTAAGTCCAGAAATTGCTGGAGTTGGAATGAACTCTACAAATAATTCCCTTCTATAGCATCCCTGACAAGTGGTCAAGTTAGGTTTCCTGAGGTCACACTGTTTGTAACAGAGTAGAACCAAGGTCTCCTGACTCTCTCTATATTTGTTGAGTGTCAGAAGGAAGACTATTGCTTCTTAAGGCAACATCATATAGTGAAAAGAGTGTTGTATTTGGAAGAAAAGGACATGGGTTAAAATCCTGACTCTGAGACAGATTATACAACTTGCCTGTGTTATTTTGGGGCAGCTGGGTGGCACTATAGTGTATACAATGCATAATCAGGCCTGGAGTTAGGAAGACTCATCTTCATGAGTTCAAATCCTGCCACAGGTACTTACTATCTATAGGACCCTGGATAAACCATTTAACTCTCTTTCCTCAGTTTCCTCATCTGTAAAATGAGCTAAAGAAGAAAATGACAAACTGCTCCAGTAGTCTTTGCCAAGAAAACCCCAAATAGAATGATGAAGAGCTGGACATGACTGAAATAAGTGAACAACAATTGTCTTGGACAAGTCACATAATCTCAATTTTTCCATCTGTCTATTTAAAGGGTTAAATTAAATGATATCTCATATCTTTTTCAGATCTGTTAATATCGTATTCTTCTCTATTCCTATAGCACCCAAGACAACAGTAAATTTTAATTAATCCACACAGACTGATCTGAAGCTATTTTCAGAACAGATATAAGAAGCCCACACTTTAGCTTTTCCTATCTCTGCTCCCTGGGTAGATAAGACTTCTTTGGATTGACAACATGAACAAATATATTCTTTTCTTTTCCATAGTCAGATTTGTGACATGTCTATTTTTCTCAATATGGCAAAATATTGTATATATATTTAAAAATTGGATGATAAGCAAGAACATAAACAATGTGGAAGAAAACAGGTAGTTTTGGTTCATGGAAGATTAATTAATTAAAAAATTAAAATTATTTAAGCCTCATTCTCTTTTTTCACAAGACCTTGCAAACGCAGAACATAGGAGTCACAGAGGTTTCCAAAAACCTTATCAGAGAGTAGTTTCCCGTTTGGCCTGGTGACATTTTGCAGGCCAGTGTAAGTTCACACTTTCCTATTGTATGAACTTATATGTTTGATACTTCTTTGGTTTAATTTTAGCTTTGTCACATGAGATCTCTAAATAAACTTCACTTGGATCTCTCCTCATGGACAAGTTATTGTCTCTCTGGAAGGATTTGTAGAGGAAGACAGAGGGGCTGAACTGGAATTTAGCAAAGACAAATGTTTTAAAGAACTGCAAGTTCGTGAACCAAACCAAACCAAACCAAACCTAGAGCTTTCTCCAATTCCTCTTAGTTGTTGTGGAAAATAAGAAGGCAATATCTATTATAAGTGCTTAAACCATCTTGGAACTGAGATGAAAATCTAGTGTCATCCTGACATCATCATTGGGTGATAATGGCATTTTTATAAAGAGCATGATATCAACAGCAGATTTAATTTAATTTGTGAAAAAGGTGGGAATAGTAAGGATTTCATAGGATATTTGATCTGGTACTTAAAAAAAATAAAACTTAAAACAAAAGCAAAGGGCTGTGTTTCCTAAGAATGGAATGCCTAGATCCATGAGCTTGTTGTTCCATTCATAGCGTTCTATTTCTTTCACACTTTTTACAGAAATGCCCCAATATTGTGTATAGTAGAATCTAATCTTTTGCCTGGAGAAACTTGCCAAATATAATTACATCAAGAAATGGCAAAAACAAACATCAAAGGGACTTTTGATGAGAATCTTGGGCTACACAAAGGACTAGATCGTATTACTACTGGGTCTGTATCCCAGAGAGATAAAAAAGGAGCACCTTTATGTACAAAAATATTTATGCAGCTCTTTATGTGGCAAAGAATTGGAAATTGAGGGGATGGCCATCAATTGGGGAATGGCTAAACAAGTGTTACATATGGTTGTGATGGAATAAGATTGTGCTATAAGAAATGATAAGTAGGATACTCTCAGAAAAACTTGGAGAGACTTACATGAAGTGATACAAAATGAAATGTACAGAACAAAGACAACACTGTATACAGTAACAGGAATGGCATAGCATTCTCAGCGATCCAATGCTCCAAGACAATTCTGAAAGACTTATAATTAAAAAATACTATCCATCTCCAGGGAAAAAACTGGTAGAGTGTGAATGCAGAGAGAATCATACTTTTTCTTTATTTTTCTTATTTTTTTAAATATGTGTTTTCTTTCACAATAAGACAAATGTGGAAATATGTTTTGCATGACTATATATAGAGAATTATTTTTATTTACTTCAATTAACTCAATTAATTTAATTATTTCAAAAATATCAAATATTCAAATTATTTTTACATGCAATTGAAGAAAAAATAAAATACCAAAATTTTAAAAAGCAATACTTACTATACTATCTTTGATACTGGCATTGATATATCTACTAATGACCATTTTGACAAGCTCATTTACTGATATGATAATGAATATAGTTATAGCAACTGTGTAGTAGTAGACCTTGTCATCTACATGGCAATCAAGAAGTGAAAAGTCTGCATCCCCAAATAAAAGATGAATTCCATCACTGAGAAGACCATAGCCCTAACCTATTTGCCAATAGTAGGGATACTTTGCTCCTTTCATAGTCCTTGCCTCAAAGCACTCCCTAGTAGGGGGAGAATCATAAAATTCTATGTTGTACACCACCATAAAGTTACCATATTCAGTGTAAAAAATGAAGAATCCTTCTTTGAAATTTGACCTTCATGTATTTGGATCATCTCTAAGGTATTCTAGGATGTGATCCTTTACTCCATCTAAATTTTTAGCTCTCTTTCTAGTTTCTACAGCATTACAGCAATATTCTGAATGAAAGTCAATACCATTATTTCAGATCTCAATTATCTAATTAATCTCTATGGGAAAATGACAATATTCTAAATAAAAAAATAACATACATTTGTGGAATGGTCATGGGGCAGGGGAGTGATTTTATTTAATTAGAGGTTTCTTGAAAATGCTCTTATTCATTGTATTCAATAATAGAAATAGACACAGAAGTAACTTAGAAGCAGGTGAGCAGTTTCTCTGGTGGTATTAACTGTGAAGGTTTTTTTTAAATAGTTATGGAGGAAACCTATATTTGGCTTGTTTTCCTAGAACAAGGATTAAATAGCAGAACATCATTTCAATTATTTATATAAGGAGAGTCATGTGTCAAAACATCAGGGTCCACCTCTAGCAGAAGTATGTGGATGTTCATCCGTCATTTTGTCCATTGAAGTTCTATTGATAGTCACTATCATCAAATTGCATTGTTTAAGGTTCAAAAGATACTTTCCTCCAAACTGTCCTTCGAGGTAAGAAGTACATTTGCATACTCATGTTACAGGTAAGGAAGACTCTGAGGCTCTGAAAAATGAAGTGAGTAACCCATGATCACAGAGATGTATGAAGCAGGAATAGAGAAGACAGGTCTTAAGAATCCAGGGCCAACTATTTTAAACTAGTATGGGGCAGTCAGAAATCTTGAATCTGAAGATCCGGGTTCAAATCCTGGAAAAATAAAAAAAACTAACAAAAACATGGAAAATTAAATCTCAAATCCAAAGTGTTTTTTAAAAAAAGCTCTGTGCAGATCAGATATAAATTTTTTTAAGTGACAATGAATAGGTCTGGGTAGCACAGTGGATAAAGTTCTGGGCTTGTTGTTAAAGACTTGAAATCACTACATCTTCAGACACTAGCTCTGTGATCCTGAGTAAGTTATTTAACTTGTATGTCTCAGCTTTCTCAACTAAAATGGGGATAATTAGCACCCACCTCCTAGCAGTTTAAGATTCAATGATATAATATTTGTAAAGAGCTTAATACAGTGCTTTGTACATAGTAAGCAATGATATAAACATTAGCTATTACTATTATTAACTTTTTCAAGCCTTGGTTTACTCAACTGCAAAATGAGGGGACTGGATTTGATTACTTTCAGATCCTTCAAGGTCTGGGCCTATTATGGGCTTTATAATATGACCTCTCACTCTCCAGGAATTAACAGGAACCAGTTGTCTGTTTAAAAATAGCTCCCATTTATGTAGTACTTCAAATATATCCTCTTCTTACAATCATCCTATGAAATAGCTAGTATGCATATTATTATTCTTTTTACACATGAGGAAATGGATGTTCAGAGACTTTTAGGATCACAAAGCCACTAAAAAACAAGATTCAACCTTTTTTATCCAATGTTTTTCCTATAGTATTATGTAGTCTTCTTTATACTTCTCCTTTGGGAGTGTTCCCTTACCTGAGCCTTGCTTTCTTCATATTAAATCCTCTCCAATATCACATAAAACCAATTTTTTAAAGAGTGAAAAATGACTTTACTTTAGCATGAGGAGTCTTGGGAGCACACACTATATACAGGCAGGCAAAGTACAAGAATAGAGTCTAGCCTTGCACATTTTAATGAAAAGTCTGGTTTTCCTTTAAGTACCAATTTTCATCCATCTCCAAGCAAACTAGGCATATCCTAGGCCCTGGTCTTTACAGAAACAAAATCCCTTCTGGCTGGGTCTCCAGGCATCGAGGAGGAAATTAAGTTCAGGTCACAATTGTTTTCCAGGCTGCCTCCCCATTCCGGTTGTTCTATTTTTCCTAGTTTCTGACTCTTATATATCCCTACTTATATAATCTAGTTTAATATCTTGATCTTCATCCAAGGTTTACTCTGATTAACTCAGTTGGTTTTCTTCATATGTTTCTATTCTTTCTTTTCCCAAATCCAGGTCTAGTGCTCTATCCATTTGACTATTCTGTCAATAAAACTATATCAAGAAGGATTATAATTATTATGCATGTATAATTGGAAAGGGAGAATAAATAATTTTATCTTATGCTATGTGTATCACCCTCGACAAACCATTTAACCCCAATTGCCTCACCAAAAAAAAGGTTTGATCTTAGGGAATAATAAATCACTGCCCTTTTTTTGAACAAATGATAGAATAACTGGAAAAATAATAGTAGTGGGTTCAAGCCTTGTGTCGGAAGAAATCTGTTCTAGGACTATACCATGTTCAAAATATAAACCAGAAGAAAGAAGCTTGTATTTAAAAGATCTGCTTTGAATCCCAGTTCTGTAAAACTCGAGACCTTGATTAATGTACTGGGGAATATGGGTCTCAGTTTCTTTGTCTACAAAAAAGAATGGGATTGGTCTTGATAATTTCTAAAGAATCTATCAGTTCTAAATCTTATATTCTTTATACCTGCCCAAAAAAGTCACAGAGATATCAAACCTGATTTCAAAACTCTCTAAAGAACCAGATTAAAATACAGTAAAAAATGTATGACAAAATAAATAAAAATATCATGCAACAGAAATAATGTTAATTTGAGGTTTTCTAAGTGAAAAATACCACATACAAGAATTCTATTTGACACCAGTGGTCTAGAGTAAGGCTTCTTAAGCTTTTTCTACTAGTGACTCCTTTTTGCCAGAGAAATTTTTATGTGACACTAGATACATAGGTATATAAAATAAGCATATCGATACATATTTATTAATAATAAATCATAATTTAACAACCTTCACATTCGGTTATAAGAGCCCATATGGGGTTTAAGGAGCTGGGATCTAGAGGACTTAAAGTATCAGCTGAGAGAATGTAGGTGCTCAAGCATAAAATCCATCTCTGATGATGAAGGAACAACCCTGTGATGTAGAGGTAGGAAAAACCAGGCTTGTCAGATGCTAATTCTTATACTTACTGACTGTCTTAAGTCACTTATTAACTGTTTTATGTCTATGCCATATCGCCCTAACAAAACACATCTAACACAACAGACTTTTTAAATCTCCCATGTCTGAGAGCTCTCAAAGATGCAGCTACAAGTCATAGTGCAGAGTCCTGGACTTGGAGTCAGGAAGAGCTGAGTTCAAACTTAGCCTCAGACATTTACTAGCTGGTCATATAGCTATATGACCCTACGTTAGTCATTTAATTTCTGCCTCCCAGAGTTTCCTCACCTATAATATGGGCATAATAAGAGCAGGATTGTTGTGAGAATCATATGAGATGATATTTATAAAGTATTTAGCACAGTTTCTGGAGTAGGGTAAGTGCTATATACATGTTATTTATCAGTATTATTAGTAGTAGTAATTAAAATATAAACAGATTGCTTTCTGTTTTGATGAAGGGTATTTTCTACTAGAAGGAAATTACAGATCCTTCACATACTAACTCTTATTAAGTACCTGCCAGATTCTGAGCAACTAAACACATGGGAGATTTAAAAAGTCTGTTGTGTTAGATGTGTTTTGTTAGGGCGATATGGCATAGACATAAAACAGTTAATAAGTGACAACATAATCAAGTATACAATTATCAGCATCAGTCATATAATTAGTGCTTTGGGAGCTCAGAGGAGGAAGCCTCCAATAATGATCAGCTTCTGATTCTATAGACAGCACAATAGACATCTAGATCTTCCTACAAAAACAACCTATTTTTAAATAATCGTAGTTTACAATTATATGGGAACTGGACATTTACAAAGTACTTTCCCAACATGACCTGGTGAAGTAGGGAGGAAACTTTTTTTGATGAGAAAACTGAGTCTCAAAGACATAACTACTTGCCCAAGAAAACACTATAAATGATGAAAACAGAACTTTTCCAGGTCTTCCAGCTCTTAAAATTCTAATATACTCTCCATATTATATCACCTACTCATACTATGTGTCAATCACTAAATGCATATATTCAAGGCAAAACTATTGTTCTAGCACAAACCAAACAAAGATGGGAAAGCATATAATGAACTAAACAAAATGATGTTATTTATGTCTCTGGGACTTTTTTAATGTTAGCTTCCTTTGACAATATTAATAAGTGGTACAGGACCATCCAATCATTAAGGTGACTTATATCAATCATTTTATTTCAGGCAGTGCATCTTTTCCTCCAGAAGGGTTTGCTTAATAAAAGAGAATTTCTTTTTTTAGATAAAAAATGACAAAATCTAGGGTAAGCAGATCTCTGGGGCTGCTCTGCCTGCCTGAAAAGTCTGATGTGTGCCCTGAAGTCTTTGAGGACCTTTGCTGCTTTAATTAACCAGAGGAAAACCTTAGTGACTCTTCAGGAGGCAGATAAAGAAGGGAAAATAAATGGGTTCCTGAACTCTGGGGATTTCATTGGTGCCTCAGGCAAGGAAAAAGCATTTAAAATATGACTAAACAAAAAATCAAAGTCAATTCTTTATAGTCCTTCAAGTGTGGGGCTCTGGGGACATCCCTAAACATTCAAGATATCCAATAAATAGAGTGTCTCTTCTCCTTTCCTCCTGCCCTGCCTCAACATACCCCCTAAACAGATTTGAAGACCAAAATAGACTTTTAAATAATTTTCAAATACCTTCAGCCTGAAGATTTCTTTGAAAAATCTTGTTGTCTGACTGTCCTGTATTCTATTACTACATTCTAAGTTCCTGAACTAAAAGGACACTAAATGTTTGCTGATAGCAATTACAGTCTATCAGAATTCTCTGTCTCTGGTGAAGATATGACTATAGGGAAAACTGGAGGGCTTTGAGTATTGCAATTTAGTTAAACATTTACTACAAACTCTTTCCACAGTGCCCCAGGCAACCATCTGTTTGTTAGTTACAGTACAGTTATTTACCTGTGTTTTAATGGGTATATCTGCACTAGAAGCTCCCTACATCGAAGAAATCAGAAGGAGAAAGAGGAGGAGGAAGAAAAAGAAGGGAAAGAGAAGGAGGAGGAAAAAATAAGAAGAAGGAAGAGAAGGAGAAGAAAATGATGATAGTGACCATGACAAAGAAGACAATAATAAAGGAAGAAGAAGAAGAAGAAAATGATGATGATGGAAACAAAGACAAAGATGACAAAGGTGATGAAGATGACAATGAAGAAGGTGAAGAAGAAAAAGAAGAGGAGATAGAGGAGGAAGAGGAAGAGGAAATTTGTCTATTAAGAATTTATTCTGTACACATTGTGTGTATATATGTATACACCTACATATATATACATATATACACCTACAATGTGTATAGATATACATATATATGAATATATATATATACACATATACATATATATCACCTCTTATGCACATGTTGGAAAAGCAAGTTTTGAGTTATATTTATCTCAATCTTCTAGACTTTATAAGTTTGAAAAAAAGAACTAAAATCTCCAATCAACTGGATAACTTTTGGGATACCACCTGAGCAATATCTCTTTTTGACTATCATGGACATGTTCCTTCAGAGAGCAGGAGATAGGTAACCCTCAATAACTGGGGCTTGCTGTCACTAAGATGGAAAGTTGGTTGAGATTCAGGAGGCTGGACTTTTATCAGAAGACCCAACTTTCCTCATCAACATCTATAAAAGTAAGCTTGGTCTTATCCTGTTTTAGAAGCTAGGTGCACAGCAAAGTTCACCTAGTCCTAGAAAGAAGTGAAAATGGCTGTACTGGGTCAGAATTATTGTGAGTTTCATGTCTTTCTTTACAGGTAGCCTGAGAGGAAAGATTTGGAGAATGGAGTTCCCTCGCCATTGTGATAGCAGCAACTGGGGCACTATTATTTTCCTACAGAAGCATATGGCAGAGATAAACATTGGTGTTTTCATCTATGCTACGGGAACAGTTCAGGGTCAATGTTTGTGAAACACATATTGGAGAAAAAGAGGGGAGATTCTGAATTGCATAGTCAGTGTGATCCCAGAATCTAGCTTGGCCAGAAAAGGGATATTTTCTGGACAGCACCACTTCTAGGACTTGCCTTGGGTTTAGCCTTTTATTTAAAAGTTATTTCATTCAAGAATTCCCCAGTTTAAGAATTCAAGAATTAGAATGTCTAGAGAGAAATAAGTCTTTCCTGATGCAATATGCCCCTCAGAAAACGATTAATTCCTAAGCATTTTCCTATTTGAAGAAGGAATCTATTTGGATTATGCCGGTTCAATGGGGATGGGAAGACTTGTTCAATAGTCTAAAAGAATGTTTGCCTTCTGAGGGGAAACTAAAGCATATGTTAACAAAAGATTTTGTGGGAAACCTAGGGATCCAACAGAATGTCAAGGGGCTGCCCTAATGTACCTCTAAGCTTAGTTCCTTTCTAAGGGCAGTAGATAATCTAAGTCCTTAATGTGTTTATGTATCTGTTTATGGCTTCCTATAAATCCATGTGTGCTTTGTGTTTTCTATCAAGTTACCTTGAATGTCTATGTATTAGTTGGAATATCTTGTTTTTCTACATTTGGGAAAACCCAGGCACAAGCTAAATGTAAGATAAATTTAGAAATTTTCTTGGAATAAGTCCAGGTTAGGGCAATGAGTCAAAGAGAGGTATAATCCTTTTCAGGATTAGCTGTATAAATCAGCTGACCAAGACTGAATCTGGACCATATGAGCCCAGAGTCTTGGAGGATGGAGGTGGGGAAGGGTTGAGCCATTATCAATACAGTATGAGAAAGATACAAGATAGCACAAATCTGAGTATTCAGGAATGTGGGGAAAACACCAGATTCAGAAGGAGAGGACTGAAATTTAAACTCCACCTCTGATACATGCTGTTTATGTGATTTTGGGTGCATTATATAACTCCTTTGGTCTTCCATTTCTTCATCTATAAAGTGAAAACATTGTATAATCTCTGAGGTCCCTCCCATCTCTAAATCTATGGTCAAGAGTGGATTGTAAACTCAAAGTGTCAACAAAGTGAAATGACAGCTAACATAGGTCATACTACTTTTAACTGTATGAGGGTTTGTGCAAACAATGACTGAGCAGTCATTGGTCAATTCCTCCCCACCCCTGATTACATATATCTGTGTATCTGTAAACATAGGTATCTGTGTATAGACTCATAGATGGGTAGGTAGGTAGGTAGGTAGGTAGATAGATAGAGACAGATAGACCCTTCCTTAGATCCACCATCCAATAGAATACAATCTCCTTAAAGGTAGGAATTATTTTGTTTTGTTTTTACTTTGTATCCCTAGCACTTGGGCTCTTAATAAATTGTTGTTCAGTTGGACTAACTCAATGGACCATATCACTCCCCTACTGTCAGAATGAATGTTGCAATCAGAGCAATAACTCTTCTTCATCTACTTTGTTTCAGTAGGGATAGTTGAATTGATATCTTTCCAATAATTATGAATTTCATGAAAATTTCATGAGATTAGCACAGGGTCAAGAGCATTTAGAGAATATCATTACCAATAGAGAATGTTTTTCATTCAGACTTTGATTGTCATCCTCCAGACCTAGAAAATACTTTAATCAACTATATGTCGCAGTTTTATGTTTCGCTTATGAAATCCCTAAGTAAATTTATTTCTATACTTGCATCTCTCATAGAATCTTATGTAATTTTAATAAATGGGTTGAACATTCCTTTTTCAAAGATATCTTCATGATTGTTTTGATCTAATGATTAATTTTTTAAATTCAACAAATAATTAATATACCAATAATTTGAAGTTGAAACCACAGCTACCCTTGACTCCCTCACCCCCATTTCTTTTATTTCATAACCAACTTGTTGCCAAACTTAATTCCATTTTCATTGCTTCTCTCACATCCACTGCCTTTTCTCTATTCACACTGGCATCAACTTAGTTCAGTCCATCATTAGCTCTTAACTATATTATTTTAACAGCCTCTTAACAAATTGACCTTCCCTTGGCTCTCTCCTTCTCCAGGCATCCAGATGGCACAGCAGGACTTCTAGGAGCCAAGAGGGTGGAATAAGCAGTAAATTGCTGTAAATCTCCCACATTCAATTCCAGGCAACCATAAAATAATGCCCTAAGACAGGTCCACCAGCAAGGAGATAGAGTAAAATAATCTGTTGGCCCAGGAAACTTGGAAAATCAGAAGGAGGGGCCCATCTCATTCAGACAAGAGGGGGTATGGTTTGGGATAAGAAGTTTCCCATTGAGGCAGAAGCAAGCCCTACCTCAGCAAAGCAGCAGGAGATCCTGAGGCAGGTGAATGCTAATATCAGGACTCCCCCTGTGCCTTGACATAGCGTGGGAGCTGGTACACTCCAGTTTCAGGTACTGCAAGCATTATTGTAACTCAGAGGCAGTCAAGTAACCTCCTGCAGCCAGTCCTCCACATGCTTCAGCCAAGCAAGGGAAGTGTGGAGGCACCCTGCTGGGTCTCAGCCACAAGAAACAATTCAAAAGGGAACAACAATGTCAAAATACTTATGGAGAAAACTCTAAAAAAAAGAGAAGTGGTCTCACAGAAAGAGCTCATGAAAGAGCACAAACAGGAACTTAAAAATCATATGAGAGATAGGAAAAAAAAAAAACTTGGGGAGAGTGGTGCAAGGGAATTATGAAAAAAAAGGAGCCAATGACTTGGAAATCTGCTTATAATATGAATTTGTCAAATGGAAAAGAAGACAAAAAAAATCCCCTGAAGAAAACAACCTTACAGAGTATAGTTGGCCAAATGGAAAAGAAAGTATAAAAGCTGATTGAGGAAAACAACGCCTTAAAAGTTAAAATTGGAGAAGTGGAAGCTAATGACTTTATCAGACATTAAATCTATCAAACGAATTCAAAAGAATGAAAAATAGAAGAAAATATAAAATACTTCATGGGAAAAACAATTGATCTAGAAAACACATGATACAGAAAAAAATGTGCAAGATTAAGAGTGGGGAAGACTGAAGTTCAAATCTGGTCTCCAACACTGGCAGTGTGATCCTGGACATATCTGTTAACCTCTGCCTGCATCTGTTTCCTCATGTGTAAAATAGAAATAATAATAGCACTCACTTTCCACAGTGGTGAGAATAAAATGAGTCATTTGTAACGGGCTTTGCAAACCTTAAAGCTTATTTAATGTTAGCTATTATTCCATCCTTCACAAAAAAAGTTTTCTCTAATCATCATTCTGACAATATCTATCCCTTGCTCAAAAAACCTTCACCTGTCTCTATCATAAAATACAATGTCTTTTTATAGCATTTAAAATCCATCATAATTTAGAGGCACTGTACCATTCCAGTCTTATTTCCCACTAGGCATTGGCCCATATCTGCTCTTTGGGGAGGCTGAGACTAAAGATTGCTTGAGCTCAGGAGTTCAGAGCTGCAGTAGGGTTAAGTTGAGTGGGTGTCCAGATAAGTCCAGAAGCAATATAATGAGCTTGAGAAAGGAAACAAAGCTGCCTAAAGAGTAGTTAACTGATTTCAAAAATGGAGCACAGCAAGCTCCCATGTGGACTAGTAATGGAGTCAAGCCCCTGAGTAGTTGCTGTATTTCCAGCTAGAATCAATCTCAAAAAAAAGAAATAAAGAATAACCAAAAAAAAATCACTTCCCTTTATTCACTCACATTTTAGTAATTTCTCTGATTAATGTTAATCATAGCAAATGATTTCTTCTCCTGCCTCTTTGTATTTATCCAGGCCACTCCAGATCTTCCTAACACTAAATGGAGCCTTTTTTACACTTCACTATACTAGGAAAAGGATGATCCAGGTAAAGAGAATCACATCAGCAGAAAACAAAGTGTTCTTAGTTACAATAGTTGCTTCTTTTGCTCACTTCAGTCATGAATTTCACACTTACATACACACACACACAGGAGGTATTATCCAGTCATTTATGTGTCCAACTTCTCATGACCCCATGGACCATTGCATGCCAATAATATTCTTGGGATTTTTTTGGTAAATACACTGGTGTGGTTTACTGTTTCTTTTTCTAGTACATTAAGGCAAACAGAGATTAAGTGATTTTCCCAGGATCACACAGCTACTAAGCATTTGAACTCAGGTCTTCCTGACTCTATGCCCAGAAATCTGTCTTCTGTTTCACCTAGCTGCCTCCACAGGAAGTATAAAGAAATGGCAGATAATTGTCATTATTATGTATATTGTATTTACAGGAAGTAATAGCTAAATGGAAATATTGGATGATGATGATGATGATGATGTATATATTATATACAGAAAATAGAGCTAAAGGGGAATATCGGATGGTGATGATGATGATTGTATGTATAATAAATACAGGAAATAGAACTAAAGGGAAATATCAGATAATTGTCATTATTATGTATATTGTATATACAGGAAGTATAGATAAAAAGAAATAATCTGATGATGAGGAGGAGGTATATAATATATGCAGGCAATATAGCTAAAGGGAAATATCAGATAATTATTATTATAATGTGTATTTTATATATGTGTGTGTGTATACAGGAAGTATAACTAAAGGGAATTATCAGATTATTGCCATTAATATGTATATTATATATATACACATATATATGTATATATATACATACATATATATATATGTATATATATATGAAGTATAGTTAAAGAAAAATAAGGTAAAGGTTGCCAGTTCTATTCATTCCAAACAGTCTCTTCCTAATCTCACTCATAATATGTCTTTGCATAGACCACTTATTAGATGAGAGTTTAAAGAAATCTTCCTATCACAAGTTATCTAATTCTTTACAATTTTACTAAGGGAAATTTCCAGGATGATTTTCAGAAACCAAGGCCAGGCTGCAACTGAGGATGTGATAGGAGATCTTTCCTGTCTATAATTCACAAGTTTAATCTGAGGGAATCTGAATGGCAGTAAAGGAGTTTCTTTCAAAAGACAGACTCAGATGTCTACAAAGTAGTGAGCAATCTGAGTGCATCTGACTGGAACAGTGATTTACAAAAAACCTGAAAGAGCCATGGGCCCAAGGGAGATGTCAGCAGAGAATAAGACGGCAGAAAGAAAAGAGTTAGAAAGTATCACAGCTCCCCATCAAGAAATCACATCCCAGTCCAATGACATCAGCAGAATTGTAGAGGCTCTGTAGGACAATAAGCACAATTTTGGAGTTCTGAGTTCTCTGTCCAAGAAATATGATTTGCCCCAATTAGTCCAGCCATGTATTTTCTCTATACATACATACTTCCCAATCAACATGTTCCTGTCTTTTAATGGAAGTGTGACAATCTTTGAGAAGAGTATATTTCTATTTAGAGAAGATGGAGACAAGAAGAGGGAAAATATTTTTTGACACATGCTTTTCTGTTTTGTTTAGTTTTCTTTTGCTTTTAACTGATATGTCCTCTGTTTAATTGGTAAAAAAGAAATTTATGTGGGAACTAACTAGTTATCATTTTAGTGCATTATAATCTACAATATACTTCAAATCTAAGGTAGCTATTAGTTATGATAATAAATACTGAGATTTTTTTTTTTGTTGTTCAGACATTTCAGTCCCATCTGACTCTTTGTGATCCTCTGGGGGATTTTCTTGTCAAAGATACTTGAGTGACTTACCTTTTCCTTCTCTAGCTCTTCAGAGGAAGAAACTGAGGCAGGCAAGATGAAGTGACTTGCCCATAGTCATCCAATTAATCTGAGGCTAGATTCGAACACAGGAAGATGTCTTCTTGTCTCCAGGCTCAGCACTGTATCCATTGAGCCATCTAGCTAACTATTGTGCCATCTAGCTACCCATATGTAGATGTACATATACATATAAATATTCATATATATAACCATGTATATAGTTGAGCTTATTGTTTTTTCAGAATACTAGTTATTAATGAAGTCCCTTAATAGACTGATAATAGAAAGATAGATCGACCTTTTATTAAAAGTCTTTATGCATCACTTTGCTAAGCACAGGGTATATAAATACAAACAAACAAGATAACTCCTACCCCTTAAGGAGCTCACATTTAATGAAAGAAGACAACACAAAAGAATGAGTTGGAAATATGATAGGGTGCAGGCAGAGGTGTACTAGAAGCAGTCAGTCTCCTCTCACTAGAACTGATTGTTAAATTTTCAATGTGACAATTTATAGTCCAGACATCAGCAACCACTATAAATTAAGTTTGGTTTATTGTCCAAACTTAAAAAAAGGATGGAGGAAATGTTATGATACAGATGAAACTTAAAAGTTGTGTCTCACATATTTTTTGACAGCTGGTTTTTAAATATTTAGCAGTATACTCCTGGGGGCAGACTTAGTAAAGGTCAAGTCAAAGCTGAGAAGAAGGAAAAGGAATCGGGAAAGTTCAGACATGAATGAGGTAAATGACTAAAGTCCTAACTAAAATACTTGTTGGAGTTGGGAGTTATCTATCAAGAGAGCGGGCCTTAGGGCACAGGTCTCTCCAGAGTGTCAAAGAAGCAAGAAAGGGATAGAGAAGAGAAGGAGAAGGAGGAGAAGGAGGAGAAGAAAAAGAAAGAAGAGGAAAAGGAGAAAGATCTAAGAATAGATCTATTGGCTAAATGATGAAATAAAGGATACCATAAAGTCTCAAAGTTGAAAATGAACACAGAAGTCAATCTAGTCTATTTCTTATCTTTAAAAAAATACATATCACTAGCAAATAAATACTTGAAGAGCTCCAGGGAAGAGAAATCTACTTCCCCAAGTAGCCTATTCTACTCTGTTATGAGTTTCATTGGCTTCAAAATCCCAGACTAATTGAGAATATTCAGCAACCTTTATTTTGATATCCTGCTCTAGTTTCTTATTGAAGTAATTTTCTTTGAGTTAGATTAGTGGTCTACAGTAGAATTTGAGGGGAGGAGAGAAAATAAACCTTACTTCAGTCCTTTCCATGACAAAAGCAAAGTTCATTCCCCAATTCTGAGACAGAAGGAAGAAGAGTTTTGAATTATCTCACAAAGTGATTCTCTGCGATCTTCTTGCCTTCTAATGTTGATAGTACCTGCTAATTCACTAAGCAGAATCCAGCTTGCCTGCAGATTATTGCATGTTATTCTTTTTAAATTATTTTTATGAATGTGGGTCTTCATTATATAGATAAATAGAAAGTAACCTTCCCCACATCTCCCCATTCTGTCTTTTCTTTTTCTGTTCCTCCTCTTCTACCATTATATTCTCCTAGCAGAGCACAGTGCTTATCCCTCAATAAATATTGAATTATTGAATAGTTACATAACCAATACATGAATGCATATATACATGCATACATGAATAAATGAATAAAAATGCCACACCCTGCTAAGATACCAACTGATATTATATATATATATATGCTTGCTTGTTACCCTTAGAACAGTGTCCATAGAAATTGAGAGAATAGTTGAAGTACTATAAAGAATAGTCATTCTATAGGTATAATAAAAGCAAAGGGAATTTTATAATCACCTGGGACTAAATTAATTAACTTCATCACAATAAGAATTTCCCCAAAGTAAGTTCTTTTCCATGGAAATCTTCATGCAGAGGCTAAATAACTAGCCTTTTGCTGGGTATGAGAAATGAGAATTCTTTCACCAGTATGGGTTGATTTAGATTGATGGCCACTTGGCAGCTAAATGGTACAATAAATAAAGCCCCAATCCTGGAATCAGGAAGATTCATCTTGCTGACTTCAAATCTGGCCTTAGACACTCACTAGCTGTGTGATTCAAGGCAAGTCACTTAACCTTGTTTGCCTCAGTTTCCTCAAATTTGTGGAGAAAGAAATGGCAAATCACTCTGGTATTTTTGCCAAGAAAACTCCAAAAAGGGTCACAAAGTGTCAGCTGTGACTGAAGCAACTGAAATTGTCAATTGGCTACTTAGGTCTCTTCCAACTCTGAAATTCTGGGATCTTGGAATATTTCAGCCAGATAAGGTAAAACCTAGAGTACTAGTCTCCTTTCATTCTTCCCTCCTTTTCCAGTGTCCCAAATCCTAATGCTTAGAAGGCAGCAAACCTTTTTCAGCTGCACAAAGCTAAAAAACAAACAAACAAAATGAAAAACAAAACAACCCAAAAAACTGCCAACCTGTCTTACTCTCTAAATCTGTTTTAAAAGCAACTGGCACAGTGGATATAACACTGATTTGTAGTCAAAGGGTGCAAGCTCAAATCTCATCTCCAAACTATAATACTTAAGTGACCTTAGTCACTTAATCTCCCTGGTCCTTGATTTCCTCATCTGTAAATGAAGGAGTTGGACTAAAATGCCTGTTAGGTCTCTTCTGTCTCTAGAATGACAAATTAATGTCCCTTAGAATCACCAGCAATTTCTTACATCATATTCCTTTATACTATATTACATGTTTCCTATGATTCTCCTCTTATATAGTTCCTTTTAGGAATTGTCTTTTTTCAGTATAAGGAGAACTCCTTTTGTCTTTGATAAAATAAGGTGTTTCCAAAATACATTTGCATAATAATCTCATTTTAGGAATTTTGCTTTCAGAATCACCAGATCATAAAATCTCTGAATTAGAATAGATACCAGAGACATACAAATCTTGTCCTCTCTGCTACATATCCAAAAAGTAACTATCCAACCTTAACCATAGATTTGGAGACAAACTTTTATTTGAAACCTGTACCTTTCTATCCTCTGACTAGATATCTTCATTAAATATTCAGCTAGACATCTAGTCCCTTATTTATATCTTCTGATTACATTAGGTTTCTTCTAGGTTTTTTTTTATTCCCTTAGAAATTCTGTAGTGTATTCTGTGTACTATTAAACTATCTTCAAACTTTCTCCCCAGAGGAAGATCACTTTGTTGGTGGATTCTACAATTCCCCTAAGGAGACATCTGAACTGCTAATAAGCAATGTAGAACTGGAGACTTGGTTTATGTTTTGTTTTATTTCTTAAAGAAATGAACACACGGACATTAAAAAAAAAAAAAAAAACCCTAGCTGGAAGAAATTTTCTTTCTAAAGAGAAAGTTTGCTGATTGCAAAAACAAATTCTTTGGGAAGGAGTCTATGCAGGTGAAAGGGAATTGTTTTGAGACAATGTGGTACAATAGAAAAAGTACTGGTCTTGGAGTCAGAATTGGGTAAGCTTAAGCAAGTTATCCAACCTTACTGAGTTTCAGCTTTTTCATCTGTAAAATGGTCTATCAGCCCCGCTCACAGAATTTTTAATGAAAGAAAAGATTCAAAAACTCTGTAGCATTCTGTAGATGTTTGCCTTTCATGCTGATAACCTGAACCAGCCCTTGTCCCTTAGAGGCCGATTCAAAAATGTGATGAAAACGGCCGTACTTTGAAATTTGGTGCTTTGGGAGTGTATTTGCCATTGGAAATACATATGTGCCAAGATGAATTATGCCTGTTTTCCTAACTCGGCATGGTTAATGCAGACACACACACAACTGAGGATTTCAAATCTTTCTGAACAAAAGGAGACATGTGAAAGGTGTCCAGGTGTTATCTTAATTACCTCCCCTCCTAAACCATTTTAATGAATCATGTAAACTCTGTAAGTCCTCAAGGAAGTTGTGGAATATATCATATTGAAAGCTTGCTTGATGGCTCAGAAGGAAAAGAAAGTTTTCCTGCCCATGAGACACTCAGACATAAGTCCATTGTGCATTTTGTCAGCTTAAATAAAATCTGTCCTATTTTTGATGTCTTGTTAGTCTACTTACACAGGAGCTGATGAGCCTTCTAGGGAGAACCAAGTGACCCATATTCTGATGTTCACAAGGGAAAGCATAGGTGGGTCTATGAGCCAGGGAGATCTGTGAGAAACCTAAGCCCTATTTTTATGTTCCCATTTAAAAGCCTGGGTAGATATAAGCCAAATAAATTTTGCAAGAGACCTGTATCAAGCTCCAGACAAGACTGAACCTGCATGCATAATATCAGGAGCCAGGGGCCCAAATGACAAAAGGGTTATATTAATATATTTAATAATAAACATTATTCTCTAGTATATGTAAGATGCTCTTCTGAATTTCGGGAATATAAAGATGAACCAATAGAAAGCCTTCCTCAAAACTTTCTGTTATCTGAAAGGAAAAAGAATTTATCATACATAATATGCTAAAACATTATGGAAAAGATGGGCCTTTATTTGGAATGGAAGGCAGACCTCTTAAAAAGGGAAAAGACAACTTTTAGGGGTATTCTGGGGAAAATAGACACATTGATACATAATTGTTGAATTTTGGATAATCCAATCTTTTTGGAAAATAATTTGGAATTATGCTCCTAAAGTCACTGAACTGTGCATACACTGTGATACTACTACAAAGTGTATACACCAATGAGATCAAAGAAAGCGGATTATAACCCACAGATACAAATTCTTTTTGTCATGGCAAACAATCTAAAATCAAGAGGATCATCAATTTGATAATGGATAAATAAATGATTATATATAAAATAATGGAATAGTATATCATTAAAAATGACAAATAGGATGATTTTAGAGAAACTCAGGGAGATATGAGCTAATGCAGTGAAGCAAGTAGAACCATAATTACTTAGACAATAACATTTAGACAAAGACAAACATCTTTGAAACACTTAAGAACTATGATCAATTCAATTATTTCAAAGAATAGATAAATTATTGATAGATAAATTATGGACTCAAGATGCAGAATGAAGCAAGCATTTTGGGGGTATTATCAACAAGGGAATTTGTTTTGCTTGACTATGCATATTTGTTACAAGGATTTTTCCTTCTTTTGTTTCAATGGGAAATACAGGAAGAAGAAAAAAGTACTAACTGAAAGATTTTTAATCAAAAAAGAAACTCAAGGTCATCTAATCAACCTAATCCTTAATAAAAATCCTTTCCAGATTATTCTCAGAAAGTAATCATCCAGACCTCATGGGGCAGAGAGTGGAACCCATTTTCTACTAAGGGATTACATGCCACTTTTGGATAGCTATCATTTTTAGGAAAACAGAAGATATGTCACAGGACTGGAGAAAAATAAATTTTATCTCTACTTTAAAAAAGAGAAGATAGTTATCTTCAAACTATAGATCAATGAGCTTTATTTCTATTCCTGGCAAAATTCTAGGACACATTATTAAAAGTATCATTTGTGAACATCTAGAAATGAAAGGAGTGATGATTAAAAACTAGGATGACTATGTCAAGAGTGGATCATACCAGACCAATCTAATTTCCTTTTCTGACAGGTTTACTAAAATGCTAGAATCTGAAAGACAAGATATTTTTAAATTTTAGCAAAGCATTTGCAAAGTAATTTGCATATAAACAAGATTAGGATATTTGTACTAGACGATATGTGGGCAATAAAATGTTATAGTGGACAGAAAGTCCAGAAAGGCAACAATAACTGAGATCTTGAGCAAGTTATTTAACCTTTCAATATCCCCAGGCAATTCTCCAAGAATATAAATTATAAAATACTTGCCTACCTATACTGCTAGAGGGAGTTTCCTCATCTTGAAGTTTCCTATAGTAATGAATTTTCAGGTATAACTCCTATCCATATTAATATATTTAGTAGATTAAAAACTGGCAGTGTAATCTGATTTCACTTATTTTAGTTTTAGTTTCTTCATCTGTCTATTGAGGGAACTGGATTAGATTGCTTTGAAGTCTGTTCCAGCTCTAAGTCTGTAAGTGTCTCAGGAATTTCTCCTTATCCTTGCATTATTCAACAACATTTTTGTCAATGAATTGGATAAACCCATGGAAAGTACACTTGTCAAGTTGCCATATATGATACTAGGAGAAGCACAGCTAACCTTTTAAAAGACAGAGTCAGAATCCAAAAAAAGATCTTGTCAGGGCAGACCAATGGCTCAAGACTAATGAGATGACATTTGATAGAGGTTAGCATCAACTTCTATACTTGAATTGGAAAAAGTCAACTTCACACGTGTATGATGGGAGGAGTTGTGTCTAGACAACAGCACACATGACTCATAAAAAACTCCTGTGAAAAAGATCTGGGGTTTTAAATTAGATTTCAAGTTCAAAATGAGTCAACAATGTGGTATGGAAGCCAAAAAAAACTAATGCTGTCATGGGATGCATCAAAGAAGGTCTAATGTCCAGAAAGAGGGATATAATAGTTTTTTAATTCTGATCCTGCAAAGCCATATGAAGATTATTGTATTCAGTTATGGGAACTATAATTTAAACATGGCATACACAAACTTGAACCTATCTGGTGAAGGATGACTAGGACAGTAAGAGGACTGAAGAACTACCAAATGCAAATTAGTCTAAAGAGCTAAAGATGTTCAGTCTAGAAAGAAGATTTAGTAGGAACCAGGTTTTGAAGCATTTAAAAGGCTACCATTTAAAAGAAACATTTGTTTTCCCCTTATGACTACAGAGCAAAGAACTGGGAGTAAAAACTGCAAAGTGCAGTAGACTTTGGCTTAATGTATGCAACAACTTCTTAACAACTAGATTTGTTCCAAAGTGAAAAAAAGTACCGTTGTAAGGGATGGTTTTCCCTTGTTGGAAATCTGTAGACATAGTGTAGATGCGGTCCTATCTAATATATTCAGGGAGGAATTATGGTTTGGATACAGGTTGGATTCGATGGTCTTTATAATCTATTCCAACTCTTAGCTTCTGTGACACTTGTGCTTTATTTAAATATTGACTGGGAAAAGAGATATGAGACATATATTTTTTAATGAACCAGGTTTGGTATGAGAAGCAGATCAATAGCCCCAAGAGATATCCTAGCATTCTTTACCAATGTTCCAGTTAGTTTAATGGTAGAAATAATAATTTTGTGTTATAAGATTCATATTTCTCATTCATGTAATTTTTTAAAGAATTGCAGAAATGTAGATAGAACAGGCACAAACAATGTTGGGAAAGGAAAAAAAAAAAACTTTCCCCAACCTTGTGCACAATATTCTTATTTAAACACAAAAAATGTCAGAGTGCTTCCCACTCCTTGCCCTACAAAATAACATGCTACCTTTGTAGGTGCTACTGAGACAACCTGTCAAGAAATAGCTGTGTGAGTCATGGGAACACCAACCCAGCTGTAACCCAACTCTCATCAGCCTGAGCAGCCAGATTGCTGCGGGGATGAGAACCCAATCTTCCTTGGTTTATAGTGTATGACCACCACATCATCAGAGAGGTAGGAGGAGGAGTGGGATGGAAGAGGAAATGCCTCTTCCTATAGTTATCAGCAGTTTCAGCATGCTGGGAGCATCCTGTACCACACAGTGATTGGAACATTGTACAGTGACTCATCCATACTAGTTAACTCTTCATCACATTCTTGTGGGTGGAGTAGAATGAGGCTATTTCGGTGGATATAGGCTCTCACTGACAGGAGATAACATTCTAATAAACATGATTATTCTTGAAAGTAGACAAAATTCAGTTGTTCCTTTCTAGGAGGAGTGGCAGATATCTACAACAAAATAGATGTCTGTTTCCCTTATCGAAAACATATAAGAAAAGATATGGCCAAAAGACCCAGAGATAGATAGAAGGAACTTTTCTCCCTGTAATGACTGAACTGGGAGAAAGAAAAGGTAGCTTTTAAATGATTACTATACTGTGCCAATTGCCAAGGATACAAATATATAAAAGACAGTTTTTAGTCTTATTCTATAGAAGATAACCCAATAGCAGAATGATGGTCAAGAAATGGTACTTTGGTTTGGGGAGCCACAGAGACAGTAACATCCTTTCTGGAATTAATATTGCTATTAACTAGCCAAGGCAAGAGGTAGAAAGTAGAGAAGGATCCCTGGAAGGTAGCTGGCCATTGTCAGGGAGATGATAAGATGGTCTGGGCAGTGGACTGTATGGCCAGATGAAATGAGAAGGTAAATCAAAGCCTGAAATCTAGAATCAGTCTTAGTTATAGATATAGTGAGCTAAGTTGACTTGGTTTATAGGGTAGATTCTAGAGCAAACTTCAATGATGAGTGGTAAGTATCCCAAGAGTAGAGGTATGGGTTCTCAAAATTAGGAAGGTGAAGGTAACAATGTGAATCCAGGATGAGGTTAAGAATGAAAGCTATTAGCAGAGCCATATTTAGGATATCCAGTATATCAATTCCTGGTTTGGACACCTTCAAATGAAAGTATTTACAGAAAAATATAGGAATCATGTCTAGAAAAATCAGAATATATTTCTTGGCTCTTAGTTCTTAGTAGGGCAGGTGTAGCAACAGCCATGGGTTAATTCCCAGAGGAAGTATCAAAATGCTTCCGCCATCCCTAGTGTTGTCATAACACTCTGTTCTACAACCAGGCCATATTCTCAGTTTCATGGGATAGACAGAGGTAGTAATAGATTTTCAGTAGCACAGAAGTATAGAAACTACTTTTCTTCCTAAGAGAGGAAAGGAAATTATTTGGAACATGAGGGGGAGGGAAGAGGAAAAAGAGGAAAAGGGGAGAGAATATGATACAGGTGCTGAAATGCTTAACTATGCCCTCAATAAATATGGGAATGTTAACTTAAAATCACAACTGAAAACCTGGGTAGTATTTCATGGAAATTCAGGTCTAATTCCCTTTATTTTTTGATTTGTTATTCTTTGGAGGTTGGCTCTTTTCTCCATTCATGCAGGAATCTAGGTGAGAGGGATATCTGATAACTTACCTTCTAACCACCAAACCCACAGCAATTCTTACTCTATCTAAAGTCAAAAGGCCTTCTGAAGAGATTTTTGATACCTTCTGGTTCTGTTTAAGCTGGAATAAGATCAAAGGCAGGTGCAAGCTCACTCCCAGAATATCAGATCTCACACAACATTCTAGGGAGAGGAAAAAGCAAGTGGACATTAGAAGGCAAAAGGTGAGCACTTGGTTCCTTTTCTATTTTGACTTCCAAGTTCCTAGGCAGTATTTTAAAGATGATTTTCAGTTTCTCCTAGTTTTCTCCTATGTCTGACATAAAAAGTAAACGGAAAGCAGAAACATTGCTTTCAAATCCTTGAAATCAAAAGAAACTTGTGGTTTTATTTCTTCCTTAAAAATCTTGCTAGATTTTTAAACTATCAGTCTTTTCCTGATTTACTCTTCCACCAGTTACTATTCCTCTCCTCCATCTAGTTCTGTAAAACCAACTCATAAAACAATCCTATCTGTCAGTGTTTGCAGAACTCTGGACCACCTCTCTTTCAAAGGACTGAATGGGTATGGTGTCCTCTATTTTATAGAACACAGACTATTTCATTACAACCCAGTTAAGAGTGAGTAAAATGTGATTTTTAAATAAGATGAATATATTTTATTTTTTTAAAAAATCTTCTGAACTTTCCTATCTAGTCTTTATGACTTTTAACAGTGTTACCCTTATATCCCCCACACCAAGTCACTTCAGTTCCTGTTATTAAAATCCAATATCAATGGCATTATCACACACTCAGAGTCATACTTCCCAAATTTAAATATACTTTCCATAAAACATAACAAAAAAAGTAGAAGTAATACTGTATTAACTTACTAAAAATATTTAAAGTTCACTGCCTCAATTTTTTTTCAAGACTTAAATGTCAGTTGACTTAAAAGAGGTCATTTTTATAGAATTGTTAATAGAATTAATAGAATATGGATCTATGAAATCTATGAAATCGTACATCCTTACAGTAGGAAGAAATCTCTTAGAGGTCATCCAGTACAGTCGCCTATTCATTGTGTGATAAAATTGGTCATTTCTATAGTAATTATGTGGTATCTTCAAATGCTTTGCATGTAAGAGGGATTGTTTAAAAAAAAAAAAGATATTAAGAGCCAAGGCCCCCTTTCTCTAACAGCTCAAGTGCCTAAATTAGATCACACAATTCTCCTTTTATAGAACTCACAGGAGAATTCTGGCTGTTACAGAGTCCATGTAGAAAGCAGAATTAGATTTCAAAGTAACCTGCTGCCAAGGTTCACACTACTAGATACCTTTCTAAAGTTATTCTGTTCTTAGTGAGTGAAAACAGAATGCTCTCTTGATCTAGGAACATTTAGTTTTAGCAAAAAACAGACTTCTCTAGCAGCTGCCCATCTCTGAGAGGAATTCAGATATTTCTCCAAGAAATTTGCTTTGTCTCATTGGTTAAACTGGAAATGACACAATCTTACATTCTTATATACAAAGATGAAAACAATTTCATAGAAACAATCTCTCTTTCACTGGTTCCTTGGGGTATTGGTCTATAGGAGGAAATATTCCCTCATGAAATATGTTGTTCAAAAGTCTGATATATAGAGAAAACTACAAGTCTTTGAAGATCGCAGATAAATGAGTTAGTAATAAAGAGAAATTAGTTGTATATAACTCTAAAAAGTCTGATTGATATGGCAGACAGGTGCTTAGCAAAGATAAAATTATTTGGATTTCAAAGAAAAGTACGCTTGAATATATGAAAACATCAGTTTTAAAAAGCTGGACATGATAGACTCAAATAACAGTTATAGAAACTTGTTAAGAAGATAAAAAGAAGATTTAATTGGTAAAAGGAGAGTTATTATGAATTTTCTGTCATAAGGTTGGTCTGTAGAAAGCATCACTTTCATAGTATCTGGGATACCTTCCTGGAAAATGGAGTCAAAATGGAGTCAAAAGCACTCACACATTACTTAAAACTTCTCTAATATACCACTTAGAAAAAAAAAGTTAAAAATAATTATATCAGAGACTGCATAACAGAAAACAAGCCGCATGTTATTCTAAGTCTAGCATGAATGTGATTGCTTTCCTTTCTGAGGGTTATGTTGCATCAATATTAATTGGGAGGAATAAGGAGAGTGTCTTAAAATACTTAAGAGCTCAACAAAACCACAATGAAATTGAGTGATAGTTATGAAGATCAGGATCTGCTGGCCTATGGGAAAAGATGCAGAACCAGAAATCTAAAAATCCAAAAATAAGTTCAAATCCTGATTACTCTGATACTTTCTAGCTATGTTATTGGCAAGTCACTTAAACTTTTTTTGTCCTAATTTCCTCATCTCTTAAAATGTCAATTGAAATACTAGTACCTCTCTTATAGGTCTGTTGTTGGGAATCTCAGATAAAATATTATTTTCTAAAGCATTCACAAATTTTAAAGCCTAATATAAATGTCAACTAGCTGTGAAAGTCAAACAGGATAGAATAAGGGTGCTGTTTCTGGGAGGAAAACAAAATCTGACTTAAGAATAATAATAATAATCTCTGCAAGAGGTAGCTAAGAGACACAATAGATAAGAGTATTGGTTCCAGAGTCAGGAAGACCTGAGTTCAATCTGGTCTCAGACACTTATTAGCTGTGTGATCCTGGGCAAGTTACTTAATGCTGATTGTCTCCTAAAATAAAATAAAAATCACAGCAAAATTGTCAACCAATGATTTTTTGGGGGGTATTCATTATTTTATTCCTCCCAACACATAAAGTTTGTGAATTATTTGATGTTGAGTAAGGGGTGCATTTGATTCAATTCAACTACACAAAAGGTCCCAGTCTAAATGCATTCATGCTGATCAGATCTTGACCACTTGTATGTTTGATCATGCTTATTCATTTCTTGTCATTGTAGCTTCCTTCTTCACTATTGCTAAATCAGAAAAATTAGAGCTACATACAAGCAGGGATGTGTTATAAATGTTTAACAATTGGCTCTCAAGGGGGGGGATATACATACAAGACACTTTTAAATTTAATCTGGATTATTAATGTTTCCTCCATCACTTTCTTAAGTCTAAACAATCAACAACAAAAAAACAACAAAAAAACAAAAAACAACTCTTAATTTTTGTATAGTGTTTGCCAATTTCTGAGGTATAAATGCTTATACTGGAGTTTTAATAATCAGCTCTTCATTAATTTTGCTCCAGAACAGGTCATACAGCTAGGAAGTGTTAAGTGTCTGAGACCAGATTTGAACTCCCATCCTCCTGAATTCAGGGTTGGTGCTCTATCCACTGCGCCACCTAGCTGCCCCAAGGTCATTTAATCTAACGCTTTCTTTTTTGAAGTCCAAAAACTGAGCCCCAAAGAAGTTAAGGAAATTTCCTAAAGAATTATAATCAAGTAATAAACTCTTAACATGAAACTTATCTTGAACAAGGGCTGGGAAACCTTTCTTGCTGGACCATTTGGTGTTTTTTTTGGTTTTGTTTTGTTTTGCTGAGATGATATTTGTGTCTGACACATTTGTAAGTGTTTAATGAATGTTTATTCCCTCCCTTTCCCACTCTCTGTTCTAGGATGGTTCAATAAAAACTGACCATGACTCTATGGATAGACTATACTTTGGAGAGGAGAAACATCAAATGTTCTTGAATATGTAAATTTTTCCTTTGTGTCTACAAGTTCATAGGATATTTAAAGGTGAAAGGAATTTGCTAGGACTATTCAGAAAAAACTTGTAAAGATTTTTACAAATTGATGCAAAGTGAAGTAAGCAGAACCAGGAAAAAGTTATGCAAAGTAACATCAATATTGTAAGATGATCAATTGTGAATGACTTAGCTGTTTTCTTTTCTTTATATTTTTTGGTGGGACAATTGACTTTAAATGACTTGTCCAGAGGCATACAGTTAGGAAGTATGAAGTGTTAAGTGTCTAAAGTCAAATTTGAACTCAGGTCCTGTCTCCAGGGTTGCTATCTAGTTGTCCCAGAACTTAGCTATTCTTAGCAATACAACATTCCAAGACAGTTCTGAAGGACTTATTAAAAAATACTGTCCACCTCTAGAGAAAGAACTGATAGATTCTAAATGCAGATTGAAGAATATTTTTTAAACTTTCTTTTTCTTGTTTTTTGTCTCTATTTTCTTTTCAATATGGTTAATATGAAAATATATTGTGCATGAGACTTGTATAATTAATTTCAAATTGTTTGCCTTCTTAAGAAGGGATAAAGAGGGGATAAGAAAACAAATTGGAACTTAAAATTTTAAAAAATGTTTAAAATAATTACATATAATTGGGGGGGGATAAAATTTTCACTTGAAAAAGGAATCTTTTTAGTCCAACTGCAACATTTACTATTGTTGAAAATTATAGTGGAATTTTAGAATATGTTTTTATTGGAATAGTTCTATATTAATATAAGTTAAGCTATGTTGAGGGCCTGTTTGTCCTTCCTCTTTGACCCATATCTGATACAATGAAAGCTTGTAGGTTCATATTACACCACCTTGAACTACAGCCAAAGTGTGAGCACAACAAGACAAAAATGGTTTATGACTGTGGGGGGGTGTTGACTGATACTGCTTGTCACAATACGTAGGAAATACACAAATGCCAAAAGGATCTGTGATTTCATCAGTATAGGAAAATCCTGGGTGGGAACCCCACCCACCCAGGCAGATATACCCTACCTATGAAAGTAGATAAGCTCAGAATCACATAGAGGCAAATGAATTTCTCAGGCTGAAAATCAAGTAACTGTCACAGGTAGGATTTGGAACCAGATTTTCCCAACTCTTAAATCCACCATTCTAATTCACTATTCCATGCTGCCTCTTGTAGAATATAATTTTTGACCTTTTTAAAAAGCCAAAGCAATCCACATGTCTGGACTTTCAACCTATCATCAGGAGAGAGTAAGAGGGGAAGAGAGGAGAGGGAGGAGATGAGAGAATGAATGAGAGAGATGTGAGTAGAATTCTGCCCAACTAATCCTAGTGAGGAAGAAAAAGGAAGACAAATTAGTGATTGTTACTTCCTATTACCTAAAACTGCTCTTAAATGGAAGAGAGCTACTTTGTAATGGAAAAAGCAAGCTCTTCTGTCAAAGAGAGTTATCTTTTCATATGTCTGTATCTTAGGGTTTTCAATTGTCCTTCTAGCTTGGTAAGATATTGATAAACAGGTAAAAATTAACATGGAAGGCTTTTAAAACTTTAAAGAAACTCTCTGGTCAAAACACTTAGTATCTGTGATGTTTGTAAAATCATTGCCACATTCCAGTACTCAAAAGATGGAAAACTGGCATCACACAGAGCTTCCTCGCAGGTATCTATTGTCATGTTATATTTAGGACTGTAGGCCTGTAGACTGGGGAGATCCTTTATATGTCATCTTCTTCAACCTCCTGATCTTACAAATGAGGAAATGGAGGCCCAGAGGGGCCAAATGATTTGCCCAAGAACCAGGTCTTTTGACTAGAGAGATGTTATATACCCTTTTGTATCAGTAAGAGAAAGGCTTGTACATGGTAAATGCATAATTAAAATGTGTTGCTTAATTGAAAGGATAGAGATTGCTGATATCTAGATTTCTCAGCAAGCATTTACATTTGATACTAAGTCTTTATGGGGCAGATGTAAAAGCTATTTTTTGAGCTGGAAGAATGTGGGGTCCATCAGGAAGTAATATGGTAACTAAAGGACCGCTGAATCTAAGACTTAATTTAAAGACTAGTGTGAAGCTATTCTTGGAAAGAAAAAAATCTGGAAAGGTATCAGAAAATCCTTGAATGGGGATGACAGAGGCAGACTCAGAAGAAGAAATTGGTCACCCTTCAGAATGGAAGTATAGGACTCCTAAAGTGAATTTGAAAGAAGGGGGGGAAAAGTTACCCACTTAAGTCATCCTAGATAATCTTCAGAAGTAGACTATAAATAATGTAAAAGCAGAGGTTATGACATGTTTTATTTTGTGAGGTAATTGGATTCAAGAGACTTGTCCAGGGTAACACAATTACTGTGTTAAGTTTCTGAAACCAGATTTGGATTGGGGTCTTCTTGACTTTAGGGCTGGTGCTTTCTATCTACTGCACCATCTAGCTGCCCTGACTTTTTTTTTAATTAAAAAAGTTCTTTAAGAACAGACACTTCTCTGTATCTCAGCATTCTGGACAATTCCTAGAATGTAGCAGGCACTTAATAAATGCTTACTGGTCTGGCTTTTTAATCCTCAGGACCAAGGACAGTGGCATACATAATAAGTTTTAAATAAATGTTTATTAATGAATAGCTGAATGTAATTGTTTCTAAAATCGAGCCACTGAAAACCCCAGGAGAAATCCTGAAGGATTCCTCAGGATTCAGACATCAGAATTCTAGTCTTTCTTAGAGAGTTAGTGGGTTGTGGTAGATTGAAACAAACGCTGCCTCTGATATTTGCTAGTTGCTTAAGTATTCTAATTTTTCTGAGTTTTACTTTCCTCATATGCATTAGTAATACTAATCAACCTACTCCCAGAGTTGTTGAATTCAAATGAAATAATGTATATAGAGTACTATATTTGCGTCAGTTATTATTTTGTCTACTTGGTCTCTTGGGGTGGTAAAGAAGCAGAATTCGGCAGCTAACAGAGAAAAAGAGATTGGCAAGCAGCCATAGCAATTTGTGTCATTGAACAATTAAATATTATTCCAATGAAACAACAAACTTCAAATTATATTTAAGGGAGGTGATTTTATATATTAATTTCCAAGTAAGTTCTTTAAAAGAAGAGAACCATTTAAAATAATGGTCACTGTCTTTGTGGTTGGAGAGAGTTGTATGTGCAATATAGATTTGATGCAATTAACCAAAAAATCCACTCTGAGAGGATCACTATGCTAGGATTGAGTGAGAAATAAAGTTTAGACAAGACACAGAACTCTGCTCTTAAGGAACTTTTAGTCTAATAGGGGATTTGATACACATAATGCAAAAGCATATTTAACCATATCAGGGGATTACAAAACAAAGTGTTGTTGTGAGAGGCTTGTTGAAGAAAAGGAGATCAGCCAGGTGAGAAGTGAAGTCTCTCAATTATTAATCTATCCTAACTATTTGATAGATTCAGGAAGGTAGAAATGAAGGAACAATAAGGAGTGTTGGTATACAGAGAGAATGGATATAATAATGATATCTGACACAAAGTATGCTTTTAAATTTTGTGAAGCACTTAAGTTGAACCTCAAAAACATTTGAGGTAGATATTTTGAGATATTATTGTCCTCATTTCACAGAGGAAGAAACTGGGCATGAGAAATGCTGCTGAGATACAGTAAATCTGACTGGTAATTAACTGGCTGTGTAAAATGAAGGAAAAGAAAAAAATCTTAGAAATAACAGGATTTTGTGTTTTTTTCTGACAGGAAAATAACCTTGGACTTGAACAACAGAACAACAAAAAAAGAGAGTTCAAACCCAAGATAAATAGGAAGAAGACAAGAGAGCACTGAGTTGTTAGTTAAAATCACGGAAACCGGATAAACTGCATCCCAGAGGACTGAAAGAACCAGCAGGTGTGGTAGTCCACAATCTTCAGAAGATAAAGACTTGTAGAGAGTTGCTAAAGGACAGGAAAAAGCTACAATTGTTCTAATTTTAAAAATTAAATTCTAATGTAACCTGATGTAGTAAAATGCAGAGAAGACTCAGAGAAGGTAGAGAGCTGTACCTTAAAGCTGTACATTCATAGGGATGAGGATGGACAGAGAGAGGTCATTCTA
The DNA here is from genome assembly GCF_048593235.1 of Sminthopsis crassicaudata. NCBI lineage: Eukaryota > Metazoa > Chordata > Mammalia > Dasyuromorphia > Dasyuridae > Sminthopsis > Sminthopsis crassicaudata. The sequence goes on from NC_133620.1 coordinate 73,528,907, forward strand.
GATAGGGGAAAAATCATGAGAAAAGCAAGGAGACAGAAATAACACATGACCCCCCAAAAGGATAGAAAAATATTGGGTTGTCTAGAGTAAAGGTTTTGGGTTTTGGAAAAGTTGGAAACATGGTTGGAATTGCTGAGTGAGGCCTGCTTAAGGAAAAACCACAGGTAGTTGTCAAAGTGGATAGAGAGTTTGACCTGGAGTCAGGAATATCTGAATTCAACATTTTAGCAGGTGTGTGACTCTGGGCAAGTTATTTCATCTCTCTCTACCTCAGTTTCCTAAAATATAAAATGGAAATAATGATATGCCTAACTCTGAGGACTCTTATGAGGTTCAAATGAGATGATATTTGTAAACCACTTTGCAAACTTTAAATCATCATGTAAATGCCAGGTTTTGTTATTAAAAGTTTGATAAAGGAAACCAGGAAAGAGATAATTGGCAACTGGTAACTGTGATTCTTGCATGTGAGAATAGTAGGGAAAAGTAATTTTAGGACACATCATCTTACTATCCTACCTGAAAATCCTTCTGTAGTGGAAGTGACTGTGTTTTCTCCAAAACCATGTTTCTTGAAAACCAGCTCTGTCAAATCTTACTAGGCTAAAAAGTCTTCAAGTTCAAGGAATGGACTCCATGTCTGTCATCCACAGATCAGTATCATTAACTTTAAAAAAGCTCATTAAAGGGGATTCAGTGTCAGATCATAAACTTAAGGGGAGCCACACAACTCCTGAAAAATGATCTGTGAGAAAAAAGAGCTTTCATACCACCAAAGTCCTGGGTCTTTGGCAGCCTTAGGGGATAGATAGAAATTAGTTTGAATATGTAGGATGGGTTGTAGAATAGAATACAGGAAACAGGGAAAGCAAAGCTGGTGATTATTGCAAAAAATTCAATGGCCATAAAGGTGAAAATCTAAACCTACTATGTTTTGAAAAAAGGAACAAAATACTCAACATTAGATGAAATTGATAAAAAGAGGTTAAATTGGAAGTTTTTATTTTAGCTTGGTAGATTAGAAGAACTGTGGTGTCACTGACAGAAATGGGCTAGCATGCAAGGAAAGGTGCATTCTTTAAAATCTTTTTTTTCTCTCATGTCAATGTAGGTCACGCTGTGTTAGGAAGAGATCAATTGAAGTAGATTTTATATTGTTAAGAATGGGAAAATTATATTTCATGCCTATTGCACTAGGGACTTCACATGACTTATTTTTCCTCATTTGAGTTCCTAACTGCTCTTATAAGAGCTCTTGATTTCTTGCCCCTTTTTCCCCTCTCAATAATCCGCTTCCGATTCTTAGAATCTTTGCAAGCATCTTCTAACCAGAAGATCTTCTCAACCAGTCTCCCCATATATAATACATATACACATATCTGAATGTACATATGGATAATAGATATATACAGATACAAAAGTGTGTTTATATACATATACATGTATGTGTGTAAATACACATATGCAATTAGATGCATTCTCCATTGAGATTTAAATTTAATTCTTCTACTTTCATCAGGGAGGGAGAATAGTTATACTGCTTTACAAAAATTGTTCATAAGTCTAAAGAGAGACTCATATTCTCATTTATTGCTGAGAACACTTAACTCTTTCATGCTTCCTTAAGCATTTCTTTAGTAGGTCCAAATGACGGCATCAAACTCCCTCTCTTCCCCCTCCCCACCAGCATGTAAATCATGAAAATCATGACATCTTATCAGTAAGCTATTTCTTAGGCAGACCCTGAAAAGAATTTGATTTTGTCATGATTAGAATATTCATAACAGTGGAAATACAATATGAATAAGAATAGAGAATGGATCTCTGTCCACCAATTCATGCATTGCTGAAACCTTAAAAAGAATCCTCCTGCCCAAGAATGTTCTCTTTTCCTAAAAACTTTGGTAAAATGGAAAGAGTTCTAGATGTAGAGTCAGGAGACCTGAATCCCACTTCCATTTCCCTCACTAGCTTGCTATGTGATTTTATGGCAAGTCCATGCCTAGGGAAAAGAATAGATTGATTTAATTATTCCTTTTTTTGCTCGTATCTGATTTTATGTAACTTAACTATAATTTGATGTAGGTCAAAAAATGCCCGAAAATTAATTTGAAATATATTTCTGCTGATTTGAATACAATAAGCAAAAGGTCAGTAGAAGCTTGCATAAACTATGTGGTCATGATAAATTATTGTTAAAAGTAATTAAACTTAAGCTCTACACCATCTGTAAATATCAAAAGGTTTTTAATGTATTTACATATTCTTTGAACTTACAATTTCATTGGTATAGGGAATTCCCAGATGAGGAAACTCTCTCTGTCAATGCAGCTCAACACTTTCTCTGCAAATTCTGGTCTTCACATATTGCTTAGAACTTTTAAAGACTAATTATAGAGTCTCATTTACAAGACTGGAATTAGAGCTAAAGGACAATACTTCTTACGATATTTACAGAGTCTTCACTTTACATTTAAGTAATTGAAATCTTAACAAAGAAATGTCAGGACATTGTGGCCAATGACCAAGTTGAATTCTGATGTTCCAGAAGTAATGAATGAAGAAATTCTACATGTCACCAGAGTTCACAATTGGAGCATACATAATGTGCATTTTGCGTATAACTTCAAGATGGTGATATTATGTAATGATAGTTAATATTTACATAATGCTCTAAAAGTTTGTAAAGAAAACTGCATACATAATTTATAGAGAACCTCACAACAATCCTGTGAAATAGGAATTATCTTATTCATTTTGCATGTAGCCTATATAAATTCAGAATCCTTACCACTCACTTATAGTTCCATTCAAAAGTTGAGTCCCCAGACCTTGTTACATCTCTTCCTTAAATTCTAAAGATATCACTGAAGATTCAGGGGTGATTCTCTAGAGCTATCAGTCCAAGTCTCCTCAAGTATGTTTCTCTCTCTAGGATTATTTCTTGAGAATCAATTCTGGCATCCAAACTTAAGTAGCTTTCAAAAAAAAGTTGAGAAGAGTTGGTTTAAAAAATTCCTCCTCCCCCCACCAAAAACTGTTAGATTCCCGAGTTCAAATACCGAGTTCAAGGGGAAGAGGGCTCAAATTTAAAGCACATATGTGTCAAAGTTTCTGGTTTCTAAAATAGATTCCCCTTAAACATGGTATAGTTCCTTGTTGGATTCCATTGTGGAACTATGACTCTCTTTCCATTCTATCCTTGGCTCTTAATGATCTATAGATCTCATTACGACACCAATAGGAGAATGGGTAATTTGATACACTTTGCACTCTTCAAAGCTATCATGGTCAATTGCTAAATTGGGGGGAAGAAGGAGATAGGAGGAGACATAGCCAAGGTCTCTCTTTTCTCTCCCTCTCCCAAGAACTTCCTGCTCAAGGATATGCTGTAAAGTCATAAGTGCTCCAGTTTCTGGAAACTCTTGATTCTGGTTAACTTAATTCTTTTATATAGAACGGGGGAATAGAGGCTATTATAAAATCCATAACTAATTAAAAAAAACTTTCTGTGTATTATTTCATCTCATCAAAAACTTTCACATTTTTCATATATATTCTAAGATCTATGATTAAAAATAGACTGATTAAACATTTTATCACCATGACTTGATTAAGTCAGTATCAATTAATTTTCCATTTACACACAGATACATAAACTAAAAGTCAGAAGTTAAGTCTAACCCATGATGATCATGTAACTATTAACAGTTAGAAGTATGATTCAAATCCAGGTGTTTCCAACTCCAAATCTAACACTATGCCCCAAATACCATGATATATGTCTCATGGATGTTGTTTATAACTTCTGTGTGTGGTCTATTCTATCAACTTTGTTATGTGTTTCTTTTAGTTATGTTGTTATATAAGATCTATTTGTTTGCCAAATTGTTTGTAAATCTAATTTGTGTATATCTATGTGACTACCTGGGGTTAGTAATTTGCATATAATCTAACCATACACAAATAGATATGCAATTTTTCTGTGTGCCTAGTATGATTTGTAGGGACTACAAACTTTTTGCTGGGAGGAAATTTTAAAGGAGACAGAGACTTTTGTTAAAATGAATTAATATCAGTGCAAAGATCTCCAGCTCTTAAATCATTTTTTAAAAAAATCTTCTTAAGAATTATCAAAATTTCAAGACAATTAGACTGGCCTGGCACTTGCATGGTCAAAGTCAAAAGAATTTATTTGAATGTATCTAGTTGGTAACAAGAACAAAGAAATTTTGCATTTGAGGAATATATGAGTCAAAACCAAAATATCTTGACAAACTTTAAAGAGTTGCTCCACTCCCAGCTTACTTCCTGCTTCACTGTTCCTCATCTGTCCTTTATTTCCATCCCTGAGGTTTTGGCAAATGTGTCATTTGCTCTCCCATCTTCTCTAATTTCCCTGTTTGCATGCTACCATTTTCAGCTTTCCCATCTCCTAAAAGTGATCAAAATTTTTTTTAAAAATGTATATATGTCTGTGTATGTGTGTGCGTGTGTATCTATGTAGATTTGGATCTGTAGTATATGTATAATATACAGGTATATAAAATATAGATGGTCTATCCTATACATGTAAATAAAATGTAGCTTGGAATCACATATATATATATATATGTGTATATATATATATATATATATATATATATATATGTATATATATATATATATATATATATATACATATATATATATATATATATACACACACACACACACATATATATACAGATCTATTCAATGTGTACATATAAAATATAGATATAGATCTAAACTACACAAAAATATAATGTAGAGCCATACAATGTGTATATATAAAATATAAATCCAGGTCTATATTATCTAACCCCTACACAGATACTCTAAAGATAAATCTAACAGAATGAATTTCTCTTTGTACCCTGCCCCCAATATAAGAAACAAAAAATGAGACCGTCTTTAGTATTTCATGTACTATCAAGAGAACTATTAGAATCATTAGAAGGTTTTTAGCACTGCATTTACAACATTTGCACTTATATGGCGCCAAATTATTTATGTGTTGTGTGATGTTCTTGGTGTTAAAGATCTTAAATAAAGTATCCTCTCTAGTCTACTGGCAAGAGAGCAGTAGCCATGGAAAAAGGGGATAAATGGAGTTACCTGCTGAATATTTGGAAGTTTTGTGGTTGTAGACAAGTGGTTGTCTCTTGGAGTCTCAGTTTCTTCATTTATAAAATGGGAATAATGAAAGTTGTATTTTTTTACCTGGTTGCTGTGAAGAAAGTGCTTTAAAAGGACGAACTATAAGTGGTTATAATTAATATATGCTTCTATTATAAACATAAATATTATATTATAATGCTGCAAGGCATTAAGGTTTGGGGAGATAACAAAGAAGAACACGATCCTTGCCTTCAGGGATGATAAGATATAAACATGAAACCTACATTATTAACTCATGAAGAGATAATTAACAATGGCAAGGAATAAAATCTGCCCAGCTAGCAGTTTAGAGAAGGAAATTAGCTTATGGACTGAGGCAATCTAGATTCATAGGTTCAGGAATTTAAAAAGGCTCTGTCTTTCTGACTTCTGATACCTTATTCTCTCTCACCTCTTTTTCCATTTGTCATCTGCAGGAAAATAAACATTTACACATAGGTGCCGGGGGATTGGTCTGTGTACACGAAAAGACTGAAAATTCACCTGTCAAAGGAAAACTATGAGGAGTATTTCACAGACTTTGGTGGATGATTTCTGGGGTGAAGATCAAAAGGAGCTGGTGTGGAGAATAAGGAAGTGGAATGTAAGCTGGAAAGCCCAAGTCCAAGAGGAGCACTGAGGTTAGTGGGGTGATAGAGGAGCCACCTCAGGAATCTGCCCTCCCCTCTTCCTTCCCATTCATCACTAAGTCAGCCTGACACCATAGGCCCCTCTGAACCAAACCAACATTATTGGTGATTGCAGTAGTCCTTATTCTTTAAGAGGACCCCAATATAGTGAGAAGCAGGGCCTGAAGATGGGGAATGAACTGGGAACCAGTCCCGGGCCTTAATCAAAGGAAGGGTAGAAAGTATCTAGAGCCATAGCGACTAGTGAAATATTCCTGGACTTCTGTGGACTTATTTAAGTAGGAAAGTGACTACACATATGAAATTTATGTGAATGACTAGGTATCAACAGAAACACATACAAAATTTAAGGCATTTTTTCTTTTGTAACTTACACATTAAAAAATGGCCCTAAGCCTAAAACTTAGGTAGTAGTATAAAGACTACCGTCAAATGAACTACATTTTGTTTAATTAATCAAAATTGTATATTAGGGAAATATATGTTTTATTTCTATTACCTCAATATGGACCCAACTTTCCTTGAAATAACTTAAATAGTGCTTAAACCTATGTATAATTATAACATCTGTAAAAATGAATTGTTATTATACTTCTCTCTAAATTTATTTTCACCTCTACTCCTTTTGAACTGTCTTTTGGATATCGTGAACTGGATTTCTTGTAAGTAGGCATCTTAAATATGTCTAAAATTGAACTCTTTATCTTCCCACTCACCCATTCAACACTCTTCTATTCTAACTTTCCTGTTACTGTTGAGAGTAATCCACTGTCCTCACCCCAATCATACAGGCTCATAATTAGGTGCCATCCTTGACTCATATTCTCTCTCACTACCACCACTACTCTCATAGCTAATCAACTGTCAAGAGCTGTCATTTTACCTCAGTAATATTTTGCCAGTATAACTCCAATTTTCCTCTGACACCATTAATACTCTGGTCTAGGTCTTTCTTATTCCATGCCTGAAATATTGCACTAGCTTGCTGGTTGGCCTCTCATATAAGTTTCTCCTCATTTTAGTGTACTCTACACTCAACAGCCAAATAGATCTTCCTAATGTATAGGGCAGACAAGGCCACTTCCCTATATCACCTCCAATCACTGAAACCTTAATTTTCTCCCAAGCCATCAACCATATACCACTGATTTTCTCTCTTCCATCTTGACCCATTCAACTCCACACTGTTCTCATCTCTTGTGTCCTTAGACACTACATTATATCACCAATTGTATCGTATCAAGCCCCAGGTTTGAATCATTCCCACTATCAGGTATTACAATAAATTTATGGGAGCTGAAGAGATCATCAAGTGAAAACAGTATAGGGGGGAAAAAAGGGCCTTAAGACAGAACCCTGTGGGACACCTATGGTTAGCAGGTTTGATGATCTGACTGATGATATAGCAAAGAAGATTGAGAATGAGAGGTCTGATGGGGAAGGAGAATCAGGGGAGAGTAGTATCTCAGAAACCTAGTGAACAGAGGTTATAAAGGAGAAGAGGATGATCAGCAGTGTCAAAGGCCACAGAGAGGCCACAAGGAGAATAAGGATTGAAAAGGAAAAAAAAATGGATTCATAGCATAGTAAAAACTTTAATTATTGACTGACTGACCATTCGGTAAATCCATTGCCATTGTCTCCCACTTTCTTCCAGAATCAAATATAAAATAGTCTGCTTGGTTTTTCTGGCCCTTCATAACTGAATCTCTTTCTATCTTTCTAGTCTGCTTACACCTTACTCACCTCCATGTATTCTGTAATACAATGATATTGACAACTTGTCTTTCTGGAACATGACTGCAGCTCTCAACCACAGGTATTTTCACTGGCTGCCTCCTATACCTAGAACTCTTTCCCTCCTCATCTCTGCCTCCAGGCTTTTCTAGCTAAAATCTCATCTTCTACCAAAAAACTTTTCCCAACTTCTCTTAGTTCTAATGTCTTCCCTCTGAGATTATCTCCAATTTATACTGTAAATATCCTATTTGTACATAGCTATTTATATATTGTCTTTTCCCATTAGATTTCGAGAGTTCCTTCAGAATATACTTTTCCCCCTTTTTTATCTCCAGTGTTTAGCAAAGTACCTTAATAATGCTTGTTAACTTAATTCATTGACTTGATAGTTTATGACATGACCATTATCTCTTCAAAAGGAATGGACAGAACAAAAAAAAATCACTTAAGAAGCCAAGAGGTTCTTAAAATCTATTATTTATATGGTAAAGAGAAAGAAACTTTAGAGGATGGACAAATAAATACATGTACTAAGTTATATTATTTTTAAATTTGTATTTAAATTATTGGAAAAATGTCATTTATGCAGTATGTTAAAGAATAAGGAAGCATTTATGTTACTTTAAAGATTTAAAAACTTTCTGAAGTTTATAATGAATTTAACAATAATTTCAGCTATTTTTAAAAATAGATTTAGTTTTTTAAAAAGAAACATATAATACTAGAATTCCTCTTAAATCATTGAAGAAGAAGCAATTATACTAGAATTCCTATTAAATCATTTTTGAATTGAGGCAGTTGCTGGAATATAAAGGGTCAAAGCAGGAATATATAAATAAATATAGATTTGTTAAATTATTACTATTTCCAATGAGTTATACTATATACCAAGTTGGGTACAAATAAGAAGACCTCTGCTCTTGAAGACTCTTGAGGAAAATGTAATGTCCTGTCGTCTCTAAGTTATAATTCCTCTCTGGGAGAAGATTTCTTTTCTGTGAAATCTTTTCCTCTGTGTGCAGGTTTCTTGGGAGGCTTCTGGAGCCTCCAGCCAGAGCAAAGGTAGAATCTCGAATCCTCTTCTTCCTGAATCCTGGCTCTGAATCTTCTCAAGCTTCCCCGAAGTTCTCCAGGGAAGTCTTGTTCTTATCCCAATCTAGACTACTCCTTCCAGACTGCCGTCCAAACTCAATGTCCCAATCTAGACTTGTCCTACTTGTCCTTTCTTTATGAATGGATGCCTTCTCTATTTCCATCTTATCTTTGTGTCACAATTAGGTTGCCACAAATCGTGACTGCTTCCTTTTCTCTGCTATTTGAAGTCTCTTATAATTCCTTCCCTTTTTCAACTTCTAAGAGTAGAATTATTACTAAGCTAGGATGACTTGGTTTTTGTTCTACGACACTTCTTCGATATAGAAGCAATGGTGACACTAAAGCATTTGGTTGGCAAAAAAAAATTAATAGAAAATTATCAAATGGAAAGCTTCTTCCCTCCTTTTCCCCTCCATCCTCAACTGTATATTAGGTGAGACCTTCAGTCTGGATTCCAGTCAAGCTTTCCAAACAGTGGCCTTCCATTAGCTGTTTCAGGATGTCTAGAACCTCCAATACCTCATCAATACATAGAATTCCATGTCTCTTTCTCCCTTATTTTTCCAACTTAATTTATCTTTAAAAGTTGACTTCAGACTGTATTTTGTTCTTCTTCTTCTTGATGTCTAATATCCTAAGTAACACAAATGATACTTTAAGGTTTGCAAAGCATTTTACAAGTATCTCATTTTTTTAAGTACAACTATCCTGGGAGGTAGGTGCTATTATCTCCATTTTATAAATAAAAGACTGAAGCAGGTAGAAGTTAATGATTTATCCAACTACTGTCTAAGACCAGATTTTATGGAAGACTAAGGTCTTCCTAATTCTAGATAGCTGGTAGAATAGTTGGGTTGTTGCCCTTCATTCTCAAAGAGAGTCTAAATGACATCACTACATGGGAGTCAAGTTACAATGTGTCTGACAGTGCCTGATGAGATCAATATGATCTTGAAATGCTTTACCACAAGTCTAGCACAAATAATCCAAATGAACATTTTTTAAACTTTCTTTTTTTAATTTATTTTTAAATTAATTTTATAATTATAACATTTTTGACAGTACATATGCATAGATAATTTTTATAACATTATCCCTTGCACTCCCTTCTGTTCTGAATTTTCCCCTCCTTCCCTCCACCCCCTCCCCTAGATGGAAGGCATTCCCATACATTTTAAATAGGTTATAGTATATCCTAGATACAATATATATATGTGGAGAACCTAATTTTGTTGTTGTTGTTGTTGCAAAGGAATAATTGGATTCAGAAGGTCAAAATAACCTGGGAAGAAAAACAAAAATGCAAACAGTTTACACTTATTTCCCAGTGTTCCTTCTCTGGGTGTAGCTGATTCTGTCCATCATTGATCAATTGGATCTGAGTTAGATCTTCTCCTTGTTGAAAATATCCACTTCCATCAGAATACATCCTCATACAATATTATTGTTGATGTGTATAATGATTTCCTGGTTCTGCTCATTTCACTTAGCATCAGCTCAAGCAAGTCTCTCCAAGCCTCTCTGTATTCATCCTGTTGGTCATTTCTTACAGAACAATAATATTCCAAAACATTCATATTACCATAATTTACCTAACTATTCTCCAATTGATGGGCATCCATTCATTTTCCAGTTTCTAGCCACTACAAAAAGGGCTGCCACAAACACCAAATGAACATTTGAGCACATGAGATTATTGGGCTTCCTGAAATAAAGGAGTATTGGCCAACGTGGCTAGAAGGCTATCTGCCTTTGAATTACCATCAAAAATAGGACCTGAAAATCCAGTATGAGAGTGGACATGCAAGATATAAATCTTACCTGGATGCTTTCTCACTTGCTCTTGAAGTTCCTTAAAGAGCTGATGTATAACTTCAACAACAATACTATATGATGATCAATTCTGATGGACAAAGCCCTCTTCAACAATGAGATGAACCAAATCAGTTCCAATAGAGCAGTAATAAACTGAACCAGCTACATCCAGTGAAAGAACTCTGGGAGTTGACTATGAACCACTACACAGAATTCCCAATCCCTCTATTTTTGTCTGCCTACATTTTTGATTTCCTTCACAGGCTAATGGTACACTGTTTCAAGTCCAATTTTTTTTGTACAGCAAAATTAACTGTTTGGACATGTATACATATATTGTATTTAACTTATACTTTAACATATTTAATATGTATTGGTCAACCTGCCATTTGGGAGAAGGAGATGGGGGGAAAGAGGGGAAAAGTTGGAACAAAAGGTTTTGCAATTGTCAATGCTGAAAAATTACCTATGCATAATTTTTTTGTAAAAATCAATTAAATTAATTAATTAAAATTTGAAAAAAAAAAAGAGCTGATATATATTAGAGACTACAAATTTTATTTGGACTGTGGCAATTATTTATACCACACCTACTGAATGCAGATATTATATTTATATCTCCTGGATAATAAGTAAGAGCTAGAATGATTGCATACTATTCATTCTTCTGAATGGACTGAAAAGGAGTTCTGACTACTCTCTTTGTAGTTAAGTCATGAGAGTATACAGTGCAAATATTATATTTGGATGCATCTGTAAAGACAGTTGGTACTTTAAGAGAAACTTTAGAAACCTTTTCTCCAAGAATCCATCGCCAATTATGTAACAGTCTGGTTATCTTTAATGGAGACCTGGGTGTAAAATTTGGAGCCATAGCTAATAAAATTTGCCACTCTGGGATGGTTTCGCAGCACACATTAACTTGTGCATTAGTATAAAAGGTGTATATCTTGTCAGGTCTTATCCCAGATAATTGTACTGCTCGCTTAATGGCCTTTAATAAAATTCTAGCCACAAGCACTGGGTAAAGAGTAAGGCTTTGTTCTGGTTGTGCTGGGAGCTTCACCCACTATCACACTGTCTCCTTAATGAAGGACAGCTGTGGGTGCTTCTTGTGTAGCAAAAACTGATATTTCCAAAGAGGTTTTGAGTGACTTTCAACCACATTGGATAAAGCAGTTCAACTTCTCTCAAAGCCTCTTGAGCTTCTTTTGTAAGTTGGTGTGGCGAGTTTAAACCACTGTCTCCCCTTAAAATGTCATATGATGGTTGTAATTGACAGGTAGTCAAGCCTAACACTGGATGTATCCATTGGGTATCTCCTATCAATTTCTGGAAGTCATTTAAGGTGGTTAGCTTCTCTGTTCTTAAGGAAAGCTTTTGTACTGTAAGCACCTTAGGGTATACTTTATATCCTAAATATTGAAAAGGAGCATGTCTTTGATTTTTTTCTGGAGCTATGTGCAATTTGTAGTTCCTTAGTGTTTCCATGGTCTTTTGTTGACATGCTTCTAACATTTGTTCCTCAGATGCACATCCCAAAATATCATCCATGTAATGTAATAACATTACTTTTGGAAATGCTTTTCTTACTGGAGGAAGAGCAGCAGCAACATACATTTGGCATATAGGGCTTCTTTTCATTCTCTATGGCAAAACTGTCCATTCATATATTTTATAAGGCTCAGCTAAGTTAACGCTGGGCACTGAAAAGGCAAAAATCTTTTCATATCCTCCTTATCTAGAGGGATAGAATAGAAACAATCCTTAATGTCTATAACCCACAGAGGCCATTCTCTAGGCAATTGAGTAGGAGATGGAAGTCCAGGCTGACAAGTTCCCATAATTTCCATCTGTTCATTTACCTTTCTTAAATCAGTTAACATCTTCCATTTTTGAGATTTCTTTCTTACAACAAATACAGGGGAATTCTAAGGACTTAGACAAGGTTGTAAGTGTCCTTGGTCAAGTTGTTTCTGTACTTTGTCTAATAAGGCCTGAATTTTATCGCTACCTAAGGGCCACACTGGTGTATCAGTTTTCCATTGGATACGATACGAACAGGTGAAAGTGTTGGCAGGCCTTCAATAGCAGCCCTGCCTAAAAAATTGAAGTACTCATTTTTAATCCTAATTGTTGTAAAATGTCTCTTCCCCACAGATTAATGGGGATTTTTTCAACTATAAAAGGAGTAAAAACTCCTGTTTCACCTTCAAATACCCATCTCAAAGGGGTAGCACTAACTTCAGCTACTATTGATCCTCCTGCACCAGACAAGCAGATGTTTGCCTTAATCTTTGGCCAATGACTGGGCCAGTTGGCACCTCTAATGACTGTGCGATCTGTACCAGTGTCTACTAATCTTTCTAATAGTATGCCATTTATATAGATAGTGAACATAGGATGGTCAGCTCTCACAGCTGCTGTCCAGTATATTCCTGGATTTTGCTGCTTGGAGTCAGAATCTGGGTGACTATCACCGGGTTGCTTATTAGGAGTCTGTATCAGTAAACCTGATGCTACTACTTCTCCTGGTTGATAAGTCACACATTGTCTACCTGTATTAGTGACTGGGATATTATCTACACATTTCCCAGTTTCCCACATCAGTGCATGGATGGACACTGCTTTGTAAGTAATCTCAGGAAGTGAAATGGTCAAGCCTATTGTGCCTGGAGGCAAGGGATCCATAGGCTGGAGAGGAACATATTTCACCTCTCCAGGGGGTATCTCAGTTGTCCCAGCTGCATACAAGTCTATCCTCCCAATTATAATCCCTTTCTCCCATCAGGTAGTGCTTCCTGGCTGATTGTTTTGCATTTTTTGGTTTTTAAACACAGTGCCTGCAAAATAGTGGACTCCATAAAAAATGCTTACTTCTTCCAAGTCCAGCACTCCATTCACTCAGATGCCTAGTTGCCTATTTGTGATTCTGTCTCTTGGGATCACCCAGGGCCTTCTTTTCCTTCCTTTATATTTCCTTCACCTGCTTCTCTTGGAACCTAAGGAATTTCACTGTCAATTGCCAGGTTGAAGTAGAAAAGAAAGTTCTTGGTTTTTTTTTTTTCTGAACAAGAGGAATCTTGTTCATCAAGAGGAAACACATTCTTAGGCATCCAGAAGGAGAGGGAGAAATATGTTTTCATATATAAAACAATGTTACAAGTGATAGGTGGATTTTAAAGTAATATTGGTACTGTATAACATTGTTTCTATAGGGAAAATGAACTCTGGATAGGTTGTATGTTAGAGCTAGTTTGACTGGTCCCAGGAGCAGATTGTTAACTTTTCAGTGTGGACATTTACACTTCAGAAATCAATAACACATCAGGGTCTGAATGTTTCTTTTGGTGATGGTTTAGATTTAAGAAAATATTAGAGAAAATGTTAAAAATACAGATAAAGTTTAAAATGGTTCATATGTGTGTGCATATATAAGTATATATACATAAACGCATTTTTATTTAATTTGAGAGAGCTGTTTGATAAATATTGTCCAGAACATCTCTAGCTCTGGGTTCTAAACAATGGAATTTAAAACTTATAGCAAGAATTGATACATAGAAGTATAGATAGAATGATTTTACATACATACATATACATGCATATGTTTTTGTACATATAAATCTATATATGTATATTTATATCTAATTGTAGCCATCTCTGGGATGGAAAGGAAAAAGGAAAAAAATAAATTTACAAGATAACATTATATATTTAAAAGGAATAGCAAGTTATACCCAATAAATTTGCAATTTCATGTGTAATCATATTTTTATTATACTATGTTACAGAAATGTTTGTTTTATTCCATAAATTAAAAATAAAATTAAAACATGGTATACAATATTGTACATTTGGGTTCCTGCACTTGAGACTAGAAATATAAGACTTAAGAAGGAGAAAGAAAATAGAAGATAATAAACAAGGAACACTTCATTACAAATCATATAATAACAAAAGTTGTAGATTTTTATTTTATTTATTTTTTAGCCAAAGAATGAGGGAGTGGAGGACTACAAATGGAATAGATTAGGGAAAAGGTAAATCTGCCTTGCGTATATACTAGAGGATAATGTTAAGTGGAGGAATATCTCACAAAAGCCCATACCTCTCCTCTTCCTACAATAACTCTTCTGGTGCTTTTATTACTGTTGAGGATTGGTGTGGTGATTGACTCCAAGCTCTTCCTGAAGGGATAACTTCCTTGGGGGCCACCTTTAGGATTTTTGGAAACCAGCTGCTTTTAGGTTTTTGATATTAACTGCTATGTCTGCATATCAAGGCATTCATATCCAAAGATGTAAACTAATATCAATTGGCATTTATAATGCTTTAAGATTTGCAAAGCAAGTCCTATGTCTTTCTCTCACAATTGAGACTTTAAAATGCTGAGAAGCATTTTTTATTATTATTTCTCTTTTACAGATAAAGGAACTGAAAATTTAGTGATTTGCTCTGGATTACACATCTAGTAGCCAAGTCAAATCAATAAATATTTATTAAAAACTTAGTATGTGCTAGGCATTGTGATATGCACATAAGGAATAACAAGTAAAGGGGAGAAAAGCACTGCCCTCAAAGAGCTTATAATTAAGTTGGGGAGACAACACGCAAACAATTATGTTCAAACAAGATCTATATCTTGGTGTGGTTAACTCCAGCATGTAATCCCTGCTATTTGGATGGTGGGGCTGGTGGATCTCCTGGATCTCTTCATCTTGGGAGTTCTGAATGAAGTGGGGTAAGACAAAAGGGTTTTCACTAAATTCAACATTGGTATGGTGAACCCTGAAGGAAGAGTGAGTTATCAGATTGTTTAAGGGAGAAACCAGCTCAAGTCAAAAACTAGAGGAGATCAAAATAGGACTTAATTGTGAGTAGCCCTGTACTTCTAGCCTAAGTAAGAAGAGATGCAAGCTTTTTTTTTAAAAGAAAAATATACAGGATAAATTGAAGATAATCTCAGAGGGAAAATACTTGTTTTTAGAGGCCTGGGGAAGCTTTCCTGAAGAAGGTAGGATGTCAGAAACAAGATTTGAATTCCATTCATCTTGATTTTGAGATCAGTATTCTATTATTTGGCTGCTATAGACTAAGTGCATCCCTAAGCCCCAGTCATACAGCATGCTCATCAAAGTTCTCTCTGCCTTGCATCAATCTACTCACTTCCCATCATTCTCCATTCCTTTAACTTTCTGAACCAAAACCCATCTCTCTGGTCATTCCTCTCTATATATTGTTTCTTCTCCCTTTCCACTTCCCCTATTCCTCTTAGAATGTAAATATTCTTGATGTCAAGGGCCTGGATTTGCCTTTGAGTTAATATTCCCAGGATTACTTTCATTCACTAACTCAAGTTGTACTATTGAGATTTCATATTATAGATTTTTTATTTAAAAAAATATCTTGGAGCTGGCGGTTCAAGAATCAGTTGAAACATCATACTGAAAGGGGAAAGTATATACAAGTCCTAAGAGCCTTTGAAAAGAGTTGGCTGTAGGCAGCTGGATGATGCAGTAAGAAGACCTCTGGTACTGAAGTTAGTTGACACAATGTGCTAGTTTTATTCTAGACAAATAACTTAACCCCCTTTGTCTCCACAAAGAAAGAAGAATTGGCTAATTATTGATGAATTGGTGCAGGGAATAAACAGGTTTACCTCCAAAAAGGATTGTGTGAACTGAACTTCATTAAAACAAAAAGGTCTTGGCAATGTGATTCAGTTCTATTAGAGGGGAAAATGCTGGTTATTATTAACAAAACATGGTTAATGAGAAAAACCCAACAGTGATTTTCAAGATTGGAGCTGAAAATAGTATTGATATTTATATTAAAAGGAAGCATTAGAAGTCCACATTTTTAAAAAGGTAGACTTCCTCTTCAGTAATGGATGATTACTAAGTCATTTCATTAAGCCAAATTATGAATTTGCTTTTCAATTGTCTCATCACTGTCATAGCTGTAATGTGTGCATTTCCATTTTCCAACTTCATCTTGGCCCAAACATCAAAAAGGATCTGGTTCTAATAGCCATCCTCTGGGTGAGGTTATTGTCTAGCCCTGTTGTTTCTTGTATCTTTTGGTAGGTGTGCGGTCTGACATTTTCATGTGTGATACGGATCCAAACCCAGAAAAAAGTAGCCGGTGGAAGGTAGAAAAAGGCCACCACTAATGACATTTAAATGATAAAGGGGCAGGAACATTCCGTTGTCATATTTTAAAATGCACCAAACGGTAACTCTTTACACTCCCCACCAAAATCACAGAAAGAGAAAATAGCATTTCCCAGAGACTGGGAAATTTGACCCTTTAGGGGAATTAACATAGAACTATGGGATTTCAAGTAGAGGGAATATTTATTTTCTTCGCCCGTCAACAAATCATGTCCCATCATTGCCAGGCACTGCCTCATCCTCAGCACCCCACTGGGTGGGCAATGGGCAGTGTACCATACAAAGTCCTCAAAACGCAGCCCGGTCTGCTCCTCCCTCTCCCTTCCCTCCCTCTTTTCTAAAGCTGGCTTCTGTTGGGAGACACTGATGATTCATTCATCTTGCAGGAGGCTGCCGCTCCCCTCCCCCCCCCCAAAAAAGAGAGAGAGAGACAGTTGTTCTCCACGACTGGGCTGGTCCGGCAGCTCCGGCCCAGCTGCGCTCCCCTCCCGGGGCCCGAAAAGGAAGGAGAGGATGGGGGTGGGGGTGCGGGAAGCAGTGCGTCCACTCTCGGCGTGGCTCGGTCCTCTCCCACCATCCCCCGATGCGTCCGTTCCTTTAGGGGCTCCCTCCCTCCCTCAGGAGCCTGCCTCCTTCCACCCCTCGCGCCCCGGTACTGCTCCGTCCTGGATCTATGCCTCCCACTCTCCCGCAGGTAACGAGCAGGTCCGCCAGGGAGTCAGACGCCCACCCGCTCGCTCTTCACGGATTCTTCCCCTTCCCTGAAGCTGCGCATCCCTCGGGCTCCATCACCGAGCTCCCCCGGCGGTTTCCCAGCCTTTACCGTCGGTAGCCTCGCCCAGAGCCGGTGGAGGGCAGCTCCTTTCCTCGAAGTCCAAGAGTGTCTCCTCCCCTGCAGCGTCGGCCCCCCCCCCCCCCCTTCCTCCGAGGCGGACTTTTGGCTGTCTCATCTTCCTCCTCCTCCTGGTCCTCCTCCGCCGCCGCCCCTCGTTCTTCTTCATTGAACCTTATCCAGCAGCCCAGGGTAACCCGGTCCTCCCCTCCGGCCCAGCTCCAGCCTGCCCAGCCTCCTGCCTTTCCGGATGCGCCTCCTCTGTCTCCCTTGGCCCCTCCCCCGGAGGGTGGGGAGAGGTGGATGCAGGAGCTAGAAGGGAAGGGAGGGGGAGAGGCGGGGTGGGCGGTCGGGGGGTGGGGGAGTGCCTGGCTGCTCCCGCCCCCCCGAGTGAGTGACTGGCCGAGGAGGTTTCTCTCGGTCTCCCTCCCTCTCTCCTTCCCTCCCTCCCGCCCGCCCGCCAGCTCCCGCTTGCTCCCTGCCCACTCCCCGGGAGAGGACGTTCCGCGCTGCTGCTGCCGCCGCCGCCACCGCCGCCGCCGCCGCCGCCGCTTCTTTCACACTTTAGTTGGGGATCCGTGTGCGTGTGCGTGTGTGTGTCTCACAGTTTCAAGAAAGCTGCCCGCGCGCCTCCCCCTCCCCACGCACGGAGCCCGGCTGGGGCGCTTTCGGCTTTTACTCCAAGCGGCAAGGGACGAGGGGGCGACCAATACACACAGAGGGGAGGAGGAAAAAGAGGAGGAGGAGGAGGAGGGAGGAAGAAAAAGAAGGAGGAGGAGAAGGAGGGGAAGGGGCGGGGGGCGGGAGGTTTGCCACCTTCAGCCCCCCCCAAGCGCCCAAGGTAAGTGGGAGCTTCATCCCGGGCCCTGGGGCGGGCGGAGCTGGCGGCGGAGCCCGCCCACGGCAGCGCTGTCCGGGCATCCCGAGCTGGGCAGGCCGGCCTGCCTGCGGGGTGTCTGCCGCCCAGAATGGATGGGAGCAGCGGTGGTCATGCTGCTGCCGCTGCTACTGCTGCAGCTGCAGCTGCAGGGGGGCGAGAAGCGGGAGGTGGGGGGTGGTTGCTGGAAAGAAGGGGCTGAGATGCTGCTGACGACTTTCGTCACGTTGAGGCCTGGGTGGCTTATGTTTAGACACCCCTCCCTTCCCACCCCCACGTCCCCGCCGCCCTCAGCCTTCTTCCTCTCTGAGCATTGCATGTAGCACCGTACTTTGCAAGCTGGAGCTAGAAGAGTGAGCAGGGGAAGAAAATCCAGATTCTTACCGTGGTCCCTCTGCCCCTTCTCTGTGTCTGTATGATACATTTCTGTAAGATGGTGGGATCTTTGCAATTCCTAAAGTTTTTGCCTTTTTAAAAGGCGGCTTATTTCAGTGCATCTATTTTTCTCCCACCATATATAATTCATGCCCGTTCGAGGTAGCATGGGAGATTCGGCTTGATTCGGGGAGTGGGGTGCTTGGTTATTGCACAAGGAACAGATTTCATTCCCCTTTGCAATTTTCAGAGTCGCTGCCTTTACTCGGCTGGATAATGTCCTTTTCCTTGTTGGCAATCCTACACTCCCCCCCTTTACCCCACCCCGTCCCCCAGAGAGGATGCTTCTTTAGAAGCTGTGTGTGAGAAAGGTCGTTTGTTTTGCAGGGATCTGATCTCTCATTCATTCACATTCTTCATTCGAATCATGCCTCAGACATGTTGATGATATTTTGGGGGTAACTGTTTCTCTCCACCAAGGGTTGCATGCAGAAGATATAAATATGCACACACATTAATCTTGAGGTTTGGCACATACGGTTTGAGAGAGAAGGAAATCCTTTTTTTTTTTTTTCAGTGGAGAACTGATGGCCTGGGGGCTGTCTTCCTTTGTATATAGATACTGAGAACTGTTTTTAAAAAGAAAATATTAATAGGCAGGGGATAAAATAGTGCTGTTAAGTTCTGCAGTTGAAAACATCCCTCTTAAGTATCGCTGCTTGGTAATCCCCGATTGTGGTGTGTGTATTTGTGTAGTGTGTGTGTGTGTGTGTGTGTGTGTGTGTACATTTACACACACACACACACACACACACATCCACTTCATTCAGTAAATGTGAGTTCAGGTAAACCAACATGTTTGTATGTTGTAGTAGTTTCTAAGAGGGATGACAGCCCGAATAGCTTAGTAGAAAGACTATGACTTTGGAGTTAGAATATCCAGGTTCCAGATCTGCCTAGGTCACTTACTATTTGTGTGACTAAGTCACTTTTAGCTCTCTGAGTCTGTTTCCTCTTCTGTAAGATTGGGCTAATAATACATTATCTATCTCATCAAGTCGTGAAGAAAACACTTTATAAACCTTAAGGCATTTTACGAATTTGAGTTATGGACAGTATTGGAACTGACAGCTACTTCTTAGTGGGTCCATGCAATGGAAGCCTCACTCTACCACAATAATAGTATTCTTCAGAACAAATTTATATTAGGGGAGAGTGGAATTGAGTCAGGTTCATAGATATTTTTAAGGATTGGAAAAGTCCTTAAAGGTGAACTAGCCTCCCTCCTTATTTTATAGATGAAGAACCATTAATTCAATTTGAAAAGAAGGTAGTGCTTTTGCCGGGCCTTTGATACTTTAGTACTCAAATTTGATGTTTATTATTTAGTTCACTTTAAAATTGTGTGTGTGTGGAGAGAGGGTATAGATCTAAGCAGTCTTGTATCTGTTTGCTAGATGTCTCTCTATCGATATCTTTCCAGAACTTTAATCTAAAACTGAAGTCATCATCCCCTTCCCCCCAACCTCTTCTCAGTTTCTGCTATTGGCATCTTCCCAGTCACCCATGCTGAAAACCTCACTCACTCCTTCAGCATCTAGTCATTCGGCCTCTTCAGTCTTTCTTCCATCTGTCCCATCATTTCACTCTGACTGCCTTGCCCTTATTCGAGTCCTCAATAATTTTCACCTGGAATATTATCATAAGACTAATTGGGCTTCCTGCTTCCATTCTATCTTCCACACAGCTGCCAAAATAAATTTTCCAGTATATAAATCAGACCATGTTATTCCATTGCTTAAATCTTTTAGGGAGTTCCCCCTTGCCTGTATAGTAAAGTTCAAACTCTTTAGCCTAGCATCAAAAGTCCTCTACCCTGTGCCTTCATTCTGTATTTCCAGCAATTACCTTCCCAACCTTATTTAATATTACTCATTTTCACACATTCCCTGAGTTCTAGCCAAAATGGACTGCTAACTTTTGCTCCATCTGTCCTTTTTCTACCTCCAGGCATTCCCAAAGAGCATTCACTTACACACCTCAGACTTGAACTTTTCTTCCTTCAAAGACCAGCTCTTTTGTGTATGATTATCTGATCCTTTCCCACTGAAAGTAATCTTTCCCTCAAATTTTCTTATAGCATTTTACTTGACCTTCTTTCTTTGTCTCTGTCACATTCTGTATATCTAATGGATTCTCCATTGGTTATGAGCTTCTTTAGAATCAAGAGTGTTCATTTTCAATTTTGTATTCCTACTCCCTAGCCCAGGGCCTTGCAACTACAAGTCCCTTAATGTTGACTGAATTGAACATTTGTATGTATATCAAGGTAGCCAGTATAAAAGTATATAGCTGAATGTATAGTAGGGAATTGAGATAACCATAAAAGTCAGTGTGGTATAGTGGTTAGGGAGTTGCTTTCTGTTCACAAAGAACTTGCCTCTGATATACACTGTATCAGAGTAAGTGAGCAACTTAGTGCTCTAGGTCTCATTTTCTTAAATTGCGGGTCACAACTCCATATAGAGTCTTGTAACTGAATGTGGGGGTTACAAAATATGATTTATTATCAGTAAATGTTTGATTTGTATACCTACTTTTGATACCTATATAAGTGGGGTCATGTAAAAATGTCTTGGCTAATGGAGTTGCAAATAGAAAAAGCTTAAGAAGCCTTGCCTCTAGGTAACTCTTCAAACTTATAAACTATGAGATATTGATCTGAAATGATGAATTTCTGGGAGTTCCCTATCCCAATAAAAGAATAGGTTCAGCCTTTATCCCTGAGACAGGTATGCAAATAACTATAACATAAAGCAATAATTGGCAAATGAGAAAAGAAATGCAAAGTATTGCAGCAACTCAGGACAGAGAGAAATCATTTTTTTGGAAGGGACCTAGGAAAGCTTAATGGGGAAGGCTGGCATTTGAATTAGTTCTCAGGTGTTGATAAGCCATTCCAAGTGTGAGCAAAAGAGTAAGAAATCTTGGTTTTTATATTGGATTATTCCTTCTTCCTCATCTTTCATGACTAATCCAATACAAAGTTGTGACTTGTCTCTTCCCTCTTTCTATTGCCATTGTTATAATATCCTTTTTATCATTTATCAGGTTCAAGGTAATTTCCTTTCAATGGGTCTATTCCCTACCCAATCCCCTCCAACTCATCATTTGTAATCATATCACTACCAGACTAATTTCTATGCATATGTCTTGTCATGCCACTTTAATTCTAAAATATATTAAATGATTCTTTCTTGTTTAATAATTAAAATTTATTTTACTTGGTTTGGTGTTGGAACTTCTCCATGATCATATCACTTTCTTCCCTCTTCACATAGTCTATGCTTCAGCCAAATTGGGCTAGTCTATGTTTGCTGAGATAATATTTGTCAAACATTTAGCACAATACATGGCACATAGTCGGTATTTAATAAATATTATTATGTTCCACTTGTCTTTCCCTGATTTCACCTTGACCATTCTTATCTCTATACTTTTTCCCATGGCATTGCCTAAACCTGAAAAGATCTTTTCTCTTGTTAAAGTTTTTTTTTTTTAAATCTTTAAATTTTAAAAAATCTTTAAAGCTCAACTTAAATTTGACCTCCTCCACGAAGTCTACCTTGATCTCCCTCTGTAATCAGTTTTCCCATGGACGTCTATGATGCATTTAACAATTAATTTCATCAATATTGTAATCATTTATATATCTCTCATTCCTCTACCAGACTTAAAGTTCTATGCAGATGGAGACTATGTGTACTTCAACTTTCTGTTCTCATTGGTTATAAGACAGTACTCCATGTAAAAGTACAGGGTGTTCCAAAAGTCTGACTGTAGTTTTGAACCTTAATAGCTTAAACTTCATTAAGATTTCTGGGATCCACTCTATACAATAGCTATCAATGGTGGGTTTTTTTTTTAATTAAATTGCTGAATTGAAAGCTGTTGAGGCTGTCTGTCATAGAAAAAAAGTAGTTGGGAAATAATGGAAGATAAGGTTAGAAAGGTACATGGAAAACAAAATATGTAATAAAGGCTAGGCAGCAGAAAGCCATGAGATTTTTAAGTGGCTGAATGACATGACCTGAGTTAGCAGCTGTGTGTAAGATGGATTGGAAAGAAGAAAGTAGTGAATGTAGTGAGACCTAAAGCTAAAGATAAGATGGCTTTTGTGAAGTGGGTTTTTACTCAATAAAAGCTGAATTGAGACTGACTTTTCTCCCCATTTCTCCCATAATTTTATACTTCCTGCTGTGACTAGCCCCTGCAGACTTGAATGAATACTTAGCTCAGCTCAGTCAACTCAGTTGTATTTTTGTTTTCATCTCTTTGCAAAGTTCAGTACAATGTGCCTGTCATTAAATACTTAATGCATTTCTTTACACTGAACAAACAGAAGAACTGGAATTTGACCAAATGTAGAAGGTGCAGGCCATTCTAATATCATAACAGATCCAAAAGCTCTGTGAATTGCTTTTGGAGTCCAGAGGAAGACAATGAATGTAGGTCCTGATTTTTCAACATGCTCCCAGATGAGGCACAAATAAATATGCTTTGGTTGGTAGTGGGGTGCAGAAAGGGGGAATGGGATTTAGCATTTTCTTCTTTTACATGGATCAAAGAATTGTAGATTTGAGCTTCTTTACATCTTTCAGAGGTATATTCAGAGAATGTTCTCTCCACTGTACTGTTTTTGCCATAAAAATATTTAATGATCCTACCTCTCCTGTAATATTGACTCACTGTTTTACTTTGTATAGAGTAAGCCATGGGGCCTTTCTTGATTCACTTTTATCTAGTAAATAAGTAAATATATCTTAGTTCTATTTTGCAATCTGAAATTGGCTTTAAAAATATAATTAATTGGTTGCTTTCTGAAGTACTTAGTTTCCTAGGGCATAAATAGAATATAAATTGAGAGTGACCACTTATACATGTTCATAATTGTCTTATTTTCTGTCCAGTTCAATAGTTTCTGAAGAGTGCTGATTATATACTCCATTTTTATATCCTTACATACATATTCCCTATTTCTTTTGGTAAGTTATTAATAAACATGCACAAAAATACTAGCTTGAGATTAATTTCCATAGTGCTTCTTTGCCATATCATATTTACTTATACAATTCTCTCTTTCTGCATTTTTTGGGGAGAGAGAGAATTTGGTATGGATTTGTTATGTGTTCTTTGTAAGGACATTCCAGTGTGGAAATGTCTTCTACCGATATACATTTTCAGCTCTCTGACTTAGGCTTATAGAAACTGTTGATGTAGAGCTGAAAAGGTCATCTAGTCTAAACTTCCTAATTTTCAGATGAGGAAACTTAGGTTAATTGACACAGATAATATACACAAGTAATATATGATGGAACTGGGACTCAAGTTTATTTGAGCCAATGACTTCAATCTCATTGCTGTTATTTAGTTTCAGTTATTGCATATCAAAAGCAGGGTTTGAACTCAACTCGAGTATCTGTGACAATTAAGTTCCACCTCTCTATCCACTATTTACTCAATTTTATTCTTAACTATCACAAAACATTTATCAATTCTTAAGTGTGGTGCTTTTTGGATTTAGGTTCAATTCCTGAAGAATATTGTTTCCAATTTCATTAATTTGTTACTGGGCACAGTAACAATTCTATTGTATTATAAGGGTCCTAAGCTGTTATTGACCTTTTCTACTCTGATCTTTCTGTAAAAGATGGAAAAATCCCTAAACTGGAAAAAGGGGAGCATGATTCTGGGCTCAATTCAAAATTTCTAACATGTGAATCATCAGCAAGAGACCTGATGGGCCCCAAACATAAGAAGCTCAGTTCTTGGGACTTGCTTGTTGGAAACTTAACTTTGTAGCTATACAGGTGTTAGGTATTCTCTATGGCCCACAAATTCAAGTAAACAGGTCACTGTGTTCTGCACCAGCTGGCCTTCAAGAGTGGCCCCTAGCAGATCACATTACAGTAATTCAGTCAGGAGATTGTAGAGGCAAAGAGCCAACTAAAGGAGAGAATGAAAAGGTATTTTGCTCCCCCTCCCCAACTTCTTGGACATAAAGAAAATAAATTATCTATATTTCCTCTCTGTTGCATATTACTGGGTTCAATCACATTAAGCTCAACACATTTTAGGTAGTTTAAGACTTTAGACCCAGACCCTATACCAACTGTGAATCAATAAACAAAATTTAGGCTCATTTAAAGTTCAAATAAATCTTAAACAAAATTAGTTTTCAAATAATATTAGTATAGTCATGCTACTTGATGCAACTTCTTTCATTTTTAAAAACAGTTCCAAATATCCAAATATATAAATAAGACAAATGGATGATTGCATTAAAAAAAAGGATCCCTAGAAGGGTTCCTTCAGTTTATGGGGGAATCTTTCACAGTCGGTGAGAAATTCAACAAGAGAGGTGAGGGTAGCCTAGTTTTCGTCTGTATTCTTGGCCTACTTGGGGGCTTTAGAGAGAGAGAGAGATAAGATATTATAGCCACATGACTATAAAAATGGTTTTAAAAATCTCTGAAATAATCAAAATATGGGATTATAGACTTAAAAGCCAGAAGGGAATTTATAAGATATATAGTAAATAAAGCTTCCTCATCCTACAGATGTGGAAACTGAGACTTAAGAAATTTGCTCAAGGCCACACAGGTAATAAATGTCCAAGATGACATTCAAACTAAGGTCCTTTGACTACAAAGCCAGTGCTTATATATTATGTTGTCTCCCCAAAAGGAACTTAATTTATTTGAAAGTTTTAATTTGTACTGTGGCCAATTGTTTTGTTAACTCAGGAATTGTTTACTTAGTTTCATGAAGATAATTCACCTATTGATCACTTGGATTTGGGAATTGTGTGTCATACTATTAGAGGCTTTATAAATAAAGATCATGTAGTCAATCCTTTTATTATACAAATGAGGAAGTAGGGGCACACAGTGGTGAATCAGTTTGCCAAGGTCACACAAGTAAACAAGAAATCTAGGACTCCCAATATAGATTCTATAAAGTTGAAGGTCACTTAACCATCCACAACATGTACCATGTTGCTCCTGTTAACACAGACATTCTTAGCAAACAAATCCTTTCTTGCCTCATATGACTTAAGTGAAGAGTGCTTATTTAAGGTTAGCTTTTAAATTATGAAAAGTGGATATGGCACAGACTTGTTTCGTGGCATTGCATAAAGCCCTAAGAAGAGAAGGAAGAGACCTGGGAACAGGAAGGATTGTCACATTGTAAGTATTTTTAAAATTGTGACAGCCGTGACTTTTAAGAGGTCATAATTCAAGAGCTTATCCAAGGCATCAAATGAATTATGACTTTAAAATAAAAAAAAACTTTAGGCAGTCATCTAGTTTAAATACACATGGTCTTTAGCTTAACTGTCCATTTTACCACTGCAACAAGAAACAACATGATGTGCTGTGTACATTGTGTAATTAATAGCTACAGCAGTTGGAAGTGAACTGGGTTGCCTTGTACTTTTCAACAAATGACTGAGTACCTTCTCTCTGAAAGACATTGGGGATGCAAAAAGAAAACAGAATTCTTGGCCTCAAGAAACTTACATTCCACTTGTGGGTGAAGGCTGGAGCAAGATTAGATTCAAAGTATGTATAAAATAATGCAAATTATTTCAAGATGAGAATACCACTTATAACTGAGAAGATTGGGAAAGGCTTTGGGTAGAAGATTGAATGTGAACTGTTCTTTGAAGAGTGAGCAAGGAAAACATACCACATGAATTGTAAAAGTTTATTCAGTAGCAACAGTTGCCTTAACTAGATGTTGACAGTGCCTCGTTTTTGTTTTTGTTTTTTTGCTGGGAAGATTGTAGTCCCTAGATTGTGATCTGTCATTAAATACAGCTCAGAGACCATCTTTCCTTGTACAAACTAAAAAAAGTCAGTTTGGCTCTCCTCTATTCTTATGTGGATGTTGAGAAAATTATTTAGTTAGTATGCATTGTATGTCATAAATATCTTAGAAATTAGTTAAATGTTGATTTAATTTTTAATACTTGCACAGAAGTTTAATAAAGAGTTTATAGAATATCTCCAGTGAGTTTCCCATGTATTAAAAAAAATCTTTTGCAGGAAAGTGAGCCTATCAAATGCCTTAGTCTCTGACTTACTTGTGTTTCTAGTCAAAAGGAAAAGAATAGAGCAGATATAACAAAATAATGCCCATTGTTTTGATCCACAGTCAGTATTTTGTCTAGTCAGCTGTCATTATAAAACAGTAATGCACAGACTTTGCTAGATGGGGAGGATTGAATTTGGTTTTCTAGCCCAAAGTAGCCCATCTTAGCCAATCCTTGTTTGGGTCACACAAGTACTTTCTGCTTTGTCGGGGGCTCTCTAAGCAAATAATGTGCTTGATTCAAAGTTCAGGAAATCTCATGTTCAAGAATTCAAGGGCCAAGCTAGGATTCAGGTATTAACCTTTCTCCCTTTCCCCCTCAAAACCGGTCAGTTCAAAAAGGGCAACATTTCTTTCTTTCAAATCAATGAAGCAAGGAATTATCAAGGTACCAGTGCCCACTGCAACTTTCTACATGGCATCCTTCTGGAAGGACTTCTGTCTACTCTATACCTCTTCCTTTTCCCTCCTTTCTAAATCTAGCTTCTTATCTTTTAAGTCCACAAACCTCCTTCAACTTCTTTTTGTCTATCACTTAGCCAACTACCTGGCCAGGTCTTACTCTGTTTTCTCAGACCTTTCACAATTGCTTTAGACCAATATTTTTAGCTTATCCCTTCCTACTTCTCCTCGCTTTTCTTTATTAGCATTTTTGCTTATCCCCATTGTCAGTTATCTCCTTCTGAGTCTTCCACTTATCCTTATGCTGCTTTCTTTCTCTAAGACTCCTTGATTTGCCTCTTATTCTTAGCTCCTCCCTTTATGCTCTCACCGACTTTGCTACATCAGACCCTGTGGTCTTTCTGCCCACTACCTGCCTCTGCGTGTTCCATGCAGCTCCTATGTCCTGAGGCAATTTGCTTACCATAATCATGAAGGCAGCTGTCTTTTACTATGTTCATTACTTGTAAAAAGTGGAATGTTAAACAACAGTCTTACTCTCACTGTTTTGGGAATTTGTTTTTTCTGTTAATTTTTTCTAGTATATATTAGTCACTTTAGGCTCCTTTATATTTTCTGATGGTGATGATGATGTTTTTCAGAGATACTAAAACTGCTAAATCAGAGCTAAGTGACTTTGATTCTTTGCCTCTCAATCTTTTCCCCACTCTTCCCTGGTTAACAGAAAAACTAGAGGGTTTTAAGATTTTCTTTTTAAAGTACCTGTAACAAGTCTTGACAGTAGCTTTAAGCTTTACCAAATTAAATAATTAAAGGGACTTACCAGAGATACTACCCAGCAGTTACTTATTATACAGAAGAAGTTACTTACTCTATAATAGAGATTGCTGAACACAGAGAGAGAGACTATTGGATTAATTGAATTTCAGTCTGCTGTTCTCATAACTTATGATTTTCATCTCTTTTGGCCAGGGTTAGCTGGCTGGTTTAAGTGTTACCTTAACTTGAACTGACCTAGTTTTTTCCTCCTTTGTTGTGGTATTTATTGCTTTCCAATTCTTTCAGTAAGACTGGCATAAGATCATAAAGACAGTGCTATGATTTGAGATGGCGCATAATAGTCTCAAGCAAGGAAATTCCTTAGCTCAGAATAACTACTTGTTGGATTCCCCTCCAGGATTTCTCTTATTGGGGATTGAGGGGGCAGAACTTTGAGGAAACATCGTGTGCTTGCTTACAATATACAAACTGGAATAGTTTAGGGTATAAAGCTGCTCTTTTCAAGTAGAACCCACTACCAGTAATAGAATAGTCCTGAGTGCCATAGGACTCTTTGGGAAAACATTCTGTAAGGCACAGTAGGCCTGTGGTGGCTTTTAAGTAAAAAACTTTCTTCTGAAGTTCTACACTTTACCCACATGCTGAGGGTGTTAACAGTAAGGTTTTTGTTTGTTAGACATTATGCTAAGACAGCCTATTTATGTTTCACCTCACATAGTGAACTAGCTGCAGTTTTGCTAAGAGAAAAAAACTTACTTCCTGATAAGCAGTGTGTCCTAGGTAGAGATGTGGAGGGCAGAGTAGGACATGGCTAGGGAAATATTAGTAGGAGCTGTCTCAAATACAAGAGGTGCTTAGAAATGTTATTAGTAATACACTGTTGCTTGTAAAAGATTAGTTTTCAAATACTAACATGTTACTTTGGGCTGTTGGGGTTTTTTTTAAGTGCTTTAAAGGAATTATATGTTATTGTATTTTCTTTAGTAAATTAAAGCCAGGAGATTGCATGAATTTGCCAAAGTCTGGGGATAGCAATCTGTCCTCCAACACAACTAATTATTTACAGACATGGGAAGTTACCATAACTTGATATCAGTGTGGGATCAGAAATTTAGAGCTGGAAATGACTTTTGAGGTCAGATAGCCCAACTTTTTCATTTTTCATATGGAGAAACTGAGGTGTAGAGAAGGTCATAGATGTATATAAGGCACATGTGCCTTCACAAAAACAATTTTTGCAGAGAGAATTTTTGTAATAGTTATTTCATTCAAAAAGTTAGAAAGTCAAAGTCAACAAATATATTAAAAACCTGCCGATGAGACTGAAAGGAATAAAAGGAATGATATTCCATTTGCTGATTAAGGTTTAGGAATTTAATAGCAGATAATAAAAGAAAACACATGATCCAGGAAATTCTTTAGGAATTTTAAAATATTTGCTGAATTTGTAAATATTCTAGCAATTTTACTACATATACACAAGAAAATTATCCTCTGTTCTTTGGGGCTTTAATCTCTTGTGGTTTAAAATCCCACTTTGTGGGGTTTTCCTCCTCCGTGTGGAAAGCTGGAGGTATCTTATTATTTTTGCTTTAGTGATTAGTGTGAAGTAGTAGAGAGAGTGTTGGCCTTTACAAAGATCTTAGTTCAAATCTTGGCTGGAACACTTATTAACCTTGTAATGCTGAGCAAGTGATTTCATCTCTCTGAGCCATTCCTAGCCAATAAAATGGGCGTAATTATCATAACATTACCTACCTCAAAGGGTTTTGTGACAAAAGTGCTTTAAAAACTTTAAGTAGTAGATAAATATGAGAAATCTTGAATATGCAAAGAAGCTAACCTTGAAATATGGAAGGTGGAAGAATGGGCAGAGATAATGTATTTGCAGAATAAAATCAGTTCTGGAGGTCAGACTAACCTTTCCAAAACATTATTTTCAACATGTCACTACTGCTTAGACATTTTTACTGGTTTCCTATTAATTACCATGTCAAGTATTAAATCCTCTGTCAAGCTTTCAAGACCCCCTCCCTCTGTCCTCAAATATGGTCTGTCTTCTTGCTTTTCCAACATTATTTACACTCTTCTTCATAATACAGTCTAGGGTGCTTTTCTTCCTGATTCTGTGACCATGCCATGTGCCTGTTATCACCCCCTCACCTGGAAAAAGCTTTCTTTTTATTCTAAGTTGGAATTATCACATCTGCATTGTCAGTCCAGTTGTAGAAAAAGCTCATATACCTGGGAACATCTGTGGAACTGGGGAACTACAGTTGGTGTTCCACGTAGGGCCACACCCTATGCCTTCAGGTACCTGGCAGAAAAGCTCTGTTTGCCATCTGGAAGTGTGGGTGCCCCCACCACCAGGAGAATAATTAATATAAAACATCTACCTTGAATATTGATCTCTTTCTTCCCCTTCTCCCTTAATTCCCCCTCTGAAAGAAAATGCTGGAGACCTACTTATCCATATGAGTGAGAAAGCATTAGGGAAACTGAGGTTTGGACTTGTTCTCCTATAAAGCTCTGTCCTGCCTAGAGAATGCTGCCCCCTATTCTCCTATTTTTAGTCTTGTTTTTTTCTAAGGCAGTGAATGTCTTCAATATGGACATTTACGCCACTGGGAGAAAAATATTCCTTTTTAGTCATTGCATGTATACATACTTCCTTTGTAGGGCATTGCAAATAAACACATAGATGCGTACATACAGACACACACACACACACACACATATACACATACACATACACACATACTCATCACTTAACTTTTTCTAGCTTGCTTATCTGTAAAAATGAGAATAATAATAGTGTGTATCCCATAGATTTATCATAAGGGCCAAACTTTTGTAGATCTTAAAATGCTATATAATTGCTAGCTATCACTATTAATAATAATAGCAGTAATAATAATTGTAATATTAATAATAGTTATACTAATAATCCACAGGATTGAAAAGTTAGATGAGAATTGATTTTGGCTCGACTTATGTACTTTTAAAGATTTAAAAAAGGGAAACTTAGCAATAGCCCAAAAATATATATATAGCAAGACTATAACATTGAGTTAGTTTTATACAGATTCTCTGCCTTCTCATTTTTCATGATGACCATTTGGTGAACAGCATTTATGGAGCCTGAAGAAGGACCCACTGTCTCTTTGTGTGTTGGATTTTGTGCATTGTTGACCAGAAAGATCTGTGGTTCATAATTCACTCCTTGGAATCAATTAAATCTCTTTAAAATTTTTCTAAAATTTATTTTTACATGTTTTTATGTCACTGGCATTTATCTCACTGGCTCTCCCAATGTACAAAACCAAACAAAATGAAAAATAAAATCCTCATCATTGATGTTCATACTCCAGGAAAACATTTCCACACTTGCCATGTCTGAAAATGTATGTCTTTCTTTGAATTTTAAGTTCTTCTCCTCTCTGATAGTGAAGGAGTTATCAAGGTCTTGTTAATGACTTCTTCTCAGTCTTTTTCCTTCTTCATATCTCTATAGCCTTTAAACCCTGCTCATGACACTCTTCTGTCTGATGCTCTTTTTTCTAGGTTTTCATGACATTGTTCTTTCCCAGTTCTCCTCCTACCTATCTGATGAATCTTTTTTAATCTTCTTTGCTCAGGGTTACATGGCAAGGAAGTGTTAAGTGTCTGAGGTCAAAATTGAACTCAGGTCCTCCTGACTTCAGGGCTGGTGCTCTATCCACTGTGTCACCACTGTGACATACCACTGTGACATACCACTGTGCCATCTGTCAAGTTCTGTTGTTTCTACCTTTGTCATATCTCTCTCAGAAGCCCCCTTTCTCCTGGGATACTGTCTACCACCCTCATGCAAATTCTCACCACTTGATACCTAGAATGTTGCAATAACCAGATGGTGAATCTGTCTACTACAAAATCTCTTCTCAGTCTAATCCTCTACTTGTCTGTCAGAGTGCAAGTATGACCAAGTCACTCCTATTAAGTAAATTCCAGTGAGTTCACTATCACCCCAGAAGCTCATATCAAATTCTCCTTTTGACTTCTACAACACTTTATAACCTGGCCTCCTCCTATAGTTTCAGTATTTTTGCATCTTACACTCTCCAGTCTAGTTCCCATAATTCTGCTTACTTTGCTTTCTCTTAGTTTATAGAGGTCTTCAAGTTTCATTTGATAATTTCTTATAGTGCAAGAATAGTCTATTCATAAGATACAATTTGTTTGGTCATTGCTCTTAGATTAACAATTTTTGGCTACTATGAAAAAAAGCTGTTATTAATACTTTTTACAATTAGACCCTTTTCTTTTTTCTTTAATTTCTTTAAAGTATATAGACCTAGTAGTGATATAGCTGGGTTGTAAATTATTCACAGCTTAGTAGCTTTTTGGAATGGTACCTAATTATCTAAATGCAAGAACAAACTTTATATATAATGGAGAAAGTTAGAAAGCTTTAAGTTTGAGTAAAGCAAGAATACCACTACTAGATCTGTATCCCAAAGAGATTTTTTAAAAATGTACAAAAATATTTATAATGGTTCTTTTTGTGGTGGCCAAAAACTGAAATTTGAGGGGGGAAGCCCATTATTTGGGGGATGACTAAGAAAACTGTGGTATATGATTGTGATGATGGAATATTATTGTGCTATAAGAAATGATGAGCAGGGTGGTTTCAGAAGAACCTTGAAACAGTGTATAAACTGATGCAAAATGAAGTGAGCAGAACCAGGAGAATATTGTATATAGTAACAGCAGTAATGTGTAACGATCAATAGTGAATTATTTAGCTATTCTAAGCAATATAGTGATCCAGGATAATTCCAAAGGACTTATGACGAACAATGTTATCCATCTTCAGAAAAGGAATTGATGAGTCGAGTGCAGACCCTAATCGCTTAAACACGTGCAATTCTTCTAAATATTTTTCTACATTTATCATTCTTTGAGGCATATTTTAAACTTTATTTGTTTTATTTATTTGTTTATTTATTTTGGTTTGTGTTTTCTTTTGTAACATGGCTAATATGGAAATCCATTTGTATGCCTGCATATATGTAATGCTTATCAAATTACTTGTCTTCTCAAGGAGGGAAAAGGAGAGGGAAGGAAGAGAATTTGGAACAAAATTTTTTTAAATGAGTGCTAAACATTGTTTTTACATGTAATTGGAAAAAAAATATAAAAATTTAGAAAAAAAGAGTAAATCTAGGATATCTATTACATATTTAAGATAGTACCAGAAATACTAGCTGTAGCAATAAGACAAGAAATAGAAATAGAGAAAATTATTGACAAGAATAAAAAAATTATAGCTTTTTGCAAATATGATGATTTATGTAGAAAGCCTCAAAAATACAAAGCAAAAATTAATCAAAATATTAAATTTGGCAAAGTTACAGGATATAAATTTGAACTTTATAAATACTTAACTAAACTATATAAATCCTTAGTATACATTTCCTGAGTTCAAATCCAGTCTCATAAACGTAGTAGCTGTGTGGCTCTGACCAAGTCATTTAACCCCATTTGCCTCAATTTCCTCATCCATAAAATGAGTTGAGGAAGGAAATGGCAAATTATTCCAGTATCTTTGCCAAATTGAACAAGAAGAACTGGGGGGGGGGGGGAAGAAATTCCATTCAAAATGACTATAAAAACAATAAAATATTCGAGAACGCATTTACCAAGATTCATCCAGGAATATATAGTAGTTTTTAATAGAAATAAAAATAGACTCAAATAATGAGGGTCATTCATTGATCATGGGAAATTAAGTTTATATCATAAAATTAGCATTACATAATAGTTAAATTAATTTGGGGAAAGAGAAGGGACCTCAAGTTTATTAAGTATCTTTTATCGGCTAGGTACTTTGCAAAAATGTTTTACAAATATCTTATCCTCACAATAACTCTGTGAAGTAGGTTCTAGTATTATGATCCCTGTGTTTAGAGAAAACTTTGAAACAGGCAGAGGTTAGGTCCAGAATCACTCAGCTATTAGGTATATGGGATAGGAATTGAATTCAGGTATTCCTAATTCTAGCTTCAGTGCTCTACTACACCACCTCCCTGCTTAGATACAACATTTACTTATTAAATACAGTACCAGTCTCTACTACCAAAGGAATATTTTATATACCTAAAAAATTTTAATTCTTGTTTGGAACAAAAGATTAAAAATCTCAAGAATAATAATGAAAAAAGGAGAAAGAAAGAGGGCCTACTAGTATCTGATCTTAAGTGTTATTAAAAAAATGATCATTAAAACTGTTTGGTGATTAAAAAAAACAAGATTTATCAGTGAACAGAGTAGATATACAAAAAACAAACACAGTATCCTAATGTTTGATAAACTTAAAGACCCTAATTATTGGCTGGCGGACTATATTCTACTAAAGTTGATATGTAAAACTGGATAGCAATTACTAGTTTTATAGATTTGTTTAACAGTTTTGTTGCTTCCAGTTTTATTAATCCCTTCTTTAATTTTCAGTGTTTCTCCTTTGTTCTTTAGTTAGGACTTTGTTGTTGAAGGTTTTTGGTTGTTAGTTTGTTTTCATTATATATTCAATTCACTGACTTGTATGTCTAGAGATATACATTTGCCTTTAGAAACAGTTTTAGCTATATCCCATAAATTTAAGTCAAAATACGTATTACATCTGAGTCTGTTTTTATGAGTCTCTATCTATGTCTAGATAGTGAAAGAAGCAAATATGGAAGATAGAACCCCACAGGCTATTCCCTTCCATCTATCTGAATCATTTATTGTTTTAAGGCCTTAGGTCAGGTCTTACTTGCTCCATGAAACTCTATAACAATATCAACTTACATTGATCTCTTCCTTTTTGGAATTCCTAAAGTACTTAAAGTTTGCATCTAATAATGTATCATGTAATTAGTGTCTTTTATTGCTTTCTTGCTTTATGCATGTTAATCTTATCTCCCTAACTAAATGATTAGCACCTTGAGGACCAGAATCATGTAAAGATTTTGTAGTTCCATGAATATCTAATACAATGTTAGTCATAAAATACACTAAAAATTTATGGTTCATTGACTGATTAAAGCTGTTATACTCCTGGAGAAATCCCAGGTTGATCTAGTTTCTCCAAGGATGGTCCATTTTCCTACTTTTATTAGTCAAATGAATTAGAAGGATCCTCTGGGAAATGCTTCATTCTTTTTGCTTCCTCATCTTCTTAGAATACTGTGGAGAACCCTTGGGCATGTTCCAGATTGATATCTACCTATAAGTTCCTTAGATATGGGTTACCCCATTATCTGGTAACTTGAGGGATTTTGAATGTATGTGGAATAACCAGTTTTCTGCTGCTTCCTTGGAGTATGCTTGCCTAACAGTATGTCAAAATATGGCACCACTAATGTACAAATAAGGACACCCCAAAGTCAGCTAGAAACAGACCAAAAATCTTTTTCATTTTACTTCAATTTATGATACTTCAAGTTGATACTGGTAAGATAGATTTGGGAAGGCACAGATCATTACCCATTCCACCCAAGTATGAGAATGTTTTTCTGCATAAGGGCAAAACTTGAGTAATACTTTAAGAGGAAAGACAAAAGAGGCTCTGTAAGGCATGTGTTCCCCTTCACATGTGAAACAGAGGACATTGTTTATCCATTCTCAGTATGATCTGATTTTTATTAATTTTTTAAAATTGTGGTAGAGATAGATTCTTACTGATTTTTGGTTTCCTTATGACAATGGTATTTAGTTTGGCATTCAAAGCTCTCCATAATCTTACTCTTTCAACTCTTCTGGCTATATTTTGTATTTCTGTACATAAAATAAATTGTTCTATTCATTACTGACTAGGCAATAAATACCAAATACCTTAATACATTTTCTTGCCTTCCTGTTCATGGAGTGCTCTTCACCATTCTCCCCTTTTCAAAGTAATTTGAAGTGGAGATAATGGATTTCCTTTCACTAGCAGGAATGTTGTTGATCAGGTACTGGTTGGTCTAAATAATCTTTCAGGTTCCTTCCAATTCAGATTTTGTGATATTAATGTGCCAGTTCTTTGAGAGGGGTGGGATAGTCTGGGTAAATGAGAAAATGCTTCCTTTTTTTCACATGCAGGACCTCAGACAGGCCATTCACCAGGCTATATGGATTCTAGCACAGATATGAGCATCATCTTCAGGGGGGAAGGTTTAAGGGAGTGAGCCTTTTAAAAAAATGATCTTTTAGTATACAAAACTTTTATATCGAACTTGGTAGTCTCTTGATTATAGCTTCCATTGAAGAGGGAACAAGAAGGAAATAGATTTGAAATAGAGCTTAAAAGTCTTCGATGTCGTGGAATTTCTTGAAGTCTGGGGATTTCTATATTAAGAAGTTATAGAATTTTGCTTTTTGAGAATATTTTAAAACAAAATAGATTTTTCTTCTATTTGAGGTAATTTTCTTATGGCCCTGCCTTCGGGTACGGGGAATACAAATAGAATACATTAGGAGAACACTTAAACAGAAGAAGTGATTCTTATCATTATCAAAACGCTTACATCTATAATGCTTTCAGGTACATAGAGTATTTTCCTCATAAGTGCTGGGTCTGGTAAGACACTGTAGAAAGTATCTTTCTTTGCAAATAAGCAAATAAAAGCTCAGGTTGTATTGGCAATAGGTGGTGGAATGGGGTTGAACCCAGATTTCTGACTTCTAATATGCTATATTGTTAAGGAAGCATAACTAAAAATCTAGGAAATTTACAACTTGACTTTTTGTTTTAGAAGTTGAAACACCCAATAAAAGTATCAAAAAAATTTTGGTAAATATTTATATTATTGGAGTGAAGTGATTAGGTGGAAAGTGAATTATATTGCTGGTAAGAAACCCCAATTAAAAACCCCTAAAACTATTATAGTTTAACAAATGAAATGTCTCCTTTTAACTTTAATACCTTTTCTTTTTATTAACTTGACAAATTACCAAATACTAGATATTTAACAAAAATAATCTGTGGATAGCACAAATTTTTCACTAGTTCAATCCCCTTTGTTTTATGGATAAGGAAACTGAGCTCTGAGGGGTAAAGTAACTTACCCCAACATGGTGATATAGCTAGTATTAGGTGGAATAATTAGACTCAACAAGTAGAACCATGCAAAAATGGGAATGTGTGGTGAGACTTTTATTGGATATTTATTTTGTGCTTGGATTAGAGAACATGGCTGATCATGTTTCTTCCAATTCCTAAAACCAGTGATTTGTGGAACTATGGCTGTATTGTTCTGCCATCATCGTTCTGCCGTCACCCCCTTCCCCTGCCTTCTAACCCCCAATATTACACCGATAATTTCACTATAAAATGGAGTAACAAGAAGAAAAGGAGATGGGGAAGAAGGCTTAAAAAAGCACATTAAAATCCCAATTACCTAAGAACTGTGACTCATTCAAAGAAACAGAGAACTAATGGCAAAGTTAATTGGATTCTAGATCTTCTAATTGGCATTTCTTCTTTGTTCCTATTTCATCTAGATCACTGTACTTTGTGATTTGGGAACTGAATGTTGTTCTTAAGAGCACTAGGGAATCCTTGTTGAATACAGCCAGGGAGGCTGATTGAAGGGACTAAAAAACATGGGGAAATTACATTGTGATTTTTTTTTCCTCTAGATTTGCTTTTCAAGAGGAAGTTTAGGTGTGTGTGAAGGGAAGGGGTTGGTAGGAAAAGTGATTGAGAAATACGAAATCAGAACTTCTGTATCCCCAGAGAATACTAGACTTAGTCCACAAAGACATGGTTTTGTGCTCTGCCTCTTGCATTTACCAGCTGTATGATCCTGGGCAACTTTTCTGAGTCTGTTTCCTTATCTGAAAAATTTTGAGGATTCTGTGAGTTTGAATAGTTGTACTTTCTTAACTTGTGACTTAAAAAAAAAATTCTCTATGGAATTAAATCTGGCCTATTGTAAATGTTAGGCTGTTCTATAAAATACTACAAAGACTATTTTCCTGTTCAAAGTGATGAGGAAAAATTGGAAAATCATATGTTCTTTATATAACTTCCATTAAAGCTCTCTTTGATAATTCATCATGGAAAGGATCATCTTCGATTCTGAAAGGTTACTTCTTTAAGAAATACAAAGGTTCTTAACTTTTTATGTGTCCTAGACTCCTTTTGTGGTCTGGAAAACCTACGGACACCTTCTCAGAATAATGTTTTTAAATAATAGAAGGAAATAATAAATTTCAATTAGAAGTGAGTGAAGATAAAAAAATGTAATTTTTCCCTTTCCTCTCTTTTTCCCCTTTCCCCCCTCCCCCCAGCCATCCAAATTCATGGAACCCAGATTAAGGATCCTTACTATAGATTGTAAGCAGAATTTAACAGCTGGAAAGATTTTGAGTACAGACCTGGTGAATAGACTTTTGAATGTCATTCCACAGCCAACCTACCTAAGTTTGGAGAGATCCAACACCAGAAAACCAGGCCACTGGGTATCTCTTTTTGGAGTGGAAATGGCATAGGAGAATTGTAGTTCGTTAGTTATTGTCTGGTAGGATAAAAAGGGAGTTTCATTTAGGTAAAAATGGAGAGATGTTGAAGTATGATGTAAAGTAAGTGGCAATACCAAGGAAATCAAAAATCTTTGGGAGGAAAAGTATATTTGCTTTCTTAAAATTTAATAGGCAGATAAATTTATACTTCAGAATTTAATATGGCAGGAATAGGAATTCTCTTAGGTGAGATTTTCTTATTGATCTAAACTTTTTTCTTGAGTTACATCCCATGTCTGACATATTAGTTCATTATAGACATCTAAATAAACAAATAAAATTAAATAAATAATAAATTAAATAAACAAACAATAAATGATGGATTAAAATAAATAAATAAATAAATGGAAGCCCCTTACTTTGGAAGCACATAGTTCCTTAAAAATAAATAAATAAAAATACTTAGCTTGAAATACTTTGATATTATTTTGATAATAGTAATAGTTTCGCTAACCTGTTTGCCTTAGAAAAGGATTAATGAAGATTAGATGCTTTTTCTGCCTGGGTATAAAGGGAAAAACTACCAGATTCCTAACAAATTATGCAGAGAGATTGCAGGGGGAAGAAATGAACCTTATTGAGTTTGACATAGTTATTTATCAGGTAGTTTTTTTTTTCTTTTATCAAGTGTACAACAATGTGAGGTTTAAAATGAAAAATCTTCCTTTCACTAATAATATAATAAATATGAGTTTTTGATGGCACTAAGGAAGAATCTATTTTTGGCTCTGCAGATATCTTATTTCCATTTTACTTGTGCTAATGGATATTAGATGAAGAAATACATATTATCTGGGTAGCAACCTTCCTGGAGGAGATAAAAATATGGAAAGGAAAAAAATGGCAAAAAAATGTCATTTGGAGCCAAGAGGATTCAAAGTTCTAACCTCTCCTTTTTGTGGTATGGTTTACTTAGTACATTGTAAATAGTAAATTCTTAATAAATGCTTGGTGAATTGACTAAATGAAGATAAGAAAGCGTTTTAAAGAACCTGAACTTTATGGTACAATTAAAATGGATTCATTAAAGTTTTAATTGTATTTAAGCAGAAACAGAAGTCTAGGATTTTAGAGTCAGTAAAGGGTTCAAAGGTCACCTGGTCTTAATTTCCTTATGGATTCTGGACCTTGCTGTACCATATCCCTCAGAAGTGCTTAGTATTTGCTTGAAGGTCTTCTGTGATGGGGAACTCATGGTCTTTTAATACAGTTTGAGAAATTAGGCAATTTTAATTATTAGAAATTTGCTATTCATAATACAAAGAAAAAATTGTATATTTTTGTTTACTTAAGTAAAGCATACTACCTTCTTTTACACTGTTTTCAAATAAAGTATAAAAACTGGGCTGAAACCTCAATATTTTCATTAGCATAACTGACCACTGCAGAGCAGAGACTTGTGAATGTATCTTTTCTCAGACATTTTTAATTTATAAGAATTCATTGAAACCAAATCAACAAAACCTGTTCTGTGGTTCATTTGCTAAGATGGAGACATAGCTTTGCTCAACAGAAAACCTCAGTTAAAATAGTATTTGCTAAAGGTGGATATAAAATACTTATTTTCAGGTAACTGTAGGGTCTATAGTGCATCTGATAAGCACTTGGAAATTAGGAGCTGCTCCTAAACCTATTAAATAATGGTAGTATGTGAAGATAGAGTAAACTTCGGTATGCTCCATCTCCCTTTGAGAATAGTCTAACATTTGTTTGAAAAGCCCAGTTGAACTGAGTCATTTCACTATCCCTTCTCTTCCATCTCAATCTGATGCAGTCTCATGCTTAAGAAAAAAAAATCAAATTAAACTCCTTTATTTGAATTGGACAGTGAAGGTATAATAAGGAATTTTTTGGGAAGTCTGAGCCTGAGCTATACAGAATATTATTCTTACTGTGACTATATTTTGGTATTAGCATTCTCTCTGCAACTGATCATCAAAACTTTCTTCAAAAAAGCTGATTGATGGTGACTTAACAGTGACAGTTCTCAGAATCTCACACACCCATTGAGTTAACTTTATCTCTTGGAACCAAATCTTCAGAAAAAGCTGCTGTCGTTGTGAGCTTGTTGTTTGGTCTGTATTTGGTTGAACTAGGTCAGTACTGATCTTATTATAATTTGCTTCTTGATGCCAAGTCAGTCAGTCAGTCAGTCAGTCAGTCGACATTTATTAAATATCCACTGTGTTCCAGGGACTGTGCTATTATGTCCTAAGAATACCAAAAAGAAAAAGAAAAGAAAAGAAAGAGAAAGAGAGAGAGAACACTCATTGAATGGGAGAGACAACATGAAAGCAATTATGCCCTAATATGTTATATATAGAATAAATTGGAGGTAATCGACAGAGGGAAGGCTATAGAATTAAGGAAGAACAAGTCAGAGCTAATTAGTGACTAGAAGCTCATCTATTTCAATGTAATTCCTACAGAGGGAGGGATCCTTTTATTTGAAAATTAAAATTTAGAGCTAAGAAAAATAAGTTAAAATGACTTTTTAAAAAATCACTCTTTAAGTTCTTCCTTTTCCTTCTTTTGATTTTTTCTAAAAAAATAATTCCTTTAGTTGAGAGATTAGTAACAAACCATCTTGTGTGATAGTAGGGTTCTCCAGAGAGAGAAGACTGACTTTTAAAAAGCAGTTTTTTCAGTGTCTATGACTGCACTTTCTTTACTATGGTGTGGGTGACATTGAACTTTTTTAGAGATTTTTTAAAATTAAAGACAAAAGCTTAAAAGAGAAGTTAATGAACCTTTTCCCTCATTTCTGCAGTGTGATACTTTGTCAAGGCTTCAAGAAATCTCCCTTTTCACCATCACTTGTTTTTGCAACGAGTTTAAGAGGATATGTGTTTAGATTATTGTATGTGCCATAAGTTTAGCAGGCTGAAATAAAACTTGGCTTTAATGTTTATTTTTTTAAAGATGTTTGCATATTGTGTGAATTCAAATGAGAGAAGGTGATGATGCTGAAGTATGTGTGTGATTGTAGTTCCCATTTTATACCTGAAGAAAGTAAGAAAGACAGAGGTAAAAATTATGATCCAAGTGATATGAATGATGACACTATTTTTTCTACAGAACTAAAGTTTCTTAGGTTGGTGATTAATTCTCTTTAAGGAGAAATCACAGGGAAGTTACTGGATGCTTGCAAAGATTACCTTTGTAGAACTCTTTAGTGACAGTCAACTAAAGGCTTGTTTCTCTTCCACTTTCCAGAAACTCTCCTAGTGCATCTTTTTGCTTCCCACTTCTTAAACTATCTGGCAACTTGGGAAGTAAGTTGGTGCTATAGAAATTCATTCTATTTTTGGTAGTATTGAAATCTATGAGAAAAGCTATGGATTAATTTTTTTAACTAGAGGTCTACCTACACATTTGCCATTTTGTGCTTGAATGGATGAATGAAGTTCTCTGTCTGGCCTTAGATTTCTGCTACCTAGACTAGCCTCCTCCTGCCAGTCAAAATTCCAGTTCCCTTGAAGATTTGGGCTCTCACCTACCCTATTGATATCATGATCACTTTCCTGTAATTCCCACTAAGATATAAATGAGGCTGGAGTCTCTAGGGGATATTTGCCTTTTAAGAAGGATACTTTTAGCTCAAATAAATCTCTAATTGGTGAATGTGTGAGGGTGGTATTTTTAAGAAGGGAGGGGTCTGTGATGGTTTCCTTGCACTGGAATCTCCTTTCCTCCCTTCTCATTAATTTTTTTTAAAAAATCATAGCTGGGAGAACAAGGTAGGTTGGTTTCAGGTACTATAAATGAAAATTGAAAGTGTGGAAAATTCTCTATACTTAAAAATATTAATAGCTTAATTTTATATATCACTTTAAGGCTTACAAAGTGCTTTACATTGATCTTTTCTTGAATTTTCACTTCAACCTTGTGAAATAGGTATGTCAGATGTTATCACCATTTTTCAGACCAGGAAACATAGAAGAGCTGCCTGAGCTGCCTGAGCAGCAGAATAAAATGGGAAAAAAAGGATTAAAGGTCAGAGTGTCTGCCTCTTGCTGTCTTTCTGATTATGGAAAAAATCCTTAAACTGGGTCTCAGTTTCTTTATCTTCAAAATAAGATAAAATTAGGTGAACTTTCTGAAGTCCATTTTAGCTTCTACAGCTTGCTCATGGTCACATAGCTAATGGGTATCAGAAGTGGGAATTCTGGTCTTCCTGAGTCCAAGCCCAAAACCCTCTTCTTGGCTCAGTTTTTTTGATCTTCATACTAGCTGGTAGTTAGTGACACGGATGGGAAGGATTTGAACATTGTACATTGTAGCATAAATGTAGGGGGAAGCTATCATGTTGCAGAAAGAGAGCTGAATATAGTTTCAATCAGGACTCTTTTATTTATTACCTGTGCTGCTACTTCAGGCAAATCATTTTGCTTCTCAGTTTTCTCATCTGTAAAATGAGACAGTCGATTTCTAGGACCTGTTCCAGTTCTAAATCCTATGATCCCAATGTAATGTTCTTTTTTGAGGGTACTGAATAATATATTATTCTAAGCAGCAGCCCTTAGCAGACTTTACTTTTATTTATCTTGTTTGTGCTATTCTGATAGACTGTCTTCTCTCTTTATTATTGATATAACACTACTTAATTATGAAATTTTTCTGTTAAGATGATTTCTAGGAGACATTAGTGTGGAGAAGAAATATCCAACATTAAGAATCTCTTGCAATTTGGGCAGTGATTTACATTCAGGTGTTAGAGGATTTTCTAATATTTGAAACACACTAAATAAATTTGACATGGACAATTTGTGGATTTGTTTTGCTTGAAGGAAAAGGTTTATAGTAGACTATGATTTATTAGGTAAATATTGAGCACCTTTTCAGAAAACTGTGTTGGACCCTGGGGGAATTACAAAGTTTAGACACAAATCCTTGCTATGGATGGAGCTTGTGGTATAGTCAGGTAGAAAGAGAAAATATAAATAGCTATCATATAATAGTGAATTAGAGAAATTAGATTGTAAGCACAGTGAAGGCAGGGACTTTCTGGCCTCTTTTTGTATCTTCCATACACAGTACAGTGGCACAAAGTGAGTGCTTAATTAATATTTCTTGATTTATTTTTTGATTATTGATTGACTCATTCTCATGAGTGAGTTATTGAGGTTTGGGCATTGAGTGACAAACATTTGAATTGGGTTTGAAAGAATCAGATACTTAGTAGAAATTAAGGAAAATAGACAAACAAATGAGAAATAAAAATGAAAACTATGTTGTCAAGAGGGAGCTACAGAGAAAATAAAAATCTTATTTCTTTAATAATGTATAAATATATTTAAAGTACATTGTCAAAATACTGTCTCATAAATAGACTACAAAATTTTAGCTTGTTTTTAAAAAATCTGTATTATTCTGATCAGTAAATATACCAATAGGATTCGAGATCTTCTAGTAGCTTGTATAGTGGGAGAGAGTAGATTAAGGTTGGACCTCCCTATTAATTTAAAGATGTTTCTAATGAAAATGCCCCAAGAATCATAAAGATTCACTACTCAACCTTTTTACATTCTGA
The DNA here is from genome assembly GCF_048593235.1 of Sminthopsis crassicaudata. Lineage (NCBI taxonomy): Eukaryota > Metazoa > Chordata > Mammalia > Dasyuromorphia > Dasyuridae > Sminthopsis > Sminthopsis crassicaudata. The sequence continues at coordinate 73,573,053 of NC_133620.1, forward strand.
CTTCTGACCTCATCACTTAGCTGAAACTGTTATCTCCAAAGATACCAATGATCTCTTAATTATAAATCTGGTAGTCTTTGTTTTCAGTTCCCTTTCTTCTGAACCTAGCCTTCTGCATTTGTCATCATAGTGTTCTCTTTTCCCCTGGATATTTTTTCTCTCCCCTGATTCTTTTTTAATCTAACTATTCTTTTTTCTTTGCTAGAAAACCATTCATATCACACCCAGTCATTATGGTAATTTCCCCAAGGTTCTCTTCTTCCTCTTTACCAGAGATTCTTAACTTTTTGCTTAACACCTTTAACAGTATGATGAAGTCTTGGACCTGACCCCTTCTCATAATATTACTTTTAAGTGCATAAAATAATATGTGTAGAATTGCAGAGGAAACCAGATATATTCAAATACAGTTATCCAGGTATTTTTTTAAAATCAAGTTCACATACCCCCAAATTAAGAATCTTTATTCTACATATGCATCCTTTAGTTACCTCATCAGCTACTATTGGATTTAACCATCATTTCTATGTAGATGATTCACAGGTCTATCTATCTAGCTCTAATTTCTCATGAGCTTCAGCCCCAAATCACCAGTTGTACAGAGAAAAGAATTTGAAATCAGTGTTCTTTCTTATCTGTACAATCCACTGCCCACACTCTTATAAGGGTAATTACCTTCTTGTTTCTTTATCTTCCTGTGGAAATCTTGGGGGAAAATGTTTGAAAAAATTGGTTTCAAACTAGTGCCTAGCAATTTGAAAATGACAGAACAAAATTATGGTATGTGAATGTTAATATGTCAAAAGAAACAATGAAAGAGGTTGCCCTCAGAAATATTAGGAAGAATTATGTGAAGTGATGCAAAGTAAAGTGATCAGAACTTGGGGAATAATTTCTACAATGTCTACAACATTGTAAAGAAAAGTAACTTTTAAAGACTTGAGAACTGAGATTGATTCAGTCAGTGATCAGCCATGATTCCAGAGTACTGATGATGAAACATGCTTCCTATCTCCCAAGAAAGGGCTATAACTTAGAGGAGTCATGTGATTTGGGAAATATGTGGATTTTATATACTGCCTATAAGGGAGAGGAAGAGTGGGGAGAAGAGAGGCTAATAAAGATGCCAAAAGAAAGAAGAAAAAAGTATCAATAAAGCATTTAAAAGAACAGAAATAGGTTCAAAGGAAAACTTAGATAATTTTGAAAGTATAATTGTTAAATTTATTAAATACTTTGAAAAAGGGAAGCTGGATTTGCTATAGATGTATGCAATTTAAAATCAATTGTTTTTAGGTTCTATATATGTGTATGGAAATGTTCGTGTTTGTTGGATGTTTGCTCACTTCACCAAATTTTTTTTCTTTTAAACTTTGTTATTGAATGAAAGCTTTTTGAGTTCAGATACTATTTTTCATTTTTTGGTCTTCATATCTTGGGTGCTCAGAACAGTGACTTTTACATATGAATACTTTATAAATGCTTGTTGAAACGGGACTTGTTGCTAACAGGCAATTTAAAAGTCTTGCCAAGATTTTAAAACAAATGTGACTAATTTGGGCAGACTATTTCATTGATTCTTATCCTGTTGAAGTTCATTGCCACCTTGTTGTATTTTTAGAGGTATATGCTAGCTTGAACATGGTATAGGCCGGTGATACAAAGGCAGCCTAAGGGAAGGATTATGAAATAAGTGCCTGGAACTCAAAGAAGTTCTCAACCCCTTTTCAGTTTTTAGCTTATTTGGACAATCTTGGGAAAACTGCTGACTTCCCTGAGCCTCTGCCAGACCTTCTCAGCTCCTCTGCCAAATGGACAAAGGAATAAGGTTTTCCCTCATTAATGTTTGCAAAGTGATTAGAACTATTTAGAAATGTTGGTGCATTGTAGTAAAAATGTGATCTCTGGACAAGCTAACCATATGACACAAGCATTAGGACTTGGTCAAATCAAACAAATACTTTATACAGAAGAAAGTAGTTTATTGCTTAAATTTAATATAATAGTGCATAGGTGACAGTAGCTGCCAATGTTTTGGCTTTCAATAGTCCCTAGAATACTCACCAAAATTTAAGAATAAGGTTTTTAATATACATTACCATATCAAATACTCATCACCTTCAAGATATATGGCTCTCAAAATATAGAGAGCCAGTGGAAAAAATCAATCCCAGAGAGAAAGAGGAAGAAATACATATCATCCCTGGCATCCTGAAATGCTTTCTGTTATTGTCATGAAGGTGGAGCTATATTCCAGTACTATAAAAAACTAATTATTTTCATCCTTTGCACAACAATCTACCTAATATTAGATTGCCTGTTTAGATTTATTGTAAGCTCTTCAAAGGACACAAACTGGTTTTTGCCTCTTCTTATATCCCCATGCTTATAGCATCAGTGCCTGGTACATAGTAGGTGCTTAATAAATATTTATTGATGGGACATTTATTAAGTATTGTGCTTATGGAGTGATAAGAGGGAGCAGGGCATGGAATAATGCTAAGCTTTTAAATCAAGAATGAATCAGTGAACATGGGAATTAATGAAAAAGCATTTATTAATCATTTACTATGTGTAAATTCTAGGGATACTAATAAAACACAATATTATATCTGTTCTCAACTAGCTCATATTTTAATAGTACAGTGTTTCTTAATCATTAGTGTACAGATCATCCCTCTAGGAGGCTGGTAAAGCCTATGGATCTTGTCTTAGAATAATGTTTGTTTCCTATACTCATAATTGAAAGAAGTATTTAATTTCACTTAAATGTTAGTAAAAACTAAGGTGCCGTTTTTCCCCATCAAGTTAATGGATTTGTGCAATCTAATGGATCCATTGGGTCTGTGGCCCTCAATCTAAGAATTCCTATAATAGGGAGAAGCAGCATATGTCAGAGGAGGTCTTAGCTAAAAAAGCAGATGAAAAGTTCTGGTGTCTTTATATTTCATGGAGTTCAGATAGAAATGGTACTGAGAAAAGTCACTTTCCTATTATTCTTTAATTAATCAATAAATTGATCAATTAATAAACATTTATTAAGCATTGCTTGGAGCGGTGAGGTAGCACAGTGAATAGAGCTTTGAACCTGGAATTAGGAAACCTGAAATCAAATCCAGCCTCAGACATTTACTACCTGTGTAACCCTGGGCCAGTCTGTTTAACTGTCTGCCTCAGTTTCCTCATTTGCAAAATGAGCTGGCGAAAGAAATGGCAAATCATTCCAGATTCTTTACCAAGAAAACTCCAGAGGGAACCAGGAATAGTCAGGCATGATTGAAAAACAACATGCTCACCATGTGCCAGGCACTGTGCTTAGCCATAAAGATACAAAAAAGAGGGAAAAATAGTCTCTATCTTTGAAGAGCTTACAGTTACTCTAACAGATAGTCTAATATGAAGAGCTTATAGTTACTCAGACAGTCTAATGTTCAGCACATTGTTACACAGGGGATGAAAATGATTATCTTTTTTATGGTGCTGAAAATGCAGGCTCATCTTCAATACACTCACAGAAAACATTTTAGGATACCAAGGATGCCCTTCTTCCTCATACTCTCTAGGGTTGATTTCTTCCACTACTCTCTCTATTTTGAAATCTTTTCATTTTACATAGCTTAACAGCAATGCATATTTGATACAGTGATGTTTATTAAAATCATTATTCTGAAGTTTTTCAGTCACTGTTCTGTTTAGTATATTGCAAAAGACAGTTTCATCTCTGAGCATCATCCTGATGCTAATACCATTTATTTATTGAATATGTTTGGTTTTTGCTCTTTTGATGTTTCTTTGCAGCATAGGTATTTGTTATCTTTTACCATACAAAAAATAATGAGCTTCTACTATATAATTCTGGTTTTTACTGTTGTTTTTATTATGCTGAGCCCTTTGGGAAATTTTTTTAAAACAATATTATTTTAAACAATTGTGGTGACCTGCTCTCAAGGCCTTTACAACCTATTTGTGTTTCTTAAATAATACTGAACATATGCACAAAAGATGTGGTCAGTGCATTTGTGTTAATGATATTGGTAATGTGGTTCTAAGCAAATCTCCAAGGTAAATGAGGCAAAGAAGTTGCTTTTTTATTATTTTAACTTTTTATTGACAAAACCTATGCCTGGGTAATTTTTTACATCATTATCCCTTGCACTCACTGCTGTTCCAACTTTTCCCTTCCCTCACTCCACCCTCCTCCCCTAGATGACAGGCAGTTTTATACAATGTTAAATATATTATAGTATATCCTAGATACAATATATGTGTGCAGAACTATACAGTTTTCTAATTGCACAAGAAGAATTGGATTTGGAAAGTAAAAATAACCTGGGAAGAAAAACAAAAATGCAAACAGTTCACACTCCTTCTCTGGGTGTAGCTGATTTTGTCCATCATTGATCAATTGGAATTGAATTAGATCTTCTCTTTGTCGAAGAGATCCACTTCCATCAGAATACGTCCTCATACAGTATTGTTGTTGAAGTATATAATGATCTAGTTCTGCTCGTTTCACTCAGCATCAGTTGATGTAAGTCTCTCCAAGCCTCTTTGTATTCATCCTGCTGGTCATTTCTTACAGAACCATAGTATTCCATAACATTCATGTACTACGATTTACCCAACCATTCTCCAATTGATGGGCATCCGTTCATTTTCCAGTTTCTAGCCACTACAAAAAGGACTGCCACAAATATTTTGGCACATGCAAGTCCCCCTTCTTTAGTATCTCTTTGGGATATAAGCCCAGTAGTAACACTGCTGGATCAAAGGGTATGCACAGTTTGATAACTTTTGGGGCCTAATTCCAGATTGCTCTCCAGAATGTCTGGATTCGTTCACAACTCCACCAACAATGCATCAATATCCCAGTTTTCCCGCATCACCTCCAACATTATTTTTTCCTGTCATTTTAGCCAATCTGACAGGTGTGTGGTGGTATTTCAGAGTTGTCTTAATTTGCATTTCTCTGATCAATAGTGATTTAGAACTTTCATATGAGTAAAAATAGTTTCAATTTCATCATAGAAAATTGTCTGCTCATATCCTTTAACCATTTGTCAGTTGGAGAATGGCTTGATTTTTTTTTATAAATTAGATTCAATTCTCTATATATTTTGGAGATAAGGCCTTTATCAGAACCTTTAACTGTAAAAATGTTTTCCCAGTTTGTTGCTTCCCTTATAATCTTGTTTGCATTAGTTTTGTTTGTACAAAGGCTTTTTAATTTGATATAATCAAAATTTTCTATTTTATGATCAGTAATGATCTCTAGTTCTTTTTTGGTCACAAATTCCTTCCTCCTCCACAAATCTGAGAGGTAAACTAATCCTATGTTCCTTTAATTTATTTATAATCTCCTTCTTTATGTCTGAATCACGGACCCATTTTGATCTTATCTTATCTTGGTAAGTATGGGTCCATGCCTAATTTCTGCCATACTAATTACCAGTTTTCCCAGCAGTTTTTGTCAAATAATGAATTCTTATCCCAAAAGTTGGGTTCTTTGGGTTTGTCAAACACTAGATTGCTATTTTTATTCATTTTCTTGTCCTGTGAACCTGACCTATTCCACTGATCAACTAGTCTATTTCTTACCAATACCAAATGGCTTTGGTGACTGTTGCTTTATAATATAGTTTTAGTTACAACTAGGTCACCTTCATTTGATTTTTTTATTTATTAATTCCCTTGAAATTCTTGACCTTTTGTTCTTCCATATGAATTTTGTTATTTTTTCTAGGTCATTAAAATAGTTTCTTGGGAGTCTGATTGGTATAGGACTAAATAAATAGATTAGGGAGTATTGTCATCTTTATTATATTTGCTCGGCCTATCCAAGAGCACTTAATGTCTTTCCAATTATTTAAATCTGACTTTATTTTTGTGGCAAGTGTTTTGTAATTTTGCTCAAATAATTCCTGACTTTCATTTGGTAGGTAGATTCCCAAATATTTTATGCTATCGACAATTATTTTGAATGGAATTTCTCTTTGTATCTCTTGCTTTTGGATTTTGTTGGTGATGTACTAAAATGCTGAGGATTTATGTGAATTTATTTTGTATCCTGCAACTTTGCTAAAGTTGTGAATTATTTCTAATAGCTTTTTAGTAGAAGCTCTGGGGTTCTCTAAGTATACCATCATATTAGCAAAAAGTTGGTTTCCTCATTATCACTCTAATTCCTTAATCTCTTTCTCAACTCTTATTGCCAAAGCTAGTGTTTCTAATACAATATTGAATAATAATGGTGATAGTGGGCAACCTTGTTTCACTCCTGATCTTACTGGGAATGGTTCCAGTTTATCCCCATTACATATAATACTGACAGTTTTAAATATATGCTCCTATTTTAAGGAAAAGTCCACTTATTCTATCCTCTCAAGTGTTTTTATTTGGAATGGATGTTGGATTTTACCAAATGCTTTTTCTGTATCTATTGAGATGATCAAATGGTTTTTGTTAATTTGGTTATTGATATAGTCAATTATGCTAATAGTTTTCCTAATATTGAACCAGCCCTGCATTCCTGGCATAAATCCTACTTGGTCATAGTGTATTATCCTGGGATGATTTTCTGTAATCTCTTTGCTAATATTTTATTTAAGATTTTTGCATTAATATTCATTAGGGAGATTGGTCTATAATTTTCTTTCTCTGTTTTCAATCTACCTGGTTTAGGTATCACTACCATGTCTGTGTCATAAAAGGAATTTGGTAGGATTTCAAGCCCATTTTTTTCAAATAGTTTATATAGCATTGGAGTTAATTGTTCTTTAAATGTTTGGTAGAATTTACATATAAATCCATCTAGTCCTGGGGATTTTTTCTTAGCGAGTTGATTAATAGCTTATTCTATTTCTTTTTCTAAGATGGAACTGTTTAACCAATTTACTTCTTCCTCTGTTAATCTGGGCAAGCTATATTTTTGAAATTATTCTTCCATTTCATTTAAGTTATCAAATTTATTGGCATAAAGTTGGGCAAAGTAATTCCTCATTATTGCTCTAATTTCCTCTTCATTAGTGGCAAGTTCTTCCTTTTCATTTTTAAGACTAACAATTTGATTTTCCTCTTTCCTTTTTTAAATCAGATTTACTAAGGGTTTATCTATTTTGTTGGGTTTTTTCATAGTGCCAACTCTTATTTTTATTAATTAATTCAATAGTTCTTTTACTTTCAATTTTATTAATCTCTCCTTTTATTTTTAGAATTTCAAGTTTAGTATTTGACTGAGGGTTTTTAATTTGTTCCTTTTCTAGCATTTTTAGTTGCAAGTCCAATCCATTGATCTTCTCTTTCTCTATTTTGTGCAAGTAGGCATCTAGAGATATAAAATTTCCCCTTATTGCCACTTTGGCTGCATCCCACAAATTTTGGTATGACGTTTCATTATTGTCATTTTCTTGGGTGAAGTTATTAATTATGTCTATGATTTGCTGTTTCACCCAATTATTCTTTAGTATGAGATTATTTAGTTTCTGAATATATTTTAGACTATTTTCCCCTGCCTTTTTATTGAATGTAATTTTCATTGCATTGTGGTCTGAAAAGGATGCATTTACTATTTCTGCCTTACTGCATCCAATTATTCTTTAGTGTGAGATTATTTAGTTTCTGAATATATTTTAGACTATTTTCCCCTGCCTTTTTATTGTATGTAATTTTCATTGCATTGTGGTCTGAAAAGGATGCATTTACTATTTCTGCCTTACTGCATTTGAATTTGAGGTTTTTATGTCCTAATATATGGTCAGTTTTTGTATAGGTTCCATGAACTGCTGAGAAGAAAGTGTTCTCCTTTCTGTATCCATTTAGTTTTCTCCACAGATCTATCATATTTAACTTTTCTAGTATTCTATTTATCTCTTTGACTTCTTTCTTATTTATTTTGTGGTTTGATTTATCTAATTCTGAGAGTGCAAGGTTGAGATCTCCCACTATCTTATTTCTTCTTGCAGCTCTCTTAATTTCTCTTTTAAAAATTTAGATGATACTCTGCTTGGTGCATATATGTTTAGTATTGATATTGTTTCATTGTCTATGCTTCCCTTTAGCAAGGTATAGTTTCCTTATCTCTTTTAATTAGATCAATTTTTGCTTTTGCTTAATCCGAGATCAGGATGTCTACCCCTGCTTTATTTTTTTTTTACTTCACCTGAAGCACAGTAGATTCTGCTTCAACCTTTTACCTTTACTTTGTATGTATCACCCTGCTTCAAGTGTGTTTCCTGCAAACAACATATTGTAGGATTCTGCCTTTTAATCCAGTCTGCTAACCACTTCCTCTTTGTGGGGGAATTTACCCCATTCACATTTATGGTTAAAATTACTAATTCTGTATTATTTGCCATCTTGTTAACCCCTGCTTATGGTTTTCTCCTTTCCTTCCCTCTTACCCCCCTTCCTGTATTAAACTTGTGATCACCACTTGGTTCTCACAGCCCTCCTTTTTTAGTATCCTTCCCCCCACCTTAGAATTCCTCCTCCTACCTTACCCCTTTTCCTCACAATTTCTTTATTCCTTTCCGCTTAGCTTACTCCTTCTCTTTTCACTTTTCCCCTCCCACTTTTCAATGAGGTGGGAGAAGTTTCATAATAAATTGAATATGTCTAATATTTTTCTCTTTAAGCTAGTTCTAATGAGAGTAAGATACACACTGTGTTTATACCCCTCCATTCTTTCTGTCAGATATAATAGGTTTCCTTTTCCTCTTTGTGAGATGTAGTACCCCCACTTTACCCTTTTTCTGGTACAATTTCCTTTCCACCTCTAGTTTTTAGAACAAATTATATATGTGTTCTTTATATATCTTTATAGCAGAAATATAGTTCTCAAGATTTCTTTTTACCTTTTTAGATTTCTCTTGAGTCCTATATTTGGAGATCAAACTTTTTGTTTAGTTCCAATTTCATCAGAAATAGATGAAATTCACTTATTTCATTGAATACCCATCTTCTTCCCTGGAAAAAAATGCTTATATTGGATAGGTAAGTTATTTTTGGCTGCATACCAAGTTCCTTAGCCTTTCAGAATATCAGATTCCAGGCCCTTCGATCTTTTAATGTGGATGCTGCGAGATCCCGAGTAATCCTTATTGTGGCTCCTCTATATTTGAATTGATTTTTTTAGCAGCTTGTAGTATTTTTTTCCTTGGTCTGATAGTTCTGGAATTTAGTCACAATATTTCTTGGAATTTTGATTTTAAGGTCCCTTTCAATAGGTGATCGATGAATTCTTTCAATATCTATTTTACCTTTTGTTTCTATAACATCTGGGCAATTCTCTTTGATAATTTCCTGAAAAATAGTATGCAGGCTCTTTTTTTCAGCATATTTTTCAGGAAGTCCAATAATTATCAGATTATCTCTCCTAGATCTATTTTCCAGGTCTGATGTTTTCCCAAGAACATACTTGACATTTTTTCCATTGTTTCATTTTTTTTTTGGTTTTGCTTGACTGATTCTTGGTGTATCCTTGAGTCATTCAATTCCATTTGTTCAATTATGATTTTTAATGAATTATTTTCTTCACCCACTTTTAAAATATTTTTTCTAATCATCCAATTGAGTTTTTAAGTGAGTTGTTTTGTTCTATGGAATTTCTTTCCATTTTGCCAATTTTATTTTTAGAGCTATTTTCTTTTTCCAGTTCACTAATTATGTTTTCCTTGGAATTATTTACCTTTTCCAATTCACTAATTCTATTTTTCAATCCACTCTGACTTTAAATGAGTGAGATGACTTATCCAGACTCTCTTGCCAAGTTTCCCTTTCCTTTCCCCATTTTTCTTCTAGCTTTTGTGAGAGCCTTTTAAATTTCTTCTATGAGAGTCTTGTGTGTTGAGGACCAGATCATATCCCCTTTTGGGGATTCATCTGGAGACACTCTGTTTTTGGTCTCCTCAGGGCTTAAAGTCTGCTCTCTATCCATATAGAAGCTACCAATAGTTAGAGCCTGTTCAAATTTTTTGCTCATTTTTTCGAAGAAGAATCAAAGAAAACAAACAAACAAACAAAAAACAAATGCAGTCTGCTTTTTTTTGGGGGGGGGGCGGGGGAGGTTGACTGGTATTACCAAGCTTCCTCTATAGACTACGGGGGGCAGCAGTGAGGCATTAGCATGACAGCAATGGTTGTGCTTCATCTGCACTCTGAGACTCTGAGAGCATACTGAGACACTCTGGGTGGATGTGGCCAGGTCCTGAGAGACACTAGCTTTCAGGGTTATAGTCTTTACCCCCTGTGTTTATAGCTTCTCTGCTGATCCTACTGGCTTGCTGCCAGGGCAAAGTAGCCCACTGTAGTAAAGTTCTGTCCCAGAAATGGCTGAAATCACACCTCTCCCCTCTCAGATCTGCTCATACTCTCACTGCCTTCCATGCTCTCACTACCTGCCTTCAGTCTGTGCCCAATCTAACTGTCCCCACCCGCGAGCAAAAACAGACCTTTTTTGGCAAATTTCGAGGATATCTTCTGTTGGTAATTAATTGTGGGGTTTTTTTTTCAGTCAAGTGTTAGGATTCTTACAAGGTGCTAAGTCACTGGAATGAATAGAGACAATAATTATCTAATTTAACATGGTTCAGTATGATTGATCTGACCCTAAGGAGATGTTATGGTCCAGAACTTGAAACAAGGTGCTGAGTGGAATTGAGGAGATAATGGTTAAATCTAATTTAGCATTGATTTAATCCTACAACAAATAATGGTTTCCTAGTGATGAAATGATTGGTGTGCAACATATAAGCAAGAAGCTCTCAGGGCCAGAGAAGACTTTGGGATTCAGAGTCAAGATTTCATTCCAACTAACCCCCTTTGTGCTGGCTGGAGACATTGGGAGGATGAGAGGCTGAAGCTGGCAGAGACAAAGGACTAGCAACAAGAGCTCTCAGGAAACCAAGGAGAGAGATAGACCTCTAAGAAAGCTAAAATTCTCATGAAATACCATTATATAAATTCTCTAGAATAAGACCTTCTTCATTTTACCAATAAAGAAACTAAGACTCAAGTATACTGATTTTTTTACTCAGGATCACATTGGTAGTAAATTAGAGAGCCAGACTTCAAACTAAGACTTTCTGACATAATATATAACAAGTTTTCAGCAATATGACATGTACAGAACAGGGCAGTACAAGAAGGGGAGATCACTTGATTTGAAAACAAATTTCTTTCTCCAAAGCAACTTTTTTTTTGTTCAATTGGTTTAGTCATGTCCTACTCTTTGTGACTCCATTTGGGTTTTCTTGGCAAAAAAGGCAAAGTGATTTGCTGTTTCCTTCTCTGGCTCATAAAGATAAGGAAACTGAGACATTGTTAAGTGATCGTCATTTTGAGGGCATCCTTAGAAAAACCTTTGTTGATTCTGCTTTCCAGTTATTCAAAATTTCTCCCTCCTGAAATTATTTGCATATTCTTTGTATGTACTTTGTATGTACCTGGAATATATGCCCTCAGTACAACTTGAGATCTGAAAAGGCAAGAATTATTTGTCTTAGTATTTCCCAGCCCAATACCCGACACAGTAGGCACTTTATAAATGCTTGATTTGAATTGAATTGAGCATTCAGACAGTACAAGCATCAACCAGATCCTGGGCACACACCCTAGTTCTCTCTGTCTTTTGGAAATGAATGATTTATAATTACTCCATGGATGCAGCTGTGGAGGACACAGCCTTCTCACCATATAAGCAAATCATATAAAGGTAGTTTAGTTGTACCACATAGAATCAGTGCTTGGTTTTCTTCACCTTCTAAGAATAAAGTTAAGGAAATCTAGTCTCTATTTCCCTTTCTATTATTTCTTTAGAAGTTTTTCTTGTGAACTTGCACTGTTGGGGAAACCTTTCCATGTGGCCTGTTGGGCAGATCCTTGTGTTCTGTGAAGCTCCTGATTAATGGCTAGTATTTCAATTCTTGACTATGGGATGAAATTCCTTAATTGAAAATATTTCAGGGAACAAGCCCAAAGTTGTTAATCTGATTCTAATTTGTCATGCTACATTTAATAAAAAATAACACAACTATGACATAATCCGACATTTTTCTATAATTACAGTGTTTGAGCCATACATGATAAATTACTGATGGATAAAAAAGATGGAATCTGGGCTTTAGGAACAAGAGGGGGAAGCATTTACTGGTGAGGTCAGTCCTCATATTGATGGAAATGTAGCTTGGGTTTTATTTTTTCCAGGTCTCTAAACTGTAAAACTTATAGTAAATCTGTGTAGTGGGCACAGTGAAATCAAGATCTGGGGAGGAGAAGGGGACAAACAAACAAACAAAAAAAAACCCCGCCATGTAGCTTCAGGCATGATATGTATGAGCTTAGCTCGTGGCCAGATTGGCTTGCTGCTAACTATTTGGAATGCTTTCTGGGTTCTTGTTGCAGAAAGGAAAGGAAAATTCATGTGGGCTTTTCTAGTCTAGATGTTTTAAGTTTCTTAAGAGTGAAGACTTTTTGTTTACCTTCGTATCACCCTCTGGGCATAGTTTAAACTCTGCTAATTTTCTTCTCTCTTACTCTAGGCCACCGTACTTTTTCTCCCTTTATCCCTTTCAAAAATAGCTTCCAGAAACTTTGGGTTAACAAATTCTTTTAAAGATGTAAAGACCCCTTGGAGGAAGGGTTTAAACCAGTTGCTTACTTACACTTTACTGTGAATTTAATCTCTTTGAAAACCCCTTCCCCCTAAAAATGAGATTTGTAAGAATCTTAATTTTGCTTAACATAGGGGGCTAATGGAATTAGAGATCACAGTATGAAATTGGGGTTGATTGATTTATTCAATCAAATGCCTCCTCTCCTCTTCATTTAAAACAAATGATAAAAAGAGAAATCAGGAGATGGAAATAAGAAAAAAGAGAATTTCAGTCATGGGATATAGTCAGATAAAATGCATGGAACCAGGAGATGGAGTGTACTGAAAAGAACAACTAAGAATGCCTGGGTCACTGGATGTTAAAATATATGGAGAGAATAAAGTAGACTTGAAGTAAGAATTGAGAGGTAGAAAGGGGCTAGTTATGGAGGTCTTTAAAAGGCAAATGAAGGATTTTATATTTGACCTTGAAACTCATGGAAAACTATTGAAGTTTATTGTATTAATGGAATGACATAGTCAGATTTATATTTTAAGATCATTTTGGCAATAAGGGGATATGGATTGGAGTTTGGAAAGACTTGAGTGAGGGAGACCAACCAACAGGCCATTGTAGTAATCCACTTATGAGGTATTGAGGCTCTGCACCAAAATGGTGACAATACTGGAGGAGAGAAGAAAGTATATAATGAGAAATATTGCAAAGCTAGAATCAACAAGATTTAGCAATAAATTGGATATAGAGGATGAGGTAGAGTGAAGAGCTGACGATGACAATTTTGTTGTGAACTGGAGTACCTAAGAGGATAGTAATATGCCTAAAATTAATAGTAAAGTTTGGAAGAGGACAACATTTTGGGAAAAGATAATATGTTCAGATTTGGACATAAAGGTATTTAGATGTCTCTGAGACATCAAGTTTATGTTACCCAATAGGCTCCTGGAAACTAGATGTCAAGAGAAAAGTTAGGGCTGAATAAATAGTTGAAAATCATCAGTTCAGAGATCATCATTGAATCCATGAGAGCTGTTGAAATCACCAGGAAGGCAATATATAAAGAGAAAAGAGAAGAGAACCCAGGATAGAGCTTTGAAGAGAATATTTGGGATAGTGAGCTAATTCCCAGATAAAGAAATAGCAAAGGAGACCAATAATGGGTAATTAGACAAATAGGAAGAGAACCCAGCAGCATTATAAAACCTAGGGAGAAGTGAGTACCAAAGAGAAGGTAAAGATTGAGAAAAAAACATGTTGGAATTGATAATTATGGAGATGGTTTGTAACTTGAATTTTCCAGTTGAAAGAAAGGGTTTCTTAATCTGGTTGCAGAAACTTAAGTAGAAAGTTAGAGAAAAAGAAGTTTGTCAGTTATGGAGAGCCTTCTCAAAGAGTTTAATTCGTTCAAAAGTCAAATCGTCATCATTTTGAGCTCATTGATTTTTTTAAAGAATAAAATACAAACAATAACAGCAACAACAGCTAAAAAAGACATGAGAAACTCAGGGTGGTAACTATTGAGCATTGATGAAACATTCGACAAGGTGTTTTTGATTGTTTGTTTTTTTTAGAATAGAAGAGACATAGGTATTTTGAAGGCAGCAAAGAAGTGGCCAGTGAAAGGGCAAACTGCTGATTAATGAAATCAGATGACAGAGGAGTCAGTCTACTGGAGAAGATGGGATGGAATGGGATCACTTGTGCATATAGAGGGGTTTATTGTTGTAAAGAGAAAGACTATCTTTTTGTGTGAGATGGTTAAAAGAGTAAATGAGGGAGAAAGCATCTGAGTGGAGGAAGTATGGAGAAAATAGAGATGGGTAAATGACTTCAATTTCTTAAAGAAATGTGAGGGTAATATTCTTAACTGAGAATGGTAGTGGACAAGGATGGGAAGTTTGAGGAGATATGAAAAGGTTAGAAAAGCTGTTGTGATGAATGTGAATTGAATAGGGAAGATATAATAAAAGCATTGCCTTGCTGCATTTTGGGCCAGTTTGCATTATATACCATAAAAATGCAGTAGATCCAGTCAGTATGTTTTTTTTTTTTAATTTCTTCATCAGGGGTCAAGATGTAGAAAAGGAAGTATGGACAGTTCAGGGCTGGGAAAGTAGAGAGGAGTGGAGAGACTAGGAGGTAACAGAGCCGGATAAGGAACATGGTTAGAGATTATAAGGCAGAGGGAAGGGTAAAATGACAAAAGATTATATTCAGAGTTAATAAAGATGGAAGGTGAAACATTTTGGGGTAATAGCAAGATCAAAGATATGCCTATAGCTGAGCAGATGGTATGAAGCGGGAGTAGGTCATGAGAAATAAGCAAGTTGAGAAACTGGGAAGTAAAGTTGTTTTATTATTGTTGGGTTTTTTTGAGTATTAGTATGTACCTCAAAATTTCCTACCATGAGGGAAAGGGTTAGAGAGGAGACTGTGAATGAGGTGCTGAATACATTTGCTTACTAAATTCTAACCCACTTTCCCCTGGATTTGGTATTTATATGTGATAGAGTATGTCAGACTTTGGGGGGATTTTTTTTGATTTATTTGATTTTTTAAAATAATTATAGCATTTTGTTTTTCAAAATACATACAAAGATAATTTTCAGCATTCACCCTTGCAAAACCTTGTGTTCCAAATTTTATCTCTCTTCCCCTCTCCCTCCTCTAGACAGTAAGTAATCCAATGTAAGTTAAACATATGTAATTCTTCTAAACATATTTCCACATTTATCATATTACACAAGAAAAGTCGTATCAAAAGGGAAAAAAAGAGAAAGAAAGAAAAAACAAGCAAACAAACAACAAAAAGGGGGAAATACTGTGTTGTAATCCACATTCAGGTCCGGGGAATGTTTTTGTAACAATTATACTTTACCTGTCACCTTCCCTCTAGTCCAATCCCATCAATTTATAAATGAGGAAACTGAAACCCAAAAAGAAAGCTAGTTATTTTTTAAGGTTTTGTGTAGTGCAAGTAGTTTTTAGCTTATACTTTCCCTTTCTTAAATATTCTGCAAGACTAATTATGATAATAATAGGATAGGAATAGCAGCAGCAGAAGTATGCATATTTATATAGCACTTGAAAGTTTACTAAGTGCTTTACAAATCTTATATTTGCAAGTGTTATCATTTTATCCTCAAAACAACATTGAGAGATAGGTACTATTATTTTTCTATTTCAGAGATGAGAATACTGAGGCAGATAGAGGTTAAGCACCTTGATTGATGACACACAGTCAGTAGATCCCCAAGACCATTTTTAAACTTAGGTCTTCCTGATTTCAGGTACAACACTCTGTCCACTGTACCACCTCTAGCAATTAGTAGGCTAGCCAGTGCCTATTATCTTGGACAAACTTGAAAACTGAGCACTATTTTTTTTTCTTTTCTTTGTTATCGTTATTGCTATGTATGTAGTAGGAGCCTAATAAATGTGATTGAAAAATTGGAAACATATGAAGTGAGTGTAAGTTTAATTCAATACAGATTGAACTCAGTGTTTGCAATTGGACAAGAATTTTTTTTCCAGTTACTTCACTGTTTACTCAAATGAAAATTTCTTAACCTCCCAATCTGTTATTTTCATTATGTATAATTTGGTGTTGGAAAAGACAAATAGACAGGGAATGAGGAATTCTTGGGCAAGTCGCTCAATTACTCTGAGTTTCAGTCTCATCTGTGCTTGGGGATAATAAAGATTTAAATACTTATCTCATAGATTTGTTATGAGTTAAAATAAGAGAGATATGTATGTAATGCTTTATAAATCTTAATATGTTATTGTAAGTACATGTTAGCTTTTACTTTTAATATCCTTTTAATTTTTTCCTTTTGTTCAAATCTGGGAAAACCCTTAAGGTATATGAACCCAAAATTTGATGTTCCCATCCATTATTATACTGGTTCTTTTTGTCCTCTTTAGGTCATTTGCCTGTTGAATGCTTCTTCCAGAAAACTTCGTTAACTGGTTTTGTTTGGCAAAGAGCTTCATTTGGTGACAGTGCTGGACTCCATACTGAATGTATGTATCATGGGAATTTGTTTCTTATTTTAAAGAGTCAAAACATCATTGGCTAGCTACATTTCTAGGTTGCTTATAATTTTAAAAATCACTTGAAATAATATATGAGCAGGTTGAATTTTATATGAAGAAGGAAGATGGAAGAAGCCAAGGTTGTGAGAAATTCATTATAACTCCAGCTAGGAAAAGTTGAGCAGAGCACTAAAATAATGAAGATACATGCAGTAAGGCTTTGGTTGGGAGATAACATTTGAACTGAGCTTGATGGGAGCTGGGGTGTGCAAGAATTATAAGTGAAAAGGGAGAAACATTTTAAAACTGTAGGATAGTTCATAAAAAGCCATGGAGATGGGAAATTGAACATTATACACAATAATAAATAGAATAGATTGGCTGAAGCTTAGAGCATGTGAACGGAGTAATGGTGAGTCAGTTTAGAAAGATAGGTTGAAACCATATTGTAAAGATCATTAAATGGTGAGTAGGAGGAGTTTGTACTTTATCCTAAAGACTGTGGTTGAAGATTCTTGAGTAAGAGAGTGACATGATCAGACACATCTTTAGTTGCATATGTTCCTATTTAAAACAAAATCGTAATACTATTCTTTATTAGTGAAAACTGTAGGAAATGACTCACTAACATATATACCAGCTATCCAGCTTTGCTTAACTTAAAATAAGAATTGAAATAAATTTTAAATTATTCTTGTATACATTGTTCCAAGTGCTTTGATATTCTTCTTTAAAGTAAGACCATAAGATATTTGTCATTTAAAAGTTTTTGAAACTTTTGCTCCCAGTCCAGTGAGTTTATAAATGTTTCTGAATAATTTTCTATTACAGTAAGTGACAGTACCTTCATTGTAAGCAAAAACATCTTTCAGGATGGGCTTGTATAATGGAGATCATAAATCACATCTAAGTTTGAAAGAGACCTTAAAGACCATCTAGTCTAATCTTAATTAAGAATTATTTCTATGACATAGTTAACAGACATTTATCCAACCTTTGCTCCACTTTTGGAAAAATCATCTTCCATATACGATTATACCTGATTGAATTGGGCCCAATATTCTAGTCTAAGAATCTGCAAACAACACCCCAAAGCCAAATCCAGTTCATGACCTGTTTTTGTAACGCCCAAATGATTCTTAGGTTATGGATTATATAAAAAATAGGTACCACCTCCTTTTCTACCCACTGAGATGGCAAAAAATACAAAACTCAATACAAAAATGAAGTCAAGCAATTTTCCACATTAGCTATATTCCAGGAAAAAAGTTTGAATGATAAAAGAAAGAAAGAAAAAAATGTTTTAATCTATACCCTGAACAGTTAGTTTTCCATCTGTAAGTGGATAACGTTTTTACCCTGCGTCTATCAGTTAGTTCTCTATTAAAGTGGATAGTGTTTTTTTTTTTTATCATAAATCTTTTGGAATTCTGGTGGATTATGTGGAGCCAAACAGCAAGGTAAGGAATATGCCATTGGATCAAAGAGTATGGGAGTTAGAAGGCTGTAAGAAGATTGAAGAGGTGGGGTGAATTATGAAAGGCTTTGAATGCCAAAAAGAGATTTCTATACATATGATCCTGGGGGTGATAGGGAGCCACAGGAGTAAATAACCTTCATCAGAGAAGAAAAGATTTGTCTTATACAAAGTAGAAAGTAGCAAGTTTCCACATAGGGAAAAAAAAAAAGGAAAATCATATTCCCCAAAATAGATTAGTGATGAAATAAATTTAAATAAAATCTCTCTGAGAATGTTATATGGGTGGATAAATAAAAGCCAAAAATTCAAAAATTTTCAAGTATTTTTGGATAGTGAAATATTTAGCAGGGAAGTGAACATGGAATGGGTTGAGAAAACTCTGCAAATATTTCATATTGTAATTTTTTTGAAGTTCTTTCTAAGTAGACAAAGAGATTTAACTGTTTTGCTTATGTAATTTCCCCCTTAATATTGAGGTCTCTATCTCCTTTAAAAAAAAAAAAAAGAAGGTTGTTCCTTAATATACTCATGTTTGTTAGAAATATAATTCAGCCCAAATCTAGAATTCATTTAAATCATAAAAGCAAATGATTTTACCTTCCCCTTTCAAATAGAAATTTAACAACTTTGAGATAAATTTTAAAATTTCCCAAAAAATTTCTGATGAAAATTTTTATTTCTGTTTTAAACCAAATGATGTCATTATTTTCTGGCTTTGTATTGTATTCCTGGCTCTTTTTACTTCACTTTGTACCAGTTCATGTAAGGAAGCCTATACTTCTCTCATTTTGAATTAGTTTATATGCCACCCAAGAAGATAATTCATGTTTCTTTAATTGCATCCTGATTTTGACCCCAAAAGGTTGCATTGCCTGGCCTCATCCTCAACTTCATTCATTAGAATTAAGTCTAAGTGAATTTTGACCATTTAAAAATATTGATGGTTCCTCAAAGGATGGAAAATGTTTTTCAAAAAGTAGTTTCCTTTGGATGACAGAATAAAAAATTAATGCTATGATATTTTGATATTAATATATAATCTAATGAGGTGGCTACTTTGGAGGGAACAACATTGATTGAGATTTCCAAGTTTTGATGTGCCAATAAATGAGATGTATTACTTTAGCATCATAGTTTATGTTTATTGATGGGTTAAACACGTACTAAAAAGAAGAAAATTGGAATTTGACTGGGATATGTAACGGCTGATAAACTAAAATATGACAAGATCTTTGGCAAGTATATCCATAGAAAGAGTGCTGGTCTTTGATCTGTTGATTATTAATGCTATGCAATATACATAGCTGTGTTATGTACGTAGATTCAAATCCTCCTATTAATGCTTAGAAGGTATGTGACAATGGGCAAGGTCACGCATTCTCTACTTCCTTATCTGTAAAATGGTAATAATAAACAGCATCTATATTTCAGGATCAGATGAGTTAAGGGGGAAGTAAAGCACTAGACAAACCTTAATATGATATATAAATGATGGCTATTAAGCAATAAGACAAGGAAAGATTTGTCTATGTGGTTATGGATATAAACTTTGAATGGAAAGGGATTTCCCCATAGACCATGAGTTAGTTCCTCCAGATGTTCCTGTTAACTGAAATACCTGCTTTGTGTCACTGGCAGTTGAGAATTTCTTTCCATTGCTGGGCCCAAAGAAATAACATGTTAAATTGTGATTAGAAATAAAATTAAAAATTTCAAATTTCTATTTAAAAAAACATAACAGAAGGTACTCTTGACTCTTATATGCAATCTAATTTTGGCTCTTTGAACTTAAAATATAAAATTCTAAAGTAAAAGGCAAAAAAAAAAACACCCTAGAAGCTATCCATGAAAGTTTCATTGAATATTTAATTTAAGTCTAGTTTTTGGGGAAAAAAAAAAAAAAAGAAGAACCCTACTGCCTTGTCCTCAGTTAATGATAGTAAAGAATTTTGTATGGTCATACATTGTTATAGTTAACTCCCCCATGGAGCAGGTATCTTTGCAAGTCATAAACTGTGTTGCCTGGAAAAAATCTGGAAGCTATTTTTAGTCAAGAAGGTGCTAAGAGAATTTTAATGCATATATTCATAATGATCAGGATAGGTTTGATCTACATCATTCAAACAACAGAGTGTTAAATTGGTCATTGAGTGGGGCAGCCAGATTCCTGGTATTTGAGAATGTTTCCTCGGTCCACTGTCCTTGGTATTGAAATCAGTTAATGTGGTACTTGATTCATAGACAACCTGCATTTTTGCAGGCCAGCAATTTTAACCTAGTGCTATATGAGACATTTTATTTAGCCCGCCTGGTTTCTGCTTGGCCACCAGCCTATTCTCAGCCAAACAGAGGCAGTTTGTTTGTCTGCTAAGTCGACTATAAGGTTCTGGAAAGAACTCTTCTTCGGAACTGGGACCAAAACTGGTTTTAGGTCCTGTTACTTATCACTGAGTATCTGACTTACATTGGCAAGATGCTTAACTTCTCTGTTGCCTTATCAAAGTAGAAGTAATTAATAATTGGTCTCATGGAGTTGTTATGAGGAAAGTGCTTTTAAACATGAGGTGCTCTCTCCACAAGAAGGGTTCTTAATTTGGAGTCTATGAACATATACATGTGTGTATGAATATATTATATATATATACATATACACATATGTGTATGTGTGTCTAAATACACACACACATATATGTCTGTGTATATATATATATATATATATATATATATATATATATATATATATATATATATATATATATATATATATATGGATACATGCATGGATGTGTAATATTTTAATTTTTTAAAATATCCCTAGCACAAAGCACAGTGCCAACATATGGCTGGCACTTATTAAATGCTTGTTGATTTGGCAGTTTCCTTTGCAATCCTATGAAATTTTTTCTGTGTACTTAAAAATATTATTCTGAGAAAAAGGTCCACAGGTTTCACCAGCTTGTCAAAGGGGTTCACAACATAAAATGGTAAGATTCCAAGAGTGGAATCTTGATTGATCATAAATTGGACCTGCTGGCTTCTTGGCTTCCTTATTCTGAAATTTCATGGAGTGCTATAAGAACTCCTGCTGGTGTGAGTCTCATTGTTTAGCATCCTTTTAGAGCTACTAAGGCATTTATCCCAAAGATTTAGAAATGGCTTCAGTTGAACTTTCATGGTATTTCCTTCATCCCCCATGAAGGCTGATAGAAACTTCAGCCCTTCTCTGTGCATATAAAAGTTGTTCAAAAGTAAGACGGTTACTAAAATTCAAGTCTCTTCAGTCCCAATTTGATGATTAATTCAGTAGACCCTATTCTTTATGGTTGCATAGGTAATTTAGTTAATAACATTAAAGAAAACTTCATTATAAAACAGTCCTAAATAGTATGGAATGTACAATGGTGAGAATCCAATATACATGAAATTACACATAGCCTAAACTGTGTGTAGTCATATCCTGTGAAGGAAATTATGCATTTATAATGAAAATGTTCTTTCAATTAAATTTGTTCTTAAGGTTCTAACCAAAGAGAAATAATTTAATCGAAAGAAATGTAGTGTTTCATTATAAATATATACCTTCTTTCACAGGATATTCCAGCATGCATTTTTACACCTAAGAGTGATCTCATACATGCTATTGGGAATACTCCTAATAAAGTTTTCTTTGATACTTCAGCAACTTAATCTAGGATGTTATACAAGGTAGAACTTCCTTATGCTGAATTCCTTTCCCTAGGTAAAACTGTCATAACTAGGGTGTGGTGAAAAACTCCAGAAAACCACAAATATCTACCAACTGAGTGACTCTTCAGTGATAAGTCCGACATGGTGTGAGTCAAGGTGTAGGCTAAGAAATAGAAAAGGAAATTAATTTTATTTACTTTCTTTGGAACTTTCAGAGATGAGAAATTTGCATGTTCAAACTCACACAATGAACCAGTGTAAAAAACAATTCTACTTCATTTATTCAACAAATATTTATTGCATATTTACTATATGCAAAGCAAAAAAGTAAAATGAAACCCAGGCCCTTCCTTTGAGGAGCTTATTTCCCACTATAGGGAAATAACTATAGTATAATATGAGGAAGAAGAGAGAATTAAAAACTTTCAGGATCA
Organism: Sminthopsis crassicaudata; assembly: GCF_048593235.1. Taxonomy (NCBI): domain Eukaryota; kingdom Metazoa; phylum Chordata; class Mammalia; order Dasyuromorphia; family Dasyuridae; genus Sminthopsis; species Sminthopsis crassicaudata. The sequence continues at coordinate 73,595,300 of NC_133620.1, forward strand.
GGAAAGGTTTCCTGATCAACCTGAGTTGAGCCTTGCATAAAGCTATTTATGGAAATAGAACTTTGTGAGTAAAAATAGAATTCTTTACAGTAACGTTTAGGACTTTTTTTCATTGATTGTCATCTTAACCTATATAATTTCTTTGAAAATAGTACTTGCTGTATTGTGAGTAACTAGTCAAATTAGATGGGACTAAACATTTTGGATAAATCTAGCCTCACACACTCACTAATTGTAAAACTGGGGCAACTCATTCAACTTTAATGTGTCTCTTTTCATCAGCAAAAGAATGTATAATAAAAGCACCTACCTCCAAGGCTATTGTGAGGATCAAGTGGAATAATGTTTACAAATTATTTTGTAAACTTTAAAGTGTTCTATAAATTCTAGATAATGTTCATTTTAACTTTATGTGAAGAAAAGGTAGCATTTGCTGCAACCTAATTACAGAATTTTAGGACCCTGTTGAGGAAAGGAATTCACATACTCATCTTTCAAGCTTATCCAAGGTCTGTTCAGTGTCTGTCTTTTCTTAATGGCACTGAGAAGTTTCTGTACTTACCTGTTTTCCTCATTCTGCTTGCCATGTTGGAGGAATGATTTCTTGTTTGGCCCTAAGATCTGTTTCATGTTGGCACACACATTGGAGCTTTTCTCCTTTATGTCTCTTAATCTGAAGTTGTTAAAGATGAGTTAACATCTACAAAAAAATGAAGCCCATTAAATCCCTCCCCTCAATTATGCTTTTCAAGTATTTTAAAGCCCTACATTTGCTCCATTCATAAAGGAACCCTGTAATAAATAAAGATTAACCAGTGCTGTTGTGCCAGCTTAATTATTTAGAAACTGATTATCCAATTTGTAGCTTAGTTTGGCCTCTTGTTTTTCTTTTTCTTCTCTCCAGTTTTTGTCTAATTTATAACTATTGATCACTCTCCCTCCCCCGCTCCAGGGTTAGACTAGAAAAAGGAAGAGGAGTGAAATGCACGCCAAAACTACCTTCCTTAATTCTGATGAAAGCCTTGCTGGGAAAGAAGTTTAAAACAGTTGAGTTAAATGAAGTTTGTTTTGTTTTGTTTTGTTTTTGCATTATTTTGGCAATTACTTTATTCCTTGTCAATTCTGGTCATGCATGTTTTATACATGTGCATTTATAATCCCAAATTAGTAGAGCAGAAAAAGAAAATTCTTTCAGACTATTGAAAAAAAGAAATACAAAACAAAAAACCTATTTTGACAGATGCTATAAAATATTTTTAACATATTCCTGATACTTTTTAAACTGGGAGTTCCCTCCCACATTCTTCCACCCTGACTCTATAATTGTATCAATGGAGCCAGTGTGTTGCATTGTCTGTTAAACAAATATTTAGTCATTATCTGATAAACAAACTATTTGGAGGATAGAAATTTCTATGTCCCATATTTGACTAAAACAATAACCTTTAAAAAGAATTCCTGTATTAACATAATAAATCACAGTGTTTTCTCATTAATTTTCTTAATTATTACAAAATTGAAAGGGATGATTTGGAAATATAGGCTATTTTAATTCATTTAGCTTTTATTAAGGGCTTTGTACTCAATGCTGGGAGAGATGAAAATTCAGATTGTCTTTGACATCACAGAGTTTATAGTTTGCTGAGGGGATAGCGTATTAACACAAGTTTGTAAAGTGCCCAGGGCCAGCCAAGTTTACTCCTTTCATTCCCCAGTGAATTATGATCCTTCTTTCTCTACTATGACCCCAGTGTGTGCTTCTTTTCTCTCTTGATTTTGCCTTTCAATTTATTTTTTATGTATTGTCTTCCCCCAATTAGGTTGTAAGCCCTGGAGAGTATTTTTCTTTTGCTTGTTTGTATGTATATTCTTAGCACTAAGCAAAGTTCATGGAACATAGTACATGCTTTAAAATGCTTGACAACTAATACAGCCTAAGCATCAATTTAGATAATGAATCCCGTGAAGTAGCTAAATTATATGAATTTATACTGTTGTAATTGATTCTGGCCCAATGGAAATATGCAATGAAATTTTTAAAAAGTTTTTTTATTTATTATCATAGTATGAGAGTAAATTATAAAATGTATATCTGATTCAGGTTTATTACAAAGTAAGTAATTATAGAAAGCAAAATTTTAAAAATCACTAAATATTGTACTTAAAGAGAAGCTTAAGTTGATGTTATAAAAAAATTGTGTTATTATTTAAAATGTTTTAGCAGTATAATTGTACTGTCTTCTCTTTTTTAAAAATCTTCATACATGTGCTGGTAAATACAGGGAGTTTTTTTCCATGTCTCAGCAAATTTGCACATTCACATTCTCATACATTGAACTAGTATAGTGGATGAAGTTTATCTAAACTCAGTAATGCTTTCAACATGATATTGTTGTCTTTGCAATATTTTTTAACAGTGGGCTAAGTTAGAAAACTAGTCTTTAAAACATCTTTAGTCACCTATGCTTTCTTATTTGGGTACTGAAGAACTGGAAATGATCAATGATTGTAGTCTCTCAGAGTACATGGGTTTAGAGACCAATGAACAAGCATTAGTTTGAATTTAAAATTCTTTCTTCCTTACCTCACAATATCCTTAGATACTTGAAATCCTGATTTTTTTCTTTCTTAAAAATCTCAATTATGGAGACATCCTTTTCTTTTATTCCTTTTTTTTTTTTAAAGAATTTCATCCACAAAAGTGGCCTGGCTGTACTAGACTTAAAACTATATTATAAAGCAGCAATCACCAAAACCATTTTGTCCTGGTTAAGAAATAGAATAATGGGTCAGTGGAATAGGTTAGGTTCACAAGACAACAACATTGACTCTAGTCAATGACTAGAGTAATCTAGTGTTTCATAAACCCAAAAACCCAAGAACTTACATTTTGACAAAAATTGGTGGGAAAATTGGAAATTACCATTCCATACCAAGATAAAGTCAGAATGGGTTCATGATTTAGATATAAAGGGTGATATATTATAAGCATATTAGGAGAACAAAGGATAGTCTATCTCTCAAATCTAAGGAGAAAGAAGGAATTAGAGAACAAGATTAAATGCAAAATGGATAATTTTGATTATATTAAATTTAAAAAAAGGTTTTGTATAAACAAAATCAATTAGATTAGAAAGGAAGAAAGGTGGGAAAAAATTCTACATCCAGTGTTTCTGATAAAGGCAATAAAACTGCATACCCTTTGATCCAGCAGTGTCTTTACTGGGTCTGCATAAAAAAGGGAAAAGGACACACATTTGCAAAAATGCTTATATAGCCCTTATTTTAGTATCAAGGAACTGGAAATTGAGTGGATGCCTAACAATTGGGGAATGGCTGAATAAGTTATGGTATATGAACATAATGGAATATTATTTTTCTGTAAGAAATGAAGAGTAGGCTGATTTCAGAAAAGCCTGGAAAGACATACATGAACTAATACTGAGAGAAGTGAGTTAGAACTAAGAGAATATTGTACACAGCAACAACAAGATTATGTGATAATCAACTGTGATGGATTTGGCTCTTTTCAACAATGGGGTGATTCAAGGAATTTCAATAGACATGATGAAAAGAGCTACCTGCATCCAGAGAACTATGGAGACTGGATCAAAGCATAATATTTTTGCCTTTTTTGTTGTTTTTTGTTGTTTGTTTTGGTCTGATTTTTCTTGTACAGCATGAAAAATATGGTAATATGTTTAGAAAATTGCACATTTAGCCTAAAAAGAAGAATTTCATCCATATTATTTCATTCGTGTTAAAAATATGTTCAGCACAGTATCCACCTTCTTTGATTAGTTATTTCAAGACATAAGAATATTTAGCTCCTGTGTCCTCATCTGCACCGACTGCCACTCTAGCAATTTTAACTTTATGCAATTGAATTCAATTTTTAAAAGTGATCAAACCAAACAGTGCTTACAATGGAAGTTTTTTTTTACATATACTTCATTTCTGCTTTCTTTCTTTGCCTTAAATAAACTCAAAATTTTTATCTGAATGTTTGCTTCCTGTTAAGAGAAATTTGATTTTTTAAAATTACAATCATCAAATCATATAGCTAAAATGTGCTCTGTTTCTTTCATTGAAAAATATTCCTTATAGTAGTTTGCAAACCACAAAAAAACTGGTATAATTCTGTCCTATGCATTTTATAATATTCTGTATCCTAGATTCTTACATTCCAGTATCTTGTCCTATTTTATAATTACTATGATCTCTTGTTTGTGCTATTCAGTTATATCAAATTTTTGTCCTAATATAATAACAAGCCTTTATTTTTTATTTTTTAATAATGGCAGTGTTTCTATCTGAAGCATTCTTCCTTTTGTCCATTTTGTTGAGGGCTGTTTAAAAAATTAGTTTACACGACTTTGCAATGCATCATATCCAAACATAATGATAAGTGAATACAAAAGTGAAAGTATAGTGGTACATTGAATCCCTTGAATGAGCTCTTTTGCATTACATTAATTGAATTTGGGGCATTAAGTAAGACTTGATATTATTTTATAATCACACTAAATTGAGTTTAGCATTATTCATACTCTTATTAATTGTAAATGCTTTAGAGTTTCCAAAAGTGTTTCATGTGAGGTCTAAGAAGAAAGGTTATTACCAATGTTGAAGGTTTAGGAAGAGGAGGTGCATTTCAGGATTCTATCTTTAGCCATCTTCTTTACTCTCTTTACAAGTTTTCCCATAGTTGGAAAGACAATAGAATCTGTAGTTTGAAAGGGATTTTGGAGTTCATCTTGCTGAACCCCCCCATTTTATAGGTAAAGAAAATGAAGGCCAGAGAGACTGAATAACTTGCCTGACATAACATAGTAAATAAATGGCTCGTCTAAGATTTGAGCCCAGGTGTACAAAGTCAAGAACCACCTGAATTCAAATTCAGCCTCAAACACAAGTTATTTGATATTGAGCAAGTCACTTCTGTTTGCTTTAATCCAAATGATTGAAATGCTTAAATATTGGAGAAGAAAATGGCAAATCACTTAAGGAAAACCCCATGGATAGTACAGTCTATATAGTCAGGAAGAGTTAGACAAATTGCGTGGTAATAAGTACTGATTCCAAAACCAGTGGTCTTTCCATTGTACCACATTGCCTTTTTCTGGTAGTTTCAAATGCTATTTTTCTGTAGATTATTCCAGTCCTATTCCTCTATCCCTGAATAATATTGAATTCCAGATTCATCCTTCCAACTGCCATCAAGACATCTCTAAACTGGATGTTCCACAGGAACCTCAGATTTCATATGTCCAGAGGAGAGCTAACCCAGCTCCATTTTTCTGACTTAATACTTTCTGAAGTATGATCCTTATATTAACAATTTTGGTGTCGTCATTGACAACCTCATCTGACATAACTACTCAGTCATTTAAGAAGCATTTATTAGACACCCACTATGTGCCTAGCAAGCTACTGAGCACTGAGACTTCCTCTACATGAATACCTGGTGAGTCAGCTCCCTTGTTTTTCTTTTTAAAAAAATAAGCTGCTCTAATAAATCTCCAGATCTAAAACTCTATGATTCTGTGATTCTTAATGAATTTAGAGAACCAGATAAACAAGTTGAGCTTGTTAAATCAGGAGTACAAGGGTGTGACTCTAAGTTTTGGCCTTCCTTATTAGATTTGTTTCAATCTGGCAAAAAGAAACTAATGAATTTGATCAGAAATAAAAGATTTGTGATTCACGGGAGTCCATTCACAGTTTTGTTGTTTGGTTTTTATTAAACGTCCACTTAATGTCTTCACTAAAAATCTGTTGTCTTGGCCCCTTTAAGTGACTGCCTGGTCTCCTTCATGGAGCTGATTTTGGAGGTAAGGAACTCTGAGTCCAAAAATAACATGTGACACTTATTTTCCATATGATCTGAAGCTAGTTACTTCTTCATAGTACCTTAAGCAACTGGAAATCTATAAAATTCAGAAAAATTATTTTTCTACATTAGTAGAGGATTTTCTTGACTGGGCACTCCCTATAGTGATGACGAAATCATAAATCAAGGACTCAAAATAGTACTGTTGAAGAATTTTTCTTTAAGAACAACCTTTTTTTTTTTTTTAAATTGGAAGCAACAGTGTTTCATAAAAAGTTTTCCCTTTTAAAAAGGGACTCTATTTGATACATAGGCAAAAGGTAAATTGAAGATAAAGCAACATCCTAGTTTTCCCTTATAGTTTGGGGATAAAGCACAAAGAAGTCTTCCAGAAGAAGGGATTTGACAGTTTTCTGTAAAAATTTGGTTGGGAGAAATATTTTCATGATTATTATTAGATGCATATAAATGTAGCTCATATAGATCCATTTAAATATATGTGTACATATATGAAAGTCTTTATATAACATTTTAAAGTTTGCAAAGCTCTTCTACTTATTATTTCTTATTTTAAGCATTTCAATATTATTTATATGTACATGTTATACATATATACATATTGTATGTATATACATATGTATAATATGATAAAAACACTTTGCAAACTCCAAAGAACTACAAATATACTATCTAGTATTAAAACATCTGTGATTTCATTATTACAAGTACTTCCTTCACTGACCAAAGATCACAAACTCTGTGAATATGACAAATACTCCTTCCTAGACCATTTTATGAATTACTTTGGCAAAACAAGCAAAATACCAACTCTTTACCAGCTGTTGGCCAGCTCTCAAGTAAATAAGCCTCTGTGAACATAGACTGATGCTTAGGTAACACCACAGTCAAATCTGGGCTTAATTAATCTTCACAGTTTTGTAGGACCTGCTAAAGCTGGCATTCTATGGGCATCGTGATTGTTTAGAACCTAAGATCAACTTCATGGCATGATGACACATCAGTCCAGAAAAAAGGGCAAAGAGAATATTTTATGAGGGGTAATATGGCATAATGGCTGGACCCAAAATCAAGAACACCTAGCCTCAGCTGTTGCCTCTGAGACACAGGCAGCTGTGTGATCCTTGCTAGTTATTTAACCTTTCTAAGAAATGCTCCAAGATTCTTACATTACAGAATAGTAGCTAATCCCCTTGGTAATAAAAAGGTCTCCTCAGGATGAAATAATTAATTCAGATACCCTCTCTCCTGCCCAAAAGGACACAAAATATATCAGTATACTTAATTTCTATAATAAGGAATTAGAATATATGCAAATACATTTTTAAAATGACTTGCCAGCATCATTCAAATCACCTAAGTTAACTTCTTTAATTTATAAAATGTTTTCTAATATAAAAATCTTAGTAAAAAATGGAGCTTCACTGAAGTTTTTGAGTTTAATTTGACTTTCTTTTTCTAATGAAATAACATTAAAAGTTATATGGATCTGAGATTTGCTAAATCAAGGTCTAAATTTTGCAATTAATTAATCAGTTTTCATAAGATGTGAGAAAATGCATATCACAATAATTATCATGTCCTACTTAGATCTGATCCTCTTACCAAGGTTTTTTAACTGGGGTCCATTAACTTGTCTTTTTTAATCAGTATTTTGATAGCTTTATTTCATTATAATTAGTCTCTTATGTAATCTTGTATATTTTTCTTTTACTCATTTAGAATATTATTCTGCCAAAGAGGTGCCTGAATTGCACATATTTAAACTATATCAGATTGCTTGTTGTTTTGGGGAAGAAGAAAAATGTTGAATCATAAAGTCTTATAAAAGTGAATATTGGAAATTATCTTTATATGTATTTGGAAAAATCAAATACAATTGAGAAAAAGAAAGAAAAAAGTGAGAAAAAAGTATGCTTTAAAAAAACCAAGGTATCTGACAACAAATGTTTAAAAGAGGAGGAAGGAAAAAATATAAGAATTTTAGTTCTTAGATACTTTATGAACTTTATGTAACAGGATTCTTGCTAAAGGCAATAAGACTCTTAAATTTGGGCATTGACAGTTCCCACTATTATATCTAGGATAAAAGACAAACTCTTTGGGAATTTCAAAGCCCTTTACAATCTTGCTCTAGCTACCTTTCCAAGCTTGGTGAATATTATTCTCCTTTTCTAGCCAAACTGTCCTGTTTGTCATTCCCTATATATAACATCTTATCTCCTCCCTCTCTGCTGTTAAAGGTGGGGCTCCATGCCTGAGATACACTCCTTCCTCACCTCTACCTCATAGGGTACATGTTGTTGGTATTAATGAGTTATGTCTGACTCTTCATGACCCCATTTGGGATTTTCTTGGCAAAGATACTTGTTTGCCATTGCCTTCTCCAATTCATTTTACCATGAGGAAACTGAGGTAAACAGGAATAGGTGATTAGCCCCCTTAGGTCACAGAGCTAGTAAGTGAGACCGCATTTGAGCCCAGGGAAATAAGTTTTTCTGGCTCCAGACCTGGCATGCTATCTATTGTACCATACTCTCACTTTATTCAAATCTCATGGCTCTTCCTCCAGAAGGTATACGTGTGTCAGTACTTGAACTATCCATGCTTATTTCTCTCCCCATTCTGTTCTTTACTCTGCACCTTTTCCTATAACCTCTCACTTCCTCTAGCTTCCTTTTATGTAATATCTTGTGATATCTCCCTCTGTGTGATATTAGAATTATTATTATATGTAATGTATTACATATATGTCTTTATTAATATGATTATATATATATGTGTATACACATACTATATATATACATATATATGTATATATATTATATATATATATGTGTGTGTGTGTGTGTATATATATATATTGCTCCTTAAAGATAGGGCTTTTTGTTTTATTTTGTTTTGTTTTTTTGCTGAGGCAATTGGGGTTAAGTGGCTTGCCCAAGGTCACACAACCAGGACGTGTTATGTGTCTGAGGCCAGATTTGAACGCAGGTGCTCCTGAGTTCAGGACTGGTGCTCAAGGATAGGCTTTTTTTCCCTCTTTTATTTGTATTCTCAGGCTTAGAATTGTGCCTGGATTGAAATAATTTCTTTTTGAATGAGGGAATGCATAATAATATTTAAAGATTGCAAAAGCTCTAACTTCTCTCCCCTCATTTAGACCACTTTGTTACTCCCATATTCCATAAGCTCCTTACTAACTCCAGGATCAAATATTCCATATTCTGTTTGGCATTTAAAGTCTTTCATAATCCAGTTCCACCTCCTACCTTTCCAGGCTTTTTATAAATTATTTTCCAACACACACTTCTCTGATTCAATGATAATGACCCTCTTGACTATTTCATGAATAAGTTACTCCATCTTTTTATTGACTCTTGGTATTTTTCTCTGGCTGTTCTCATCATGGAATAATCTATCTTCTCAGCTCTCTATTGACTTCTTTGGTTTACTTTAAATACCATCTTTTTTACAGGAAGCCCTTTCCAATCCCTCTTAATTTTAATGCCTTCTCTCTATTAATTATTCCCTATTTATCTTCTCTCTAGCTTGCCTTGTATATATTTGTTGGCAAATTATCTCCCCCATTAGATTAAAAGTTCCTTGAGGGGCAGGGATTAGATTTTTCTTTTTTCTTTTTTTTTCTTTTTCTTTTCTTTTTTTTTCCCACTTAGCATTTTGCATTTAGCACTGCACCATGTCTGGTATATAGTAAGAGCTTAATAAACATTTCTTGATTTCTGATTGATTCACTAATTGACAACCACTCCCCCATTTTCGTAGTCTTCAAGAGTTACTTTGGCCAAGCAGATTTATAACTTTCTGGTATAGATTCTCTACTTTTTAGCTAAGTGTATCCTTGGACAGCAGGCACATAGTTCAACACTTAGATCCTTGAAATCCTTCAAACTTAGTAGGACTTATCAGAACTTGTATTTTGTTCCTGCCATAGAACAAAGTAGAACTCAGCATCACTTCTGTACCTTGATGTATCACAGTAGGGTATTTTTCTAGTAGATTGAATGTAGTACTTGAAGACAGGAAATTCTGAGTTTGAATTTTGCCTTAGACACTCCCTAGCTCTGTGACTATGAGCAAGTCATTTCAATTTTCTGTTCCTCAGTTTCCTTTTATGTAAAATAAACATAATCATAGCACCTATTTCATAGGATTGTTGTAAGGATCAAATAAGGCAACCTATGCAAAATGCTTTGAAAACCTAAAATGCTATCATTATTATTATTCCATATCACTTTTATTTTATACATGAATGGTGGAAAAAACTGTTTAAGGATTCACAGTACTCTTTTTAAGGAAAAAAGGAAGGAGCTTTCCAGCTAGAGTCATACTTTTCTCCCCTTTTTTTCCTTCCGTAACTCTAACAAACAGGATTGTTTAGTACTGAATTTTATACATGGGGTGGGTGAACATGAGAACTTCTGGCTAGTGTGAAAAGAATCTTAGGGATATGAGAACAGACTTCAGGAAAGAATTAAAGCTACTGTAGCAGGTAAGTTCATGACTTCTTCTTAGTGTGATATCAGCAGGTCAATCTCACTTGTATCATGACCATCTTGGACAGTTGACAATTTTGTGTTCTCCCTTACCATATACAAAGTACTGGGTATTATCCAGAGCAGGAATGTGTAAGTATGACAGGCAAATAGAAGATAATCTGAAAGCCAGTTTAGAAGGGATTAAAGATTAGGACTGGAGACAGAAGTCTAAAAACTTCTCTCCCCAGGGCAAGTTTTCTACTGAATTTCCATCTCTTCTTGCTTTCCTCTTGTTTATGCTTAATTTGGCTACTTACCCATTATATTTTCTGGGATGGCACTTGCCAGAAGAAGGGAGATCAGTCACCTTCCCTTGATATTGAAGCACTGGTTTGATAGCTACAGAGCTGGAGATAGTCTTCACTTTTTTTGAGGGGAAGGGGAGTTTCTCTGGATCCCATTTCTCTGGACTCTCCTTTATACTTGGTTTAGAAATTATAGTTTGAGCCAATCCATTCAACCTCTGCTTGTAATGCTTTAGAGCAACTTTGGACTTCAGACTGAAAAATGGAAGAAGTGAGGCTGAGAAGTAAACAAAAGATGAAAAATTCAATTTAAAAGGGGGGAAGGATGTTATGTTAGATTATTTGATTTATGGGACTAAACTTGTCTCATTTTTTCTACTGAATGGCTGGCTGATTCAGTGCTGTATTATCAACTTAGCCTTTATGTTGGAATGTCCCACCTCCCCAGTTTTTTTTTCTCTTCTCTTTATCACTTTCTCCATCTCTTTCTCTCTAAGACTTAATTTATTTCTCTGGTTCTCTAACCCTAAGACTAGCTTCCTGACCAAGACCAGGATTCTTTCCACTGTCACCTAGCTAAAATTTCATACTTTAGGGGAAGGGGGAGGGAAATCATGTTGAAAACAAACAAGAAGCTGTTTTTTTTATTCTTTATCATATGAATATTGTGTGTGGAACAGAACCACCTCAAAAAATGTAGCAAGCAGAATTGAAGCCCAACCCAAATAACCAACGGTTAAGAAGAAGAAATTTGTTGCTGGCTATAACCTCCACTCAGATCTCCCTCTTGTATTTTATTTCCTCCTATCTTTACTGTATATTTGTTTTTGTTTATCTCTTACCTGGAAACCTTTTACCTACAGCTACACCTTCAGTATAATGATAGAACTGAAACTCTAAAGTCAGTCATAGAACCATGGTTATAAAACTGAAACTCTCAAGTCTATCATGATCAATTAGGATGTCAATGAGGTTTCCTAATATGATTGTGTGTGTTTTGTGTAGGCTATAAAAAATGATCTGTTATCTAGTGCCTTTATAAAATCTTATGGATTGTTCCCAACCATATTGCTATTTTCATGAACTGTTCCCAATGAAAGGAAGAAAGGGTGTAGTATTAATGCTGCAGACTTCCTCCTACTAAGTGCTTCAAAAATCATCTTTCTCCTTGTTCCTAGTGAGTGTAATATGGAATTTAGCTCCATTTGCAAAGATTGCTTTGTTCTAAGAATCTTGAAAAAGTATAATCCTTAGGGACAGGGCATTGGACCTGAAGGAGACGACCTTTTTTTTCCTCTTTGGCATCTTTTGAGTTGTAGAGAAAGCTCTTTCATCGAATGAAAGGTTGAATTAGAGGAACTTTCAAGTTCAGTCCTTTTTTATTTTACCACATAGATTTTTGGAAGGAAAAGGAATTTAACTAATACTTCATTTTTCTAATATCTTCTTTGAGTTACCCTGGCCAAAGTGGAGGCAACTAGCAAATTTTATGGAAAATGGATCTATGGAAATAATATATGTAGAACTAGAAATGACCTTAGACTTAATCTAGTCTTGTCCCCTAATTGAAGAGATGAGATCACTTAGATAGTAATTAAATGGCATATATAGAATTTAAACTCGGCTCCTCTAAATAAGAGCACCTGGGTGGCTCAGTGGATAGAGTCAGACTCAGACCCAGGAAAACTTATCTTCATGAATTCAAATCCAGCCTCAGATTCCTCCTTACTAGCTGTATGACCCTGGGCAAGTCACTTAATCCCATTTGCCTCAATTTCCTCATCTGTAAATTCAGCTGGAGAAAGAAATGGAAAACTATCCTTGTATCTTTGGCAAGAAAGCCCCAAAATGGGATCAGGAAGAGTCAGACGTGAGTGAATAGCAACAAGCCTTTTCGGTGTACTATACTGTCAATCGGGTTTTGTTTGTTTATTTTGAGCATCATCAATCACTGAAAACAGATGACTGGTTCCCCTTTCCTAACACACCAAGCAACCCCCTCCAAATCTTACATGGAATAATTTTGTGAATACCCATTAAAGTGACTCTCTAGTGAACTGAGAATTAAGTGACTTGAAGGATTGATTTGAACTGGAAAAAGCAAGTAATATTAAGGGGATCTGATTGATCTTCTTAAAGAAGTATTAGGTTATTGTGGAAGAATTTATAATAAAATGACATTTTAGATGAAACATGAATTTCACTAGTAATGAGAGCCAAGCACTAGTCTAAGGAGGATTTCTTTATGCTGCTGCCCTATCTGTGACATGAGTGAAAAGCTCTACAGTGTTACTATAAGCTTCAGCTGAATAGGAATGTCAAGGAAGATGAGAGAAGAGGGATTCTTGAGTTTCAGAATTTAAAAATAGGTACTCTTAAGATCTGAAAGCAGAAGCTACATCAAAGAATTTACTGTGAGTTTAAAAATCTGTGTGTATCAGTGACAGTGATAGAACAAAGACACAAAACTTAGCAATTGGTCAGGTTTTAAAACTTGGAGGCATATGGATTGGCAAGAGGAAAATGGCCTCTTTATAGCCTTGAGAGTATTCATAGAAATAAATAAGGCTTTTAACTTCTTTTTTCTCATATGGTAATTTAGTGATGGTCCTCAGTAGATATTGGTTATAATGATCCCTTGGGGAAAATAAAAATGATCTATATTTATTTTAAGGTGAATTACATTTTTACAACTTAGAAAAGATCATCAGACTCAGGCTTGAGGAAATCGGTCATTCTCATGATTATTCTTAATAGAACTTTAGTAAGAAGCTTGATAAATATTTGTCAAGCTATTGTACATAAAAAATGTTACCATCAGTTCAGTGAATATAATATGACAATCCGTTAGTGTAAAAAAAAAAGAAAAGAAAAGAAAAAAAAAAAAAAAAGAAAAAGGTTGTTCCCCATTTCCAAGCTTTGGGAATTCAAATCAGTCAACAAGTATTTGTTGAGTCCAATTTCCTAGTCCATAGATTAAAAAAAAAAAATTATCAGGAAATCTTAACCTGAAATTTGATTTTTTTTTCCTTTTGAAGGATTGAGAAAACCTATGTGATTATTCATTATTTGAAAAATAGAATAATAAGATTGGTGATAGAAGGGATCTTAAAGGAAGATATTTTAAAAAGCGAGTCTCATAAAGCCATCTTATTTTTTCCCCTTTTTTGTTGAGGAAGTGCCCAGGGTCAACAGCTAGGGAAGTGTTAAATGTCTGAGACCACATTTGAACTCAGGTCCTACTGACTGACTTCAGGGCTGGTGTTCTGTGCCACCTAGCTGCCCCTAAGTCATCTTATTTTTAACATGGGTCCCAAGAATATGAAAGTGAGAACCCTTTTTTCTTTAAGCACATTCCCTATTCCTTTGCTTTTTGTATGGGCTGTCTTCACATTTAAAGATTCTAATAAATGGATATTTTACCAGCTTTCTTTGGAGAGAAGCCAGAAGGAAATGATTGTCTTCTTACTGTAGTAGAAATTTTGCTTGTTGGAGGCTGCCTCTGTTGGTTATGCAAAAATGGTCGTTTTTAAAGTTTATACACCTGTTTTTTTTTTTCAAGTTTATCTTCTTCTCTACTTCTTCTGCATTTTTTTTCATGCATTACTTTGCCAAACTTTGCTTTTTTGCCTTCTCTTTCTACCTGGTCTTCTCTGAAATTCTTTCAATAGCAATAAGATATGTTTTAAGCTTTTCTGGGAAGGAGGGATATGCATCCAAAAGAGCCAAATCTGTCATGAATTGCCTTAGCATTTGTTATGGGAGTCTAAAACAACAACAATAAGGTCACTATTTAATGCATAATTTTAATGCTTATAGGTTAACTTCTTTGCCTTCTCTTCCTCCTTCCCTTCTTCCTTGTTTTCTTCCCCTTTTCCTTTCTTCCTTCTCTCTTTACCTTTCTCCTTCCCCCTTCCTTTTCTCCCTTTCGCCTTTTCTCTTCCTTTCCTCCCGATCTCCATTTCTCCTTCCCTCCTTCCTTCCAACCCCCTTTCTTCCCTTTTTCCTTTCTTCCTTTCCTCTTTTCCTCCTCTCCTTTCCTTTATTCCTTCACTTCCTCGATCTTTCTTTACTCTTTTTCTCTCTTTCCTTTGCTTTCTTCCATCCTTCTTTGCCTCCCTCCCTTTTTTTACTTGTCTTTCTTCCTTCCTTTATTCCCTTGATCTTTTCCTTTCCCCAACTTCTCTCCCTCCCTTCCTTCCTTTCTTCCTCCATTCTTTTCTCCTTCCCTTGCGTCCTCCCCTCCTTCTTTTCGGCCTCCCTCCCTTCTTCCTTTTCTTCCTCATTCCTTTCTTCCCTTCCTCTTTCCATTTTTCTTCCACTCTCCCTCTCTCCTTTCCTTCCTTTCTTCTCTCCTTTGCTTCCTGTCTCCTTCCTCTCCCTCCTTTTTCTTCTTCCCTGCCTCCTTCTTCTCTCCCTCTTCCTTTCTTTTTTCCTTCCCTCCTTCCTGCATTTACTTCATCCCTTTTTCTTTTCTTTCCTTCCTTCCCTCCCTTCCTGATACTTTTAGATGCTATGACTATTACTCAATTTTCCCATAGTTATTTGATAATTGGAATTTTATGTACCATATTTAAAGTTATAATTAACAAGAAAAATCCTAAATCATTTTGGCTTTGGGAAGTAAATGATACATTTAAAAAAAAATTTTATCTAACTTGCTGTGGTTTGGGCATATCTCCTGTGAGCCTCAGGCTAATTGCTTTGTCATTATTTAGCTGTGTGAATGTTTTGCTTTTATTACAGCTAATCTTAATTTTCATCTTTATTCAATTCACCAGAATTCATGTATACCCAGCAAGTAGACAACGTATTTTTCAATGTTATGTAACAAATTACATACATGTATGTATATATATTATATATATGGAAATATATATCTTTTTTATTATTTTAACAAGAAAGTACAAGAAATAATTGTTGCTCTGTTACTCTAGTGTATGATTTAACCTGGAACCCATGAACTTTTAAAAAATGTTTAAAAATTGTATTACATATAATTATTGGTCTTTTATAATTATAAGCATTTTATTTTATGTATTATAAAATTATGAAAAGGGATCCATTCATAGTTTTACCAGAATGTCAAAAGGGACTATGATAAACACATACAAAAAAGGTTCAGAAATATGATACGCAAATTCAAAAAGGTTGGTCTTATACAAGTTTATTGAGCTTTTCATTATTAGGACTCTTTCCTCTATCTACTACTTGTTTTGCTACTTGACTACATATATTTTTTCTTTGCTACTTACTTTTCTTCTATAACTTGATGGATGTGTATTCTCCTGAGTTTGTGTCCTTCTTCCTCAATTCAGGTTACAAGCTATCTACAGTACCTCCTCATTCTGTGTGAATCTAGTACAAGATATATTCACTGTTCTGGGGACCTCATTATTGATGTCTTCATACTGAGTGGATTCAAGTAGAGCTCAAAAGGATTAGTTTGATGTCCCATACTCTTCTCATTTGACCAATTCATCTTCCCAGTCATATACTCTAATGGCATCCTTTTAGGCCCCTTATGTCTAATTCTTGTTGGTCTTAATAGTTTGAAAGGATTGTAGAAGTCCAAACCTGTCATTTTACAGTTAAGCAAACTAAGGCCCCAAGAGGTTTGTTGATTTGTTGAAGATCACATAAGTAATAAGTGGCAGAGAAATCATTTGAACCTGCATCTTCTGACCCTAAATCCATTGCTAGTCCTATTTCTCACCTTATTCCTTTCCAGAGCCCTTTGGATCACTCTCAATCTTATTTCTTTGAAGATGACAACATTTTTAATTGATTATTTTGTCATAATAACAGTATAATTTTGTTTGTTCTTTACATTTATTACTTAAGTTGATTCCCACAACTAAATAGTGGTTGTAGAGAGAGATACATAGCATAAAGATTATTGCTTTTATCTATTTATTTTTGGTTTGTACCTAGGATTTCAACTGTGTAGGGAATTGTTGAGTGAGAACATTTACTCAACAAGTATGAATCAGCAACTCTTCTACAATTTATAATTTTAGGGTATTTTCTGGAGCACTGAGTGGTTAAGCAATTTGCCCAGGGTCACCTAGGCAATGCATTTTAGAGGCAGTACTTAGACATAGGTTTCCTTGGAAAGCTAGGTACCTGGGTGGTGCCATGAACAAAGAACCAGGCCTGGAGTCAGGAAGTAAGTCCAGTCTTATTATCTATGTGACCCTGGGCAAGTCCCTTAATTTTGCCTTCCTCACTTTTCTCATTTGTTAAAATAAAGATAATAAAAATACCTTCCTCCCAGGGTTGTTGTGAGACTCAGGTGAGCTAATATTTATAAATCACTTAGCATTGTGCCTGATACATAGTATATACTATACTGTATAATTACAGTATTAAGCATCTACTGATACAGTTAATAAATACCCTTTTACTTCCCTTCCCTCCTTCCCTTCTTCATTCCTATTTTCTTTCCTCGTTCAAATTAAAGTATAAATTTGATGTTTTAGTTTTGGAAATTGCCAGCTGGAAGAATTTAATATCATAATTAGTTTTTTTAATAAATGATGGTACTATTAAATATATCTTTATTTCCTTTTACCTTCTGTTTTTATATTATAGTCCTTTCTCAAAACACTCACCCAATCATAATTTTATTTTCACTTTTATCATTCTTTCCCCTTCCAATACCTTGTGAAGGAATATTTTGAAATTATCAACATTAATGATAATAAAAATTATTAATCACAGCAATAATGTGCTTGCTTTTGTATCTTGTAATAGTCTTGTTTTCAGAAGAAAGATACCTATGTTTGTGGAATCATACCAGAGGTTCAGCCACAAACTGCAAAATCTGATTCTATTCAACTTGTATAATAAGCACATAGTGTCATTGTGACGATTGAATATGATTTTAGCTTTCTATAAACTTCTTTTAAGTTATTCAGAATTGGGATTGCACTACCTATTTTCATTGTAGATAATTTTCTTTTTTTGCCACTTTGCAATCCTTTGAATTCCAGAGTTCATGGTCCATTGACTTAAAAGGTTTGGAAATGAGATTTAACTTTCTATTTCTTCAGATGAAGATTCCACAGAAATTGCAAGAAGGTCTCATTTCTTTTGGCAGCTAACAAACATATTCAGTGTGATGGGTTCCTAGTAATATAGTCATAAAAAGTCACATATACAGTCAGTCTTAGTCACCTGTTTAGCTTTTGTGTTTTCTGGGAAATGTACCTTACTTGGTAGAGAAGAGGAGTTTAAAGAATCATACAACTAGAGCTGGAAGAGATCTTAGGGGTCATCTTGTTTTAACTTCTCATTTTTCAGATGGGAAAACAGTGACCTACGAAGATTGTGACTGGTCTAAGGTATCACAAATAGTAAGCTAGAAAGTCAAATTCATAAGAGATTCCTTGAAAATGTAATCAGATGATCAGCAAGCATGTTCTGTTTGGCAGTGTTCTAGATGTTAAGGTGACAGTTAAAAAATTAAATAGTTCTTGCCCTCAAGGAGCCTGCATTCTATTAAGAAAGAAAACATATACATAAATAAAAATATAGAAAATAGATGCAATGTATACCTTTGTAACTTTGACCCTTTTATCAAATGAGACACAAAGCAGGAATTATATATACGTGTTTACTATTGTCATGAAGCTTATCTAATTCAGAGTCCAGAACACAGGGATTTGATGTATTTGGTAAGAGATCCTCAAGCTACTCTGTTTGGAGATAATATTGTGCACTCTGCATTGAACCTAGGTTCATTGCAGATCATACTGAATGAATTTCATGATTGCTTAACTATCCACTTGGTTTACCAAATAAATAAAGAATGCTTTTTGCCAAGAATATGATTGGCATTTGAATGTATGACTCATAGAATTTGTCCATTAGTGAATATATCTTAGAGAAACCTGACAAATGGAAAAATGAGTTGGACACAGAATTGAACAGAAAAGGAACTGTTGCCTTTAGGGAAATTATATTTAATGACCCAATACTTTACTCTGAAACTAAAGCCTATGCTTTATTTCATTTTGTTTTTAACAACCAGGGTTTTTATGATGATGTTAAATGGATTTCAGTCACAGAGTATTAAAAAAATTCAAAGAATCAAAATTGCATACCACCTAAAGGTGAAGAGATACATAGTGGGCATAAATAAGCCATAAAATAAAATCACTGAAAGCAAGGACTTATGTAAGAGAAGGGTCCGTTCAAACATCAGGATAGTGATGTGTCTGATGATATCCTATCATTAGTAACTCATTCCTTTGTATTACCTTGTTCTCTTTTAAAATTCAAACATATTTTTGAAGAGTACCATACCATTGAATCTGGAATCTCTGAAATCCCTTCTAGCTTCAAAGGGCTAGGAATTTATGAAATATTAATTTGATTTAATTGGTCACATTTCTTCTCTCTTCGTTAATATATCTGTGATGACACATTTGTGGGGGGAATTGGCACAGAATGAGAATCAAAGAACCGAAGACAAAACTGAGTTCTATTTGATTGAGTTCTAAGCAATGCTGTTCTGATCTGAAAGTGAAACACTGTGCTTCTCTGTGAATCTAAGAATGCAACTGAGAAGTAGCCAGAGTTTGTTTTGCCCCCACAGGATAAAAGCACCTCACTTTTATTTGTTATGGGTCAGCCAGCTAAGACCTCTCACACTTTAGCTCCTGTTTTCTTCCTTCTATGTTGCCAGTACAATGTTAAAACTAAGAGGTCAGTGTAAAGAAGTGACCCCACACTGCTCTAGATGCAGGCTCTGTGGTCTGGTGCAGGTAATAGTTCATTCATTCCCTGCCTAGTGTTCTTTCCACTCCCCCCCCCTTTTTTAGCCAGGCAGCAGTAAATAATGATTTTTCAAACATGGTTCAGTGTTGCCTCTGTAGAGAGAATACCCATACCTGAAATGATAAATCTCTGAACACTGATACATAGTAGGTACTTAATAAATGTTTGTTGATTTGATTGAAATGCTTTGCAGAATCACTACCATCACTGCTTCTTCCCTCTTCAACCCTTCCCCAGTCCCATCCCCATAATAATCTAAGAACCTTGGAACTTTTTAAACAATCTCCTTAAAAGTGAATCATTGTTTATCTTCAGAGAGCATCTCCTTTCTTGAGTTTTTTTTTCTAAAGGAATCTGATGACATTTTTAAAATGTCCCCTTTTCTTCAAAGGTAAAGATTATAGAATAGATTATGCTAAAGAAGTTCAGGGTTGACTTGTTAGAAAATAAAGAAATCTTAAGTCCTTTTTGTTCCCCTTGAAAATGCAGACATTCTGATCAATTTTTCCAGTGCCCTTTGAAATGAGTGTGATTTTCCTTACAAATAATACCCTTTTCCCCATTGCAACTGCCATTATTTTCCTTTTCTACTTCCTCATCCCTGGTGCTTTGTAGCCCTTCTTTGTTTAAACTCTCTCACAATGAAGAAGCTGTGTAGTGTTAATAATGCCTCATCATGGAAGTCCTTTAATAATGTAGGTTATAAGTGTGATAAATAATCTATAAATGGAATTTAAAAGAAAATATTTTAAAGTACTAAAGTTGAAGACCAAATATATTAACCAGCTCTATAGAATGTATTTGTAATCAAGACTTACTAATTAGTTATATGACCTCAGGAGAGTTATTAGCATAAGTAGTAAACAAGTGAAAATTTTGCTGGCTATAAGAAAGTAGCATGTTGGCTGATCAAGGACTAGACTCTTGGTATCAAGAATTGGGTTAAACTCTTTACTCAGACATTTATTAGCTATATGATCCTGGATATCAGTTAACCTCTCTATGTTCCTCATTTTCCTGATCTGTTAAATGAGGCCTAGAAAAAAAGCCTCTAAATTCTTTTCTGGCTTTTATCTGTGATCCTATTTATTTCCCCCTTCCATTTAATAGTCTTTTAGTTTTTCTAGTTACATGTAAAGAATAATTTTCAACATTCATTTTTATAAGATTATGAGTTCCATTTTTTTTTCACTCTTTCCCTTACCACCCCTCTCCATAAGTGGCAAGCAATCTCATGTAGATTATAAATGTACAGCAATATTAAACCTATGTCCACATCAGTCATGAAATCAGTAATGAAAGAAGAATCAGAACAAAAGGCAAAAACCATGACAAGGAAAATAAACAAAAAAATTAATGATTCTAATAAACCTATTTCCATATTAGTCATATAATGAAAGAAGAATCAGAACAAAAGGGGAAAACTATGAGAAACAAAAAAAAAAGTTTCGATGATTCTAAGTAAATTGCTTTATTTTTAAGTTGTCAAAATTTAAAGATAAAAAAAGGTTTAAGGATTTTATATAGAAAGAAGGATCTACATTTTGGAATGAATTCTTTTTAAAAAGTTTGTTTTTTTTCTCACTCAGGACAATTTAAGTTTTAGAACTCATTTTTTTTTGTCAGAGAGAGCAATGGAGGCTAATAGCTTTTTTCTTTTAGCTCTTTGTGGTAATGATCCTTTCAGGCCTGCTCAGGGTAAGGATAGGGCCAACAGGGTTCAGTGTAGCAAGCTGAAACTTCCCCACATTGAGAGCAAGAGAAGGCATAACTAAGGAATTCTTGTACTGTTAATGTCCTTAGGTTTCATGCCTTAAAACCAGAATCTGTAACTAGAAGTTGAGCTAAAAAGTTAGCTCTGGAAGTTACATATGGTATCTAGAACAAAAACAAGGTCAGAATCATATCAGCAAGAAAGTTTAATTCCAGAATAAGCAAAAGGGGACACAGGTTTTAAAATGAGTATTCAATTTGATGCCCTCAGCAGGTTATGAATTTCTGTGTGGATGTAGGAAGCTTTTATTCATTCAATTCAATGAACGTTTATAAGTACTTTTACTTGCTAGGTAGTATTCTTGAGACAAAAACACAAGACTTCCTCTTCCTAAGGACTTGACATTCATGTAGACTCAAAGTTGATTCTAAGAATGATGGAAATAGAATAGCAAAATAATCATTATGCAACTGTGGATTTTGTAATGAAACGAGCAAAGCTTACAGAGAGAAAGAACTCAGTCATTTCCCCTTAGATCTTAAGTAGCATGTGTTTACTGTGTAATATGGCATATCCTTGTTATATATGCTTTTATCTTACCCTCTTTCTAGACTAAAGCCTCTTGAAGGCAGGCAACATATACTACTTCAAATCTCTTTAAATTTTCTGACTTCTTTGGTACTTTTTCATTTGCAACACGAGAGAGTTGAACTTTTAGAATTATAGGGCTCTAAGGACCCTTGTAATGCTAGATCTGTGATCCAGCAATTACATGAAGTCAAAAAATTTTGTGTCTCTAGAAGCATATTGTTGAGTTGGAATCCAAATGTAAATTTTGGGACTCTGTTAAATATTCTATATTGCTATTTATTTTGCTGTTCCTGGCAAATCACTATAAAATTCACGATATTGTTACAGTCTTGTTTATTGAGAAGTTCAGTTTTTCTTTTTTTCATTTGTATGGAGCTCTTAGAGATTATAAAACTATTGTCATACTGTCAGCAGAACTGTCACTACCTTCATGCTGCTTTTGCCATGATTTCTGCCATACTCTCCATTTGATACCCATGCTTTAGAAATTGACAGTAACTAACTTCTGATGTTTAAAGAGAATGAAATCCAGAGTTTCCTAAATAGTAGAAAGAATGTGAATATTATCCAGGGGTTGTCATGACTCAAGACTTAGGGAAGCAGAGAAAATGTAGGTTACCAGTGTTAATCAAGTAGAAGGGGCTTCTGTAGAGAGATGTAACTTTCTGGAAAATTTGAAGCAATGGCCGAGAAGTGTGCACAGGAGTAAAAAACCTCATTGCCAGTCCTATAACTGGAGCTTCCAGTTTGGTGTAGGTCTTTCCATATATGGTGCTGGCAGTCTGAATCCATGAAATATCACCTCCATGATGTAGTATCACCTTCCTTCAGTATCATTGTGATACTTCAATATCACAAATAATATTAACAGTGTTAATAATGTAATTTATTATATATTGTAATACCTTGAGGAAGTTATTTCCCTCCCTGAGGCAATTGGGGTTAAGTGACTTGTCCAGGGTCACACAGTTAAGGAAGCATTAAGTGTCTGAGACCTCATCTGAACTCAGGGAGGAAATGATTTTTTAAAGCCCAACTTGGGAACAGCTTGAAGAACTTGACAAAAATACATTTTAAATCTGACTACACATATAATTGCCTTTATTTCAGATTCTATCCTATGAGGCCTTTGTGTTTTCACTGGTGTAGATACTTCCATTCATTTCAGCATGTGTTTGCAAAATGCCTTCTAGGTACAAGACAGAAATTAAAAGAAAAAAGTCCCTTAAGGGACTTTTAGTATATTGTATTTTTCTCTACTAATTATAACACTTCTTTACTTTCTTCTGCTATGCTATTTTTTCCAGTCCAGAAAAATAGACATGATTTATTATACATATGCTATTCTCAACCACAACAAAAACAGTTCAGAATGTTTATAGGTATTTAGTTACATTAACTGATTTTAGGTATGTAGCTCTTGCACTAAAAGATGGAATATAGGGACAGCTAGGTAGTGCAGTAGATGGAGCACCAGTCCTGAAGTCAGGAGGACCAGAGTTCAAATATGATCTCAGACACTTAACACTTATAGCTGTGTGACCTTGGGCAAGTCACTTAACCCCAATTGCCTCAGTTTGAAAAACAAAACAAAACAGAAAAGATGGAATATCCTATATTAGGAATAGGCAATTGGTAGGAAGAACCCTATATCACATGATGGAGATAGAGAGTTCTGGTTCAAGACAACTTTTTTGCTTTTATACCTTCCCATTAGACTGTGTGAACTCCTTGAAAACAAGGATAATTTTTTTCTTGTTTTCTTTGTATGTTTAGCATTGAGTATAATGCCTGGTACATGGTAGATGATTAATGAATGCTCTCTGACTAATTGACTGTCTGATTGACATGGGAGAGATGATGCACTTCTATATGTAGTGATGTCTCCTGAAAGTTTCAGCCAGGTAGGACCAGGGGCTAGGTATTCCATATCTCTATTCCATTAGTATCTGTAGTCAATCTACTTTTACCTCTGACTTGTCTTTTTCTCTCACAATTTAGTCTGTGCATTTCCCTATTCTTTCTCTTGGCTTTCATGGAGAAATAGAAGCCAGTACGATGGCACTAAGACCCGAGACCAGGTTTTTCTTTCCCATGTCTTCCCATAAATTCTCCATAGAGGTTTCATCCATTGCACCTTTTGTCTTAGTTCTTATATTAGTCTTGGGGACGGTGCCCATTTAATACCTGGGACATCCTTATCTCATTATTTAGTCTCTTTACATGAATGGCCTCCCTCCTTTTCTAGTAATAATCCTTTTTCCTCTGTTCTCCTGATAATTCTTTTTGTCCCATTTCTTAAACATAAGCTATTATTGTCATCACACTAAAGCCTAATTACACCCATAGTGCTTTAGCTTATTCATAATTTAGATCTTTTTCAGAGATTCTAGTGTTACGGTGATTCACAGCCATAGACTTGAGTCTAAAGAGATCACATTTGTGCTAGGAAAGTCATAAAAAGCACTCATCCTGATCTCCTCCTATTCATTTCTTAATCTAGTCACTATCTGCAGCACACTTCTTGATGGGCAAATACATATACCTGTGTATATCAGTACACTTATGCATAGGTATATTTACATATGTTGTATGTGTGTGTGTGTGTGTGTGTGTGTGTGTATGAAATAAGGCAGTTCATCTTGGCAATGGGCTTTTAATTCTCTTTGTCTCTCTAGGGCATTTCTCAAGGTGTATGATTAGCCTAATCTTTTTCCAAATGATATTTTCACTGAGGAAGCTTAGAAGTGTTCTATAATTCAATGGAATTGCTGTTTTAGAAAGAATAGGAGCATTTGGAAATCCTTACCATCAATAAGCAATCATTCTTTTGTTTGGAATCATGTGGGACATCTTCCATGACACTGACCAACACCTTAGGTCAGCATGTGTCAGTGCTCAGTAGTTAATAGAGCACTGGCTTGGAGCTATCGGAGTTTGCTTCAAGGCCTGGCTCTGATGGTTACTAGCTACGTGATGATGAATAAATCACATAATCTTTTGAACTGCAGTTTCCTCAACTGTAAAATGGATATAATAAAACCACCTATCTAAGGTTATTGGTAGTATCAAATGGAATAATATTTGTAAAGCACTTTGCACAATACCCAGTGTATAACAGGCACTTAATAAATGCTTATTTCTTCATCTTTTCCTCCTGAGGAAACCTCTTCCATTTTGGTTCTCTGTCAAGGAACTTTTGTATAGCTTTTGGAAGAAATTTTTCCTTACCATGAATTGAATTTTGCCTCTCAGTAATTTCCACTCTATTGTTCCCAGTTTTCCCCTTTGAAACCAAGCAAAACATTTAATTTTGTTTTATTTCAAATTAGTTACTTCTTTGGTTACTTTTATTTCAGATAGGTGAAGTTAGCTACCGTGTTCCCACTCAGTTTTTTTTTTCTTTTATAGACTTAACTTTCCCCGTTTCCTATCTGATCCCTATAGAGCATGATTTCCAGTACTTTCGCCCTCCTGGTTGACCTCCGGCACTCTGTCTTGTCAAGACTATTTTAAAATGTGGCACCCAAAATAGAATGAAATATTCCAGATATAGTCTCACCAGGGCATGATGCAGTACAAAAGGGATATCACCTCCCTGATTCTGGATGCTGTTAATGTCCATTAATGTAGCCTGAGATCATCTTAACTCTTTTGGCTGACCCAGAATGAAAGATTTAGAAAGAGTTCTAACTGAGGGAGCTGAATAAAATGACAATTTGTGTTCCTTCAGGCTGTAGTTCCATTTTTAAATCTTATTTCTAGTTCTTATAATAATTAGCAAGTAAGTCTACCAGCTAGGTTATATATAGGAAATTAATGGTGATAGAGAGTGGAAAAGGGACATATTGAGTAGTAATATGGTAAAGAAATGGTGTTCTTGTGTTGGAGAGAAACCCACAAATGACTCTCACAGGAAGGGTAAGATATGATTCATCTTCATGGTTTATCACAAATCCCTAGCTAGGGTCAAACCATGGCCTCCTACGGGTATGTGGCTACCATTTTGGAGACCACTGTTATAGTGGAAAGAATTCTGGACTTGGAATTTGAAAGGAGTAGGAAGGAGGGAAACAAGCATTAACCACTTAATAAACTGGTTACTATGTGCTGGGCACTGTACTAACAATAATTATCTCAGTTAATCCTCACAATACCCCTAAGATGCAGGTGCTTTTATTATCCTCAATTATATAGTTAATAAGAATTGCCCAGGATCACATGACTGATAAGTGTCTGAGCCAAAATTTGAACTCAGGCCTTTCTGACTTCAGGCCTTAGGTTCCATGCACCTAGGTTCAAATCCCATACCAAAGACTTACTAGCTGTGTGATCCGGGATAAGCCCTGGGATTCAGAACTTCTGACCTCCTCCCTTTCTCCTACAATTAGCACATTAACTAACTTGTCTGTGCTCTATTCCTTAAGAACCTGTCATAAATGGTCTGATGCAGTCAGCAACCAGAGCCAAGAAAACAATATTGTAGTCACAATGACTACAATAATATAAATAGAAAGAACAGCTACTAAATAATCAAAAGATGTTTTTGCAATGCTGCAATATGCTGCAGTGTGTTGAATGTTGCAAAAGTACTAAGGACAAACACGGCTTCAAATAAAGATATGAAGGAGTACTCCTAAACCTCCCCCCCTCACCACTGCGCCCCTTTGCAGAGGTGGGAGCTCTATGGCTAGGGAATTTTTTGTGGATTTTCATACTTTTTTTGATGTGGGATCAGTTTGGGTGATTTTTTTTCTCCTTTTTTTCTTTAAAATAATATTATTTGCTATATGGTATGAATCTCTGGGAAGGGTAGCAAACAAAAATGTCAATGAAATTAATCTAAGAAGAATATAAAATTCTTAAGGTCAGGGATTATGTTCTTTTCTTTTATTTGAATTCCCACCAATTAGCATGGCTCCTCACACTTACTAATGTGTTTTCATTCATTTGCACCTTCAGTCATTGTGTTTACTTTAAAAATTCCCTCTTTTGTACTCTAGCTTTTTAAAAAATCTTTTCTGTCATTTCCATATTGATAATGAACTTGTGTAGTTGAGTTTACTACAAAC
This sequence comes from Sminthopsis crassicaudata, assembly GCF_048593235.1. Taxonomy (NCBI): domain Eukaryota; kingdom Metazoa; phylum Chordata; class Mammalia; order Dasyuromorphia; family Dasyuridae; genus Sminthopsis; species Sminthopsis crassicaudata. Next base: position 73,622,116 of record NC_133620.1, read on the forward strand.
CTATTTGTCAGAGTTCAGGAAGAAGATTTGAACTCAGTGGATTTTTCCTAGATTTATTTTCTGTGTTGTGATTTCTTTTGAATGAAACATATTATTTTTCACTTTTTTTGTCTGAGTCTTCTTGCACTAGAATAATAGGGAATTATATGAATAATATAGAAATGTTTAATATGACTGTACATGTATAACCTGTATGGGATTGCTTACTATCTCAGGTAGAAGGAAGGGGAAGGAGGATGAGAGGAATAGAATTTGGAATTCAAAACTTTAAAAAAATGTTAAAAATTGTTTTTATATGTAATTAGGAAAAAATAAAATATTATTTTAAAAAATGAAAAAGAATTTTAAGATGAATTTTTTTACCTTCTAATTAGTAGTTCTTAACCTTAAGTTTTGAACTTTAAAATGTGTGTGTAATTGATTTTCTTTGTAATCCTATGCATTTTATCTTATGAATTTAAAAGCACACCAAAAAGGAGTCCATTAGCATTAGCAGACTGACAAAAGGGTCCATGACAAAAAAACCCTAAGAATCCTTGCTATCATATATAAAATGCTTATAAATTTCATCTATTTTCTGTGTTAATTTATTTGAAAGAAACAAACAAAAAACAACCCTCAGCCACAGTTTTAGATAAATCAACATCTGTTTAGTCTTGCCTGACAATTATATGTATTGCAATCTTCTTGCATCCAAAGTTGCTATAATATGAACTTGTGATGGGTCTATATTTCTATATGTAAAGTGATTTTCGTAACACTTTTCTGTTAAAGTATTTCTCTGATAACCTGCCATAGGGAACCTGGCTTTTCAAAAGCTGATTTAGTAGAGCCTGAACTCTGGTATATTCTGTCTTACTGAGCTGGAAAGGCATGAAGTATGGGCCTAAAGATGCCATGTATGTATGTGTGTGTACATAAAAATATAGATATAGATGTGTGTATCTATCTGTCTATAAATAGATACACACACATACACATACACATAAAACTCCACCACTTTAGCAACTCAGTCTAGCCTAAAGACTATCTCCTGAGTCAACAGAGAAGTTTCAGTCTGATGTTTTAAGAACCCTGCTTCTGGGTTTTTTGAAGTATAAAAGTAGCCTGCCTTTCTCTAAATCAATGTCAGTAAATATTTATTGAGCACCTACTATATACCAAGAAAGGCAAAAGACAGTCCTCATTCTCTTTTTTTAATGGCATTTTCCCCCGATTACATGTAAAAACAATTTTTAGCATTTATTTTTAAAATCAAGTTCTAAAAAATTTCCCTTTCTCTACTCCTCAGCACAGAGACCTTGTAAAGGTGAAGACAATATGCAAGCAATTATGTACAAATAAGAAAAAATATATACGATAAATTAGAAATAATCTAAAAATACAAAAATTATATCACAGCATATCTAATAGGGTCCAGTAATGGGTTAAATGGGATTTTTTAGCTGCAGAGTAGTTTTAAAATTTTTGTCTTGTTTTAAATACAGCTTTTTTGCTTTGAAGTTATCTTTTTGTCCCAAGTTCATAGAAAGGGCGCACATAGCAAGTCTTCCAGAAAACAGCTGAAGTGCTCCATGTTGATAAATTTAATGAGACAACCACTCGTGGAATGAATGATTACATCCTTTGTAAATATTCTGCATTTTAGAAGTAAATGTTAGCTTTAGTTTGTTATTGAAAGTGAGTAAAGTTGCTTGCCAATTCTTAAATGAGTCTTTTCTTTCTTTGGAAGATGGGGTCTGTGGCGGAATATTTTTGACATTGGAGTCATGAGACAAAATGCAACTATGATTGATGACCTTTGAAGTGTGTTCCTTTTTAAGAAATGAAAATCTATATCTATAAGTTTAAGCATAAATTAACATTGGAATGTCTCAAGTAGGGTACCCCCTTATGCTTCATAATTACTAACTTTTAAGACTTTTTCTTATTCAGAAGAGGAGGGAGGACTTCACTGTATCAAACTCACATAAATAGGGGGGGCAGCTAGGTGGTGCAGTGGATAGACTTCCAGCCCTGGAGTCAGGAAAGACCTGAGCCTGGGACTAACTCTGGAACCCTGGGCAAGACACTTAACCTCTATTGCGTTGTCCTCCCACCCAAAAACTCACCTGAATAGAAGAGGTTGTCTTTAAATGGATTTTGCTTTCTTTTCTTTTTTTAAATTTGCTTTATCTATTCAAAACAACCTAGTATTGGAAGCAATATTTTTCTTCTTTCATTTGGGGAAATCAGAGCAACTTTGAAGGGAAGAACAAGTTTTCTAGTTCATTATTATTGTCTATCTTCCATTTGATTTATGGGTTATCTGCCTTAGAAACTATTAGGGTGCCTATTGTTCTTGGATAGAAGAGCAACAATGAAAATCCATACAAAATAAATCCTGCATTTTTTATTCCTTATGTAATAAACTATATTTATTCCCATATGATTACTCAATCTTACCTCACCATTAATAAGTTATCATTAATATTTGTTGAAGGATAATTGTTTGATTATATTTGCATTCCCAGCACACAGAATAGTGCCTGGCAAACAGTAAGTACTAAATGAGTGATTGATGGTGAGGAAATTATAAGAATAATGATAATTAAAGAGTAAAACTAACTTTTAAATTTATATATAAGACTTGTGATTTCATTGGTGCAGGGATTTCCTAACCAGGGAACCTAATAGTAACTTAGAAAAACACCTTCTCTTCCATTTAAAGAGAATCCTCCCCCTGAGAGATTGTGTTGGTCTGAGTCATCTAGGAAGCATGTGTCTATCAGACTTGAACACAGGTCTTTTTAAATGGAAATCGTGGTGTTTAGATCTTTGTAAAAGACTTTAAATATAGTACTAATGTTTCTGAAGCACTTGACACATATTGTTCTTTGAATCTCAAAACCGCTCTATAAGATTTGGTAGAGAAGCCCCACCTGAGCATTGCATCATCATCGCTTAGCTTTGTAATGTTTCATGATCTATCTCTACAGCTTTTGGCTTTTAAGAGATCTTGGACTTTTTAATAGATGAATAGCACAAGGATTTTCTGTGAATTGTTTTTATTTTTATAGTTTTCCTTAGGTATTTCTTTCATACCCAAGATGACTTTACTATTGCTTATTCTGTTTGATGGAAGAGTTTTAATGTCTTTTTTCCTTTCCTCTACTTCACACATGTTTATTACTCAAAACCTACTTTTTTCCCCTTGTGAATGGAATGCTTTCAGTCAATGGGAAGCATGGATTCCTTCCCGTGGAAAATGACTGTGCTCTAGAGGCACTTGGGTTGTGTTCAGTTGTAGCAATTTTTCTTTTAGCAGCTATAAACAAGCTCAGAGCTTCAGCATATTACTGGAAAGACCCTCCTCTATGATTAGGACTTAATGAAATGTTTCTGCAGCTTGCTTAAGTTTTCTCTAGCTATAATTCAAAACCAATCAAAAGAACTGGACAGATTTTCTCCTTGTGACTTCTGTTGTCTGATTGGCATCTGCCCCAGTTCAAGTAAAATGCAAACAAATCTTTTCTCAGTTTCAGGTGGAGTAGCAAATAAATGTCATTGGGATTACTTTGCTTTAGTTTTTCATAAGGTTCCCCTGCTTTTTTTTATAAATTCTAAGATTTTTGTTTTATGTGTTAACAATACCAGCAACCATCAAGATTTTCCTTCCTAAAGGAAGGAAAAAAAAAAAACCTTAATTCAAAAGAAAAAATCGTGCTGAGGTTCAACATATAGGGTATTTTGTTTTGTTTTGTTTTTAACCACTAACTTTACATGTTTACATGGCATAAACATCTTTCCAAAGCTTCTTCTGGTTTAATGGGGGGAAAAACACACTGAATTTGGAATCAGGAATTTGGATTTGAATTTTATCTCTAATAACTGACTTTGTACAAGACTTTTCTCTCAAGTCTTTGTACAAGACTTGAAGCTTTGGCTTCCTCATAGATAAACTGAAGGGAGTGGTCTTTAATCTTTTTATGTGCCTTGGCAGTCTGGGAAAACCTATAAACCTTCTCAATATGATGTCTATTAATGACTATATTAAAATACACAGTATTACAAAGGAAGCTAATTTATATTGAAGTGCCCTTACCATTAAAAAAAAATAAGGTCATAAACCTCAAGTTAAGAATCCCTGGATTAGATGATCTACAAAGTTCTTCTATAGCACTTTCAAGAGAAAAAAAAATGTTCCTTATATTTTGCTTTGCACTGTAACCATGTTTTTCATTTTTAATTCCTAAAGAAAATTTGCCCCCAAATTGTACCTTTATTGGATGATTTGTTTATAATTATAGTGTTTGCCTTGTTTTCTCAGCAACAGCTGTTAGTTTTCACAGGGAAAAGTGCAGAATTTAAAGGACTGTGAGTTCCAGACATTTTACAGCTGTTGGCTGGATATATTAAAAGGTTGGATACATCTTCTTGCCATTGCCATATCCAGCATTTTTTTTAAGTGTCAGGTTCTAAAATGTGAACTGAAGATAGTTTGGAAAAAAGAGCTGTGGCTCAACCAACCTTACCCATTGCCTGCCACTTCCAGGGAAATTTGTTACCAAATAGACAACTAAGAGAATTTTAGATATTAGCATAGTATGAATGATGGCTCTCACTTTCTGAGCTCTCCTTCCTTTCAAGATGCCAGGAATAGTCCTTGGAAGAAGGATCCATAAGAAAAGCAATTAAAAAGTAGGGTTGTCCTAAAATAAAATTTGATTGCCCAGGAAAATAGTGGGCTTTCAGCTCTTCAAGCAAAGCAAAGAAAACTACTAGTTGGGAATGTGGTAGGAGAGATTCTGGTTCAGATGTGGCCTTGATGAGGTGGCTTCTGAGTTCCCTTACAAACCTTCTGAAGTTCTGTGATTCACTGTTTCACTAGAAGACATGCAGACAGTAAACTTCATGGAACAAAATGTTTTCTTTTTTGGTTTTTGAAAGAAGTGGATTTACTCTGAATAATTGTCTTGAAAGCCAATAGAATCCTATAATTTTTTATTTGTGTCCCGATTTTTGATATAATTTAATCAATATTTGCTGGAAGCATGAATGTTTTAGGCATGTTTAGCTTTGTGTTTTGTTTGGCTTATCTTTTTATTAATGGAGGAGTAAAAACAGGAATACTTAGTATTTATAGGGACAGATGCTTATGGACAATTTTACAATATAATTGGCCCATTTAACTTGCTGAACAATCTTGCCAGCTGAGATTTTTTAGGGAAGAAGTGAACACCATAGTGTTCTTAAATTAAAAATATATATATATAAATCATTGATCATAAACCTGTAAGAGTCTTGAGAAGCCTCCTAGATAATAAGGTTTCTGGAGCAAGGAGCCTTTTCTCATTCATCTTACTCACTAGGCTTCCAGTACCTTGTTTTAGAGGTGATACTCACTAAGTATTTGTTGAGTGACTAAATAAATAGTTTTTGTGTTGGTGTCTACTTTTATTCCCTGAAGTTCTTTAGGAGAAAAACTTCAATATAACTTCAGGATAGTAAGTCAATAGGTTTAGTAGATCCTTAAAAGATGATTACTGTATCTTGATGTAGTGAGTTTGAGAGGTTCCGTTTCTTAAAGTAATATTATAGTTAAATTAACATAGCTTGATATAACCCATGAATTCAAGAAATGTTACTATATTCTGGCTGCACAACCTTAATTATATTAAATTTCTATTGTTAAAGGAAACTAAAGATATTCAAGGTATAGCATTCCTTACTTGAGGTTAATATCACAGAAAAGCAACTATACCATCTTACAAATTAGTGCCATGGTCAGATAATAGAATAATATTCCTGCTACATTATTGTCTTCACCTGGATGGCATTTTTGTGTTGTTACACATTATTATCTTTTTGCAGAAACTAGCCTTTTGCAAAACGTGTACATTATTAAATAAAAGTCATTGGAATTCTTACTTCCTATGAACAGAAAAACCAAACCTTTGGCCAAGTAAGAATGAGTTTTTCTGTATTTCTTTGCTTTTTCATCAAAGTTGACATCAAAGCCAAGTTTTCAAAGCCTGGATGTCTCATAAGAACCCTTTAATTAGTTTCATTTTCTGAATTTCACTTTCTAAAATAGTATTTTTCATGGATAAAAGAAACTTTACATTTGATCTTTAATGGGCAGACATTTTTTCAATAAGTTATGATATTTCAATTGATTCTTGGTGACCCTCTTAATTTAGGCAATACTGATTAACAAGAAAAAAACCAAATACAACTAGTTCTGAAATCAGAGGATATGAGTTCAAATCTCACTACTAATGCTGCTTTTATAACCTTGGGCAAGTCAGTAGAGTACAGTCATGAGCCTGGAGTCAGAGAGATATGACTTTATATCCAGAACAGACTCTTGGGCACTTAACCCTGCCTGCCTCAATTTTTTCAACTATAAAATTGTATAATAAAGTTCTTCCCTTTTAACCTTAAAATGCTATATAAAAAGCTAGCTCTTATTTAAACTTCCTTGGACCTCAATTTCCTATCTGAAAAATGTGGGAGGTATACTGAATGATCTCTAAGATTTCTTCCAGTTTTAAATCTATAGCTCTGTGACATAAATGGTCTTACTAGTTGCCTTACAGAAAAATTCACTCATATTACGCCATAAATTTCTCTTTATGATAATTTGAAGAAATATATTTCTCAGTAATATCTCTAACTTACCTCTCTTATCTCAATTCAAGGCAATAGAATAATATCTCTTATTAGTTGACAGGTAAAAAGAAAACCTGAATTCAGATCTGACTCCAGCACTTACTAGCTAACTGTAAAATAGTGATAACAATGGTACCTACCTCTAGGGATTGTTATGAATTGTTAGCAATCTACACAAGTGGTTTAATAATATCATCAAGAGGCTGGTTTGGTTCAATTGATAATATCTACTTGGAATAAGCAGTCTGCTGAATTAATCCATTCATATGTTGTTGTTGGGTAAGCATTTAAAACTGGACAATGAATTGAGCTGAGGCTTGAATAGGCTATTAGAATGAGTCTTATGTTTTACTTTACATGATCTGAAGCTGCTCCTTACTGCACAATCTAGTCTTTCTAAGTTCATTTAATATGATTTTCTTGGTGATGCTGTAGGTCTATAGATTGTGAAGCACCATAATCTCCTAAGAATCAAAGATTACCTAAGAGGCAATGGTCAGTAAAGTAGACCAAAGTAGGCTACAGCAGCTCACTTTGGATTTCTTGGTTGTATATAGAAGGGAGAGTGAAGGAGAACAATTGAACAGTCCTAATGTTGCCCCAGAATCTATGAAATGCTAAGAGTCTGAGAAAAAATCTAGCATTTTGGATAGATACTCTTTGGGCAGTTTATGGAAAGATAGGTACAAGAATCCCATTGGGAAGAAAATATGAATGAGAGGCAAGATATACTGATAATCTTGGGAATCTTATGTGAGATTAAAGCTTCCTGGAAGTCCCCACAACATTTTTAAGATTCACTGAATTTAGTATTTTTTGGATGGAGGAATGAAAATGAATGATGCATTAAGACTTTGAAGTCCTTTAAATAAGTTATATCTAATTTTCCTTGTAGAAGTTTTAGAATCTCAGTTATTTTCAGTTATGTCCAACTCTTTATGACTCCATGCATGGTTCTTTTAGGAAAAAATTTTAGAATGGTTTACCATTTCTTTCTCTTACTCACTTTACAGATGAGGAGCTTAGATATATTAGAGGCTAAATGATTTGCCCAGAGTAATGCAACTAATAAATTTCTGAAGGCACATTTGAACTTGGGTTCTCTGAAGCCCAAGACTGGCGCTCTATCCTGTGCCACCTAAATACCCCTAGACTATAGACACCTATAAGACATTTTGAAGATGCTAAATTTGCTGTGTGTTTATCATACATATATACACACACCCATACACATTATATGTAGTAGGTTTTTTTTACAGGACCTATTATAGCATTGGTTTAGGAAACTCCTAATAAAGAAATTTCCTCCCCCAGTTCAGAAGGAACTAATTGATCTGCAACTTAAAGTCTTAAAGTGTTGCAGGCTACACTGAGAGGGTAAGTAATATGTGTGAGGTGAGCTAGGTAAGATGTGAACCTAGAGCTTTTTTTCTTTGAAGCCAGCCTTCCATCCACTGCAAAACACTGCCTCTCATGTGCATTATATATTCAAAAAGTCATTGCCTACCATTTATTTTCATACTAAGGCTTGAGTTTGTATCAAGTATTGACTTTTCTTTATACCCACCCACAACTACAAGGGCAGTTAATGTAATTTGCAAAGCCTATCCACTTCAATTTTCAGTCTTCAGGAGAGATTATCCATGTGACATGCTGACAACTTGTTTATTGTAGCTTTCTCTTAGGTTTATTAAGTCATTCAATTGGATTAATAGTATGCTGTTATTTTTATCTGTTTGATTTTATCATGAGAAAAATAAGTGTTTGGAACCATCTTTTTAAAATAAAATTTTAGGATTATTGGAACTATTATAGTATGTTTATCATCGTTCACAATCAAGATACACTCCAAGATATACCAAGATCATGTTCTATTGGCAAAAGGATAATCTCTAAGAGACATATTCAAATGTTTTTCGTTGATTTGGATAGTTAAAATACTTGCCTGTGGTCAGATAACTCTTAAGTGTAAGAGTTTGACATTAGACTCCCAAAATTGATGTTTTTTTCACTATCCTAGGGAAAGTACTTGGTGTTAATATTTATAAAAATGTATATGTATCATTGAATCTCTCTGTTGATTCTAAAACACCTTGGCCTTAATTGTCTTATCACACTGCATTTTAGGAACATTTTCAAACAAATCTCTTTAAAAAGTTTGCTAAAGAGCAATTTTGGAGAATAAAGTGGGGGGGACAAGAAATTAAACAATCTTAAGGTATCGCAGTTTAATAGAAGAATTTCAGGAATTTTAATGAAAAGGATTAATACATAATACTTTATAAATGCATTCTGTCATATAAATGCATAGTTAAGATCACTTTGCCCATTCCTATTTCTTCTTCTTGTGTAATTCTTGTCTTTCTTTTCCCAAAAACACTCTGTAGAAGATATGTATAATATATTAAAGCTTTTCTCTAGGTCTTTATAAATGATATAAATTGGAATAATAGTTGAGATCATGTGGAATTCATTTATATACCCTTAGGACTGAATCATGTCCAGATTGTTTTTCCCCCTTATTTGAACATTAGCTATACAATTATTTTTGAAATCTTTTAAAATACCTATGTTTTCATTGGTCATCACCATAATGCTTTTGTTAATTTTGCATATAAATTACTTAGGTTAATGTATCCCGACACTTTTTCTGAGAATTATGACATCTCAGTCTTTTTTCCCCAGGGTTCTGACCTCCACCTGTCACCTTCTACTACCATCACCGAGGGAGTAGATTAGAAAATAGTTGAGATAGTAATTCACTTTGCTGAGGGCCTGACATGTCCAGAGTTTATCACTACAATTATAATGAGCTACATTTTCCCACTGTGTACTCAGTTCCCTTGAACTTTACCAGGTGCTTTTGGAGGTATCTTTAAATCCCTTTAAATTAGAGAAAAGTATTTGTTGACTTAATAATCTGAAAGGATAAATCCTCCTGACGTACCTAGATCCAGGAAAGCAACTTATACATTTTGAAGAGCTTGTTTTTTTTTTTAATATCAGTAACCAGTACAACACCAAACCAGTCTAGCAGTCCTTTATTTAGTCATTCTTTAAATTCTTCCTCATCCCCAATTCCAACTCATCATCCATCATCCATCTTGTGGGTGTGGTAAGGCAATAACAAAATAGAGGACTAGTAAATAATAATAATGTTCTGTGTGGACTTGGGTTGCCCTAAGACCACCATGCTATCTATGAAGATCTGTCAGACACCTTGAAATTCTGATTAATATCCCAGTCATAGTGGTAAAACTATTTCTATGAATACAAGAAATAGATGGTGGCATATTAATGTTGCAGGCTGGTGCCCTTATTTAAAACTGCCATGATGATTAGCTTGACAGGGACAATAGCAGAGCAAGCATAGCCTTGCTTCGTGTTTTGATACCCTACCTACTGGAATTACTTTAGTGCAGATGGCACTAGTCATTAAAACAAGCCAATCATGAGAGATTCATGAAATGGACTAAAGAGGGTTTATGATAACAATTCAGAACTAGGTCATTGTCACCCCAAATAACAGAAGGGTTATCCTTAAAGAGTCTAGATAGAATGATGCATGTAGATGATATATGGAAGATCATGGAGGTAGTGTAACATCACAATAATCTGTAAAAATTTAACACTTACCAAATAGGAAGCAAGACATGATCTGGGGAGAAGAATTACATATCATAAAGCCCTTCAGCTTTCATTCACTAACAACAGATCCACATACTATAAATACAGTCCTCAAAATGCCCTGGAGAACTCAATATAGAAATTTGTAATTTCCTGGACATAACATTGATTCATTAAACTTATGAGTAATTTTATATTTGTCTTCATCCCGAATTCTTTCAAACAGTATGGAAACATCCAAACTATAGACCTGGCCAAGGAGATCAGAATCATGAGGGAACAGAATGAGATATATTTGATTCCTGTTGTACCAATCTTTGTCAAAGATATTTTCTAAGACCCTACAAAGAATAGGGTTCCATTACTTTTCTTCAACTATAAAAAGAAGATATTTCATCTATTTTGTATTAATCTGTGGGAAATTATATATAAAGGATTGATAATGGTAAGATAATGGCTTGTCCCAGAGCCATGTCTAGCTAAACCCCATCAAAAAAGGGGTTTAGAGTCTGGCAGTCCTCCACTTAGTCTGATGATAATGTATTAGCATTAGATTATTAGAATCTTAAGGTTTTCAAAGCACTTTACACACATATCTTGAGTCTCACAACAGCCCTGTGAAGTAGATCTCACAGATATTATCTCCATTTTATAGATGAAGAAACAGACCCAGAAAATTAAGTGATTTAACTATGGTTACCTAGTAAGTACCAGATTTGTCTGATTCCGAAATCCAGCATTTTCCACTAACAAAAAGCCACATCTTATACTTCTTTTTTTCCTAAATATCAGTGTGGAATTGTAGAAAGAGTACCAAGTATAAGAGTTTAAAAAAAAAAAGACCTGGGCTCAAATCCTAGTTCTATTTGTATCAGGTAATCTTTTAAAATTTTTTAAAAATCTTTTTTAAAATTCTGAATTTAGCTAACCAACTAAAATTTGCATTTCTATATGCAAAATAGAATTGAACAGTAGAAAGACAAGTAAAATTATTATTATGTAGATATTTTTGTTTTACATATATTTTCTTTCTTTTTTTGGGGTGGGGGGTGAGATAGTTGGGGTTCAGTGACTTGCCTAGGGTCACACAGCTAGGAAATGTTAAGTGTCTGAGACCACGTTTGAACTCAGGTCTTCCTGACTTCACAGTAGGTGGTGGGGATTGGGGCAGAAGGAGTTTGGTCCATTGGGAAAGAAATCCAGTAAAGAATATAGAGGAAAGAAGACTGAACCAAAGATTTGGATTCTAGTCTTCCCTGGTTCTGCTATTAATTTTCTGTGATGATACTGATCATATCACAACTTCCCTATCCCACAGTCTCACAGAATGACACAATGTGGCAGTTGGAAGGGAACCTAATTGACCATTCAGTCCAATCCATATCACAGAGGGATTGCATTTTAAAAGTATCCAATAAAGGATCATCCAGTTTTGGGTTCTAAATGTCCAAGGAGAAGGAATCTGTTACCATCATTTTGAACAACTCTCATTGGTTAACATCAGTTGTAAATGTGCAAATTTACATTTTCACTCCACTCCCCTTAGTTCTTGCTTCTAGTGCTAAAAAGAATCATTTACCATATGACTGTCCTTCAGACACCTGAAGACAGTTATTGCTGAGTCTTCTCTTCTCTAGGGTTAATATTTCCAGTTTCTTAAACTTACTCTTATATGACATGGAGTCCATCATCCTAGCAGATCTCCTCTGGATATTCTCCATCAATCTCTTTCTCAAACCATGGTACCTTGAACTGAACATAGTGCCCCAGATAAAGTTGGAATGGATAATCTCTAAGGTACCTTCCAGCAAGGCATTAAAACAGCAGCCAATGTCATATTGAATTAATGAACAGATAACTTGTAAGGGACTTTCTAGCACTAGAATTACACAGGGTATGCCAAAGGTCTTAAACAACTAAGCTTAGACTGGATTGAGACTTTTCAGACATCCACAATAATAATTCCAAGCCTACTGCCAAAAGTACAGAATTAATTCATTTATGAATACCCAAAGACACTCTGGGGTTTCTTGCATTGTAAAAATTGCCTCCATCATCATATAAATACAGGATGACTCCAAGACTTTGAGAGAGACTAATCCAGGGTCACATAGCTGGTATCAGAAGCTGCACAGAATCAAGATCTTCTTGATTCCAGACATAATATTCTCCCTACTGCACCTTATTGACTCAATGGCTTGTATAAGGTCATTAAAATAAAATGCATTTGGGAGACACTTTCTTCCAGTCAGACAATAAGTATTCATTAAGCCTCTACTGTGTTAAATTCTGGGAATATGAAATGAAAGACAGTTCCTGCGTTCAAAGGAGTTCCCAGTCTAAGAGGAGAGGCAATACATAAGCAACTATATCCTTTTCCATCTCAAGAAAACACTACGCTCAGCTTCATTTACTGCTCTCTCCCAGATAAAAAGTTTATCATAGTAAGTTCCCAGTTGATGGAATGCCTAATTTCAAACATAGCTTGTTTTGGGAGGAAATTTGATGTTCATCATCTTTGTTCACTGATTAATATTCATTTGTGAATTTGTATTTTGTAACTTTTGTGGGCATATTTTTTATTAGAATAGTGTAAGATTTGAAGGATGCCTTGTTGCTGAAAAATAACTTGTATGATTTCTTTGGATATCAGTGAATATTTGGAAACTTTTGGAAAGGATTTAGCTTTCCTTCATGTAAGGAAAGTGCACTATTCTTAAGAGGGGAAACTGTATGTAAGCTATTTGGAAATGGATCCATTGAATCTAATACTTAATGTGCAATAAGAAAATGGGATTTACACACATATATTGTATCTAGGTTATATTGTAACACATGTAAAATATATGGGATTGCCTGTCATCTAGGGGAAGGAATAGAGGGAGGGAGGGGATAATTTGGAAAAATGAATACAAGGGATAATGTTATAAAAAATTACTCATGCATATGTAATGTCAAAAAAAATTATAAATAAAATTAAAAAAAAAAAAGGAAATGGATCCATTGGATGTGCTTGTTAAAAAGTGAAAAAGGTTTGGAGTCTGGGTTTTTTTTTTTACTTGTGGACTTTAGGGGAGAGCTGTGTGATCATCTGTCCTGTTCTGGGAAATACCCATGCTTCCCATTTATATTGTATAATAATTTGTTTTCTGGAGCCTAGCAGCAGAAGTCATGTATGTTGTGAATTTTTTTTCTGCCAGGCAGTACTGGTTTTGATTGATGATCTTCAGATGCCTTTTTTTACTGCTTTGTTTTAGGGATGAGGTAAAATTTGGTTAAAGAAGAATTGGATTGGGCAGCTGATTATCCAAATAAGGAGAAATTCATTTTGGATTATCATCAGCAGAGCTACCGAGCTCTGAATTTACAAGAATAAATTTCTGCTCTGGAATTATTATTTATAGTTGAATGTAGCGTGTCCAAAAAAAATTACAAGGAAAATGTTTTGCTGCAAATCAAATAAATGAAATATTCTTTTTCAAGTCCTCTCCTATCTCTCTCTATCCTCCAATAACATTGAGTGGCTCTTATGGGAGGAAGTATAGAGTAGTTAAGTAGTACTAGACCTGAAATCAAAAAGCCCCATCTTCATGAGTTCAAATCCAACAGTACTAGCTGTGTAACCCTAGGCACTTAACCCTGTTTGGCTCGGTTTCCTCATCTGTAAAAGGAGTTGGAGAAGGACAAAGCCAACTACTCCAGTATTTTTGCCAAGAATATCCCAAATGGGGTCACAAAGAGTGAAGCACAACAAAAGAACATGGCTTAAGTCTTGTTTGGGCTTGTTCCAAGCCATGTGACTCTAAGCAAACCTTGACTCTCTAAGGGCCAATGTTTTAATCAATAAACTAAGGATATCACTTGTACCATGTGTCCCAAAGGACCAATTAGGAGAAGAGTGCTTTGTAAACCTTAAAGCACTATATAAATGGGAAATGCTTTTGTTATATTAATGCGATGACTGGCCTCTTTGGAACAATGATAATAATTCATTTATGAAACAGAGCAGTCGGTAAGCTGGTCAACCTTCTTCCCCTCACTCTGCCTCTTACTCCCTGATCTTGGTTTGGTCTCAAGACCTTAGATTTTTTGTTGTCAAATCAACCACTGTGCTGGGTTCTGAGAATATAAATGCAAGCAGAAAATAAGTCCCAGTCCTCAAGGAACTTACTTTTTAATGGAACAAAATAACACTTAAGAGGAAGCTGAAAGGTGGGATAGAAAAGGGAGAGTATAGAAAATGAAGGCTAGCTTTCCTTAAAAAAGAGAGGGTGTGTGAGCAGCTAGCCAATCAGAGGAAGAGGTTGCAAGGAAAGAGTATATTTCTATAGTGTGTGAGAAATCCAGGGCTGAAGTGAACATTGCTGAGCTATGGTAGAAATAATGTTATCTTACTCATGACGGCATCTTGCTACAAGGCCTTTTTTCCTTCTTTCCTGGAAAGTGTGAAAAGTAAATATATTCAGAGGTAACTCAATTTTGGTAATAAACTTTGATTTTGAGTTCTTAATTGGCATACTTAAGTAGTCGGTGCTAAAAGTTTTGCACACTATTCACTTGCCCTTACGGTAAAACCTTACCTATCCTGTATTCTTGGATGATTGTGATGATGCTAATCCTTCAGATACTGATATTTTTATTTCAAAAAGTGAATGGAATTTAGTTTATTTTCTTAAAAATGAGACCATTGTGCATATTAATTGTTATGATGTGTTGTAGATGCAGCTTTATCTATGGGGATTCATTAGCTTATTTGTTAAAGGCTGATGATGACTTGTTTTTTTTGTTTGTTTGTTTTTGTTTGTTTTGTTTGCCTTTTTTCTCATAAAGATGATGTAGTCAAAAGAGTGCTGGATATGATGTTAAAAGACTAGCTTTGGGTCCTTCCTCAGACAAGCCACTTAATCTCTGGTACCTTGGACAAGGCATTTTAATCTCTCTGGGCCCCAATTTCCTTCTCTGTAAAATGAAGGTTGAACCAGTCTCTAACATCCATTTCCTCTAACATTCTATGAGTTTATAAGAAATGTCCATTTCCTTGCAGTGTGACAAGGTTGTCTTTTTGCCAAATAAGTGAATCAAAGGATAAAACAAATGCAACCTTAAGTAGTTTTCTTAACATCCATAAAAATCCTCACTATCATGACTTGTGCTACCAGTGTTCTTTGATGTGTGTCACTATTGGAAACATTAGGACAACCTTCAGGATGGCTACAAATATATTTAAGAATTGTTGGTTAGATTCTCTAGAAGCAGACATACACAGGAGATTAGCACAAACATCAAGGGTGAGGAGACTATTCATATGCAAAGAGGAATTAGGTGCAAGTGATGCTCTAAAGGAAGAATAAACCAGAGTCCAGTTGAATTAGGGACCAGAGTTTCCTGAGAACATGAAAGTCCAAGGGGATTGAGATTTAAATGTGAGCCAGAGATTATGCAGAAGTTTTGATCTAAGGAGTTGGCATAGTCCCAGAAAGCTCATATTCCAAGGGGAAGATGATGATGTCTTCTATACTCATTCTTACTGGGGTTTTGTTCCCTTATGGAATGGATGCAGACGTTCCTAGACTTGCATTGTTATGATCAGTCATTGAATTTACTGGGTTGATGATCTTATGAGAATGGACATTATTGACCTATGACAATGGCAAACCTTGGATGCCTTCCCCTCATACCCTATGCATGTACTAGAAATGTTATGATTTTTAAGAGTACATACCATCTTAGGGGTTTTTTATTATTGGTGGTGGTGTTCTTAATGTATGTTATTTGTTCTCTGTCCTTTCCCCACCCATATGAACTCACATACAAACTAGAAATGCCCTGAACTTTTAAAGGAAGGAAGGAAGGGAGGAGTTCCAGTCTATATAGAGTTTTAAAAGTGGAAATTTTAAAAGGAAATGATGAGAGTCTCAGGAATATGTCAGGATTGGCCACAAGGGAACAAAGTAAAAATGGCGTGATTCCTCCATATCCATTGAAACTAGTTTGGGGGAATAGCTTTTATAAGAGTGTTTACTTGTCTTCTTAACACCTAAATAGCTAGACATAAACTTTTGTATACAAAATGACAGTGGAATTAATATAGTTTCAGTATGCCAAATCTAAGCTCTTTCCTCCAAAGAAGGAGGTTGGAATTCAAGAAAAGTACCCTTTTTTTGACTAGCTATATTCAAGGAAGAAAGTACTTTTAAATGTTTTCTTTTAGAAGAAAAGAGAAAAAGGGAAGTAAATGAGGTAAAGACAATTTTATTTACCTCCCATCATAATAAAAAAGAAATTAACCCCCTGTGGCTGAAATTGTTACGGTTTGTTGTGAAGTCTTTTTTACACAGCATAAACCTCCTTGATCTTTTATAGAATGTCTTGCAAAGATATAATCGCTTTACTGCTGAGTGAGAATTGCATGATTAAAGTGAAAGAATGCCATTTTTCTTTTAAATTAAAAACTAATAATTAAGCACAAACTTTTGAATAAACATGCAGGTAGGTCTTCTTTAGGTAGTATTATGGTTATCATGGTTATATGAATGACTAGAAATATGTAATTTAAACAACCCTTAGTATTTATTCATTCATATTTGAATGAATAGTCACTCAGAAGTAAGGCTTTCCCTTGGAGAAAACGGAATCCAATATTCTTGCTCATCAGACTTTATTAACATATTGTCTATTGTTCTATTATCAAATGAATGTTGTGTGAAGAATGGTTATATTCTGTAATAGACTTGTCTCTTTCAGATTACCTTCCTACCATATGTGACATCTTCCTCCCCCTTCCACTCCTCCAACCCTCATGGCTTTTAACACTCACAATATAATGTGTAATCATGTTAACAGTAGCCCAAGGATACTGAAGCCTGAAGTCTGAAAAACACTTTAAGCCCCTTTTTTGGGAAGCTTTTGTGTTAACACTCATTATTGCTAAGTAGAGCAGATGGTCAAACAGACTGATTAGTTATTTATATTTTTACTTTATGGTACTTAGATGTTGGCACTTCCTTCAGTAAAGAAAGGAGCTGTTAGATGTCATCTTGTCTTGATTTTCCTTTTTAATCAGAAACAGAAAGAAGTGCTTTGCTCATAATCTATTAATAATGAGACTATACTAGATTCTTCATGGCTGCTTCCTAACTCAATTCTGTTGAGTTTGGGGGGTTTTCTTCTTCTATGTTCAGTTTCCAATCCAATATTTGTATTCTTTTTGGTTTATCATTTTTATATGCTTCATCATTGTTCATTTTTCAGAAGGTTCACTGTTGACGATCACAAGGAATCTTTAGCAATATTTTGGCATTTCTATGCAAAATAAAAAGGTCCATGACTAATTAAGGGAAAGGAGGATTGTTTAGTATGCCATATAAATAGAAATATTTCCTGTAGTCTTTTTTTTCAAAAAGGTCAAATGCCTTCCCAGTTTACTCCTTTTATATTGTTGTTTATTCTCCTTCTTTTCCCAATGTTATATAAAAATGGACCTACTGATTAAAAAAAAATCATCTGGCCCATTCCAGCTTAGAAATATTGAGACCAAAGAGGGAAACACAAGGTTTTTTTTTTTGTTAATACTAGTTATAGTAATATAAACTGTGTATAGCTATGTAATATGCATATATATGATAATAATAGCATTTATATAGCACCTACTGTGTGCCAGGCACTATTATAAATATTTTACCACTATTATTTCAGTGGCTCTTCACCACAATCCTGGGGTGGTAGATAGTATTATTGTCTCCATTTTACAGTTGAGGAAACTGAGACAAACAGACCTTGTGATTTGTCCAGGGTCACACAGCTAAAAAGTGTCTGAGTCTGGATTTGAATTCAGGTCTTCCAGATTCGAGGCCCAGCTCTCTATCTATTACATCACCTGAACTAAGTGGCCATCCCTGGGTTTTTGCAAAAAATCCTATGTAAGATCCCTAACTACTCTAAAGAGTATGGCCAAACTATCTGCTCCAGAAAAATTAATTGGACAAAGAATAATTGGTACATAGACTGTAATCATGAAGGAAACACATATAACATTGTTAATCTTTAATAGCTTAAAACCATACTAAGATTGTGTGTATACATATGTACATGCATTTATATATGTATGTATGTATATATACATATATATACACACATACACATGCATATAAACATGCAATGTAGAAATATATGTTAGGATAGGTTAGGATACCTACTGTAAGTAGACAGTGAACTGGGTGATGAATTGAACTGAAAGAGAACAGGCTGAGTAGCCTTGAAAAACTACAGATTTTGTTTTTGTTTTTGTTTTTTTTTAGTGACCCAAAATTTGTCCCTGAAACAAAGTTTCTCTTTTTAATACCAGTGTTTTTCCAGAAAAGTTCTAGGACTACAAGCCTATGGAACTTAAGTTTCCAAGGGATTAAAGGTCAGGCTTGCTTAAATGACATTGGAATATGAGCAGGCTGTAACACCTTGCTAAAAAAAAAATAGGGGGTGAGGGGGAAATTATGCAGGAGATGTGAAATAAATATGATTAAAAATTATTTTTAAAATGAGATGATATGGGTAGGGAATTGAACAAAAGCAAAGGATTACTGATGGGTAGCCACATACTGCTTTGGTGCTCTTGCAATGTCAAGAGAATTCAGGGAAGAGCCCCAGCATGATTAACGGCCTCCCTATGGGGAACTGATAGAAATGAGTCATTTGGCTCAGCATAGATGAGTTTCCATCTTCACTGTTGGAAGTAGGTTATTTGATGACATCACATATCCTATGGAATACTTTGAATAACAGCATTATGTGGGAGAGAAAGGTGCCCAGTTCTGGTCATTCTATAATCAGGTCCTTATCTTTTGAAAAAGCATTGGGTTTTAAGAAGGTTAATGAATAAAAGTTTTATTTGGGGGAGAGTGGGTTAGAATAGAACTGGAAAAAGAAAAACAGTGTAGACAAATACAGAGTAAGAGATGGAGACCAAAAGAAACATTTATGACCAAATATTTCCTTTGTCTATAGAAATAAAAATTTGGGTATAGTCCCCATTCATTTGAGATATACTGAAGAAATAGTACAGTAGGAAGGAAACTTTATCATGGAAGTAGGCTGTCAATGAGGTGTTCATTGGGAATATTTTATAAGTATTCTTCTATATATGGGTGAAATACATTAGTGACTAAAATCTGAAAAGCATTGTGAAAATATTCCCCAGATATCTACAAATAGTCTGTTGGGGATGCTTCATTGCTCAGTGATTTCACCATTATTTCCTTTGATTAAAGTTTGCTAAATTGTTAGTTACTTTTCTAATTAAGGTAAAAATTTTGAGGCGCATTTAAAATAGTATATTGTTTTAAAATGTCAAGTATATATCTTCCAAAAATGAAATCTACTTCTATTTCTGAGTTAGGGAGAATATGAATTTAAAGGAGTATTGAACAATGAAGATGCTAAATTTTGTACAAAAATATAATGAAATCAAATCCTCCTACCTACTAATTAAAATTGTGAAATAGATCAAATGGTTTTTCCTTGTTAATGTGCCTGTGATCTATCCTTATCAGCTTGAGAAAAATATAGGCGGCCCAAGAATGAAGTTCTACTAAAAATTTTATGTAAATTCCACAAAAGTGTTTTTCAGTCATTTCCCTCAGAAATAGTATACAAATACATTATTTCAATTAGTTCCCTTCTCAGCCCTTTTTTGTTCTATGACAGAGTTTACAATTAATCATGATTTCTCACACACTCACACATACATGCATACACACACTAATAGCCTCACAAAACACATTTTTCAGTATTTCACTTGTGGAATACTGCTCAGAGATGGGAAAAGATAATCCATTAAATTAGCTTTGAGCTTTTACTCCTTGAATGATGTTTGGTGTGTCAGTAATTTCATGTGTGTTTTTTTAACATTAGATTGGAGTAGAGGATTGCTAGTCAGAGATTTCTTTTGTTGGTTTCTAATAAAAATTTAGTAGTTGGTAAGAATTTCCCTTTGATTTTCAAATGTCTTTATTTTGAAAAGATGGTAGAGGAAAAGAGGTCTGCCCTTATTCTCACTTGACTCTCACATCACTAATTCTTCACTCAATGTGTGAAGTTTGCCTCCCTCAATCAGTTTCTGGTATTTGGGAAATGGGAAGGGTTTTTTTTTCAGAATGTTTCTGATTTCTGGCACATTGGCATCTTGAGGGACACTGTCAAATAAAACAGGTTTGAAATGAGTGACTGTTAGAAATGGTGGTTTTTCTGCAAGTTTAAACTAGGTGAGAAGTTGATTGGATCTAAAAGGGAATATGACTGACTCAGAATACATTAATCCCTTCTACTTCTTCCACCCCATTTTTTTTATTTTGTGTTTGTGTATATGTGTTTGTATGTGTGTATATGTCTGTGTGAGTGTGTGTGTGTGCATGTATGTGCATGTGTTGGTATTTCTTCCAAAATGTAGTCAGATGCTGTGATGAGTTGACAGCAGCCTTCCGCTCTATTAATTAAAGCATCTGAAATAGATACAAAAAGCTCCTACAATCTCATAACATTTGATCAGTTTACCCTCACTATTGGACAAATAGTTCTGACCATTACTATTTGCCTCAGAGGTTGTTGTGTTGGGATCCATGAGTCCATTGCAGTAAATGTAAAAGCAGTATTTCTTTTATTTCCATTTAATAGTATTTTATTTTTACCAATTACATGTAAACATAGTTTTCAACATTGAATTTTATAAGAGTTTACAAGTTTCAAGACAGCAAACAATCTGATATAGGTTATACATGTGCAGTCACATTAAATATATTTCCACATTAGTCATATTGTAAAAGAAGAATCAGAATAAAAGGGGAATACCACAAGAAAGAAAACAAACAAAAATGTGGAAATAGTATGCATCAAACTGCATTCAAACTTCCTAGTTCCTTTTCTGGATGTGGATAACATTTTCCATCATAAGTTTTTTACAATTATCTTGGATCATTGTATTGCTGAGAAGAGCTGAGTCTATTATAGTTTGATATAGGTTACTGTTACCAAGTAAAATATTTTCCTGGTTCTGCTCACTCAGCATCAGTTCTTCTAAGTCTTTACACGTTTTTCTAGCACAATAATATTCCATTGCATTTTCATACATCACAATTTTGTTCAGCCATTCCCCACTTGGGGCATCCCCTCAATTCCCTTTGCCATCACAAATAGAGCTGCTGTGAAAATATTTGCACATGTGGGTCCTTTTCCATTTTTATGATGATTTTGGAATACAGATCTAGTAGTGGTATTGCTGGATATCAAAGAGTATAGAAGTAGTATTTCTAATACTTTTTATGCTGCTATGAGAAACACAGAGCAATTGCCTTATTTGTAATGCTGGTGGAGATTGAGCTCTCAGCCTGGTGTGTGTATGTGATTCCTATCTTGGCTTGCTCAAGTTTATGGTGGAATCATGACATAGAATTCAGGGCTTCCTAAATAAACTTTTTCCACTCATGATCTCTTTTTGGCTCAGAAATTTTACATGACCCCCAGGTATATATAAATATGTAAAATAGGTATACAAATAAAATATTTATTGATAATCATAATTTTGTGACCCCCACTACTTTACAATTGAGAAATTGAGACTCAGAAACATTAGATGGTCTGTTTGAGGTATACATCCAAGAAGTAGCAGCATGCATATTTGAAACTTAGGTCTCTGATCTCAGATTCAGCACTCTTTCTAGTCCTCTCATTTCCTTTAATACCTCTTGCCTCTTAACAGCACTTTGAAAAAAAAATTTTGCATGAAAATCCTTAAGATCATTTTGCCCTGGGACAAATTCATTAAGAACATCTTTAGAGCCTTTCTTTCAGAATCACATCAGATCAGAAAGAGGCACATCTGTCACTATCATATATACCACTGATTAGGAGCCATAAATAACATTAAATTATATCACCCCCTGAATTCAAAGGTATAGAACTGCATGAATGAGCTGTCGAATAAAAATACTGTAAAATTAAAAACCCAAATGTTAGAATATCATCAGGTAGATCAGTTATCTCTCTGCCTTTTTATTTTAAAAAGCCTTGAAAATAGGAGATGGACTGAAGTGTTCAGATGAAGTTGAGAGACAATCCAGTGTCATAGGAAAAATGTTGGACTTTCACTCAGAAGGATTGGATTGAATCTGTGAATCCTGCATATAATTGTTATGTGTATGAAGTTTCATTCTTTGTAAAATGGGCATAATTATCTTTTTGTTAACTATATTGCAGAGTTATTTTGAGCAAAGTACTAAGTAAAGTTTTCTATCTGTAGAATAGTCCTTTTAATCTATTCTACGGTAATAGGTAGCTATAATTACCAGATAAATGTAAATTATTGTGATTATTACTCAATCTTTAAAAAAAAAACAAATGTTTTAGGTTTGTTCTTCATTCCTAGAATACTTTCTCTCTCTATCTCCCCCTAGCCTTCCCTAGCTTCTCTTAAGTTCCAGCTAAAGTACAATCTTCCACAAGAAGTCTTTCCCAATCCTTCTTAAATCCAGTGCCCTCACACTGTTAATTATTTTCTATTTATCCTGTCTGTAATTTGTACATATTTGTTTGCTTATTGTTTCCTTTTTAGATTCTGAGCTCCTTCAGGGCACATTATTTATTAAGCACCTACTATGTGCCCCAGCATTTAGCACATTATGTGTATGGTACATAGTAGGTGCTTAATAAGTATTGTTTAACTTCCTTTATTCAATTCAATCAAGATTTATAAGTACCTATCAAGTTAAGACACTGCAAGAGATGCTATAGTGATTTGGTAAGTATTTGTCTATTGACTGGCTTTAGAAAATTGAGGACCAGAAAAAACAAACAAAAACAAACAAAAACAAAAACAAAAACTAGCTTGAATCTTATAAATCCAACTATTCCTGAGCAGTAGAGCTATCACTAAGGTCTTGACTGCATTGATTTTCATATTTCTTGTTCTAAGAGAAAAATAGAAGGACTGTTTTGATAGTAGAGAGGTTGGGAACCCATTACACAAAAAAATAAAAAGTAAGAATAATCACTTGTTGAAAGGGATTTTCCATAGAATTGCAGTCTAGTTAGGAACTATGCCAATATATATTTATAATAGTTTTTTAATAAAAATGGAAAGGAGAATTCTAGGCCCTAGAATATATCCTCTGTTTCTCCCTTTGGTACCAAAGTTCCTGATTACTCAATTTAATTTTAAAAACCTTTATTAAGCATCTACTAAATTCAAGGCATTGTGGGTTGAAAATCACTCAATCAGGTGGAAACTTCATCTGTTTCTGTTTTTCTAAATTTTTAGCAAAATTTATCATCCTAAAATTTCATCTCAGGGGCCTTCTACAGGTTCTTACATTTTGAGGATATGTATAGAACTAAATGGCTATCCATTGTTTTATCTTTTGCTTTTGCCTTCTTTTGTTGGTCCTTGCTTTGATTACATCCTCTCTATTAACAATTCTCCTTCATAGTTCCTTGTTTATAATGTTCTGTGATCTGTTACAGTCTATGCTTGTTCACCATTTACCTTTCCATTGCTTGTCAGGAGCTCTTCAACCTTAGTATTAGAATTCACTCTCTTCTTACTTAGAATTGTCTGTGACAATACAAGTGGACAATAAGATACATTCTGCAAACAGAGACAGAATTTTTCTCTGGATCTTTCAAATCTATTTCTTCTGATGCTTTTCTTGGAAATGATTGAGTGGTGTAGGTATCAGGAGAAAAAACTGTCTTATCTTCATCCTCAAGCAGCAGCATCTTTAATAAATGAACTGTCACAAAATGTTGTAACATCCATATAGCTTTAGGAAATAGGAGATTTTTACATTCAGTGTATAGTGGAGTTATCCACTATAATTTTAGGTGCTGCAGTGGATGCAGAAGATTACAACAGCATCTCTGCCCTCAAAGTTTCCACTTTAGCTTTGTGAGATAGTACTTAATCAAGCATTTGTGAGGGAAATCATATGTCAAAATGTCAGTGAGGAAAATCAATGAGAACTAGAGTTGTTAAGGAAGACTTCATGGAGAAAGGTGGATTTTGAAGAGGCTTTGGGAGATATTATGTAATTAAAAGAAAGAGTACTACAGGGAAATGTAGCAAGGTTATTTTAGAGAAAGGGAACAACTTGAAGAAACAGTTTGAGATAGTAATAAGTATGGTCTATTAGTGAGCTAGGCAACAGGATGGCCTTACTTATATATACTTATTTAAATATATATATGTATGTATATAAATATAAATTTATATACTATATATATATATACTATAGTATATTGATGACCTCCCTTATATAAAATAAAAGACCTGTATTAAGCAGTAGTAGAAAATCAGTTTGTAGAGAAGAAATATGGCCTCTCTTTGGAGGACTTTGAAAACCAGACACAAAAGAACAGAGAAATGACATGATAAAAATGTATTTGAAAACTAATCTTCTCTGCATTGAACAAAATATATTGGGGAAAATGGATAGTCAAGAAATAAGAGGAAACATATCAATCAAACTAGCTTCAAACCCCTAGGTCTGCTTCTAACTGTGATCATGTAGTTGACTAAAGTCACTTAACTTTTCTAGACCTCAGATTTCTCATCTGTAAAATGATTTTTTTCAGCCACAGAAACTCATAAAAGCCACTTATTCTTCTACCATATATGATTTGCTTCAATGGAGATCTCAACGCTGATAAGAGTCGTTAAGAAAGTTAAGGAATTCAGGATTAATAACATTAAGTTGAGGAATTTAGAATTAATAACACACAAATTTACTTGTGTAGTTCTTTTCCTGAGTTTACAAAATATCTTCATATATATTATCTCATTAAAGTCTTACTGGAGCCCTAACATAGATAATGCAAATAACCCTATTTGCATTAAATTAAGACCTTCTTAAGCCTAGGCCAATATCCTTTCCCTTTAATAATGGGGGTTCCCCCCCATGCTGCTAGTGTCATACAAAACTGTTATTTTTACTCAGCTGCCACATTCTGTTATTGTACATGGGTTTAAGTCATTGTACAGATATTGAACTATTGTTTTAGTAACTGCACATACTCAAATTTACCTTTCTCTTTTTGCAGGTAAAAGCCTCTTGGTCAACTGAGCTGGAAGGTAGATTTTTTTTTCCTTTTTTTTTTTTTTTTTCAAAAAACGAAAGTATGTGCCTGTGTCTGTAGAGATGATTTGTAGTTCAGCGAGGCTGGAGCTGACCGAATGAGACTATGGGCTGTGCCTCCGCCAAGCATGTTGCCACTGTTCAGAATGAAGAGGAAGCCCAGAAGGGGAAAAACTACCAGAATGGAGATGTGTTTGCTGGTGAGTCTTTAGAATCTTGCTTTTAAATCTCTTGGAGAAAAGACAGAAATTCTAATGTTTAATTTTCTTCATAGTAGTCCTAGAGGTAATAAGATGACAAATCTGGTAATTAATAACATTATCAAATATGTAGTATGTCTTTGGGAGAAGCTTTCAGTAAGGAAGGGTGTAGTATCAGTGGAACTGTCTGTAGCAGGGGAATATTTGCATTAGTGAGCCTGGGTGTATTCCTCAATTAATGTATAAAAAACTTTTTTCCAAGTGTGGTTGTGTACTGAGATATACTAGTGATATAAAAATTTTACAGATAACAGTTATCTATTCTCTGGATCAGTGGATAAGAGTAGACAAGAATGATGTTTATGGTTTACAAAGCATACCTTTATATAGAGAGTCTTCTCATTAATTTCATGCCATAGTCCTGTGAGCAATGAGGATTGGAAATGTTCCATTTGGCCCCATAGGGTAGAACTGGGTAAAAGAGTTTGAAATTACAGAAGAGCAGAGTTACACTTATAGCAAAGTTTGAAATTACAGAAGAGCAGAGTTAGACTTATAGCAGGAAAATGCTTTCTAACCATCAGAGTTGTCCCAAATGAAATGGACTGTCACAGAAGAGAATAGATTTCCCCCATTACCGAACATCTTCTAGCAAAGATTAGATGAACAGTGATCATCTCTTACTAGTCCTGAATAGCTTAAATGGCTGCTAAGAAAGGTAGGTTTCTTCTGAATCAGATCTCACAGTAATGGATAGAACAGATATTATGAAGCCTATTTTGCAAATAGAGAAAATAAGACTTAGGTTACCCAGCTAGTCAGGATTGGGTCGTGTTAGATCTAACTGCCTAGTTTTAGAAATTCAGATGGTAAACATGGATTAGCTACCTTCTAAAAATAAGTCTAGTCAGATATGGTGGTGAACCCTTCGTCCTTGCTCTGGGGATACTGAGGTTGTTATATCTCTTGTGTTTGGGGATTCTGAGCTGTAGTAGGTCTGGAGTCAATCAATGCTCACTTTAGACCAGCATAAATATTATGAAACTCTTTGGGAGAGATGGAATTGAACCATCAGCCTGCCTGAAATAAACTGGCTCACAAAAATGATGCAAGTGAAGTCATCTGGGGCAGTCAACATCAAGACTAAGCCCGTGAGTGGCCACTGTTCTTCCAGGTTAGGTAAGATAGAGAGATCCAGGATCAACTGAAAAACTAAAGTATCATAAAATGCACTTAACACTAAAATGACTTAATACACTTCAATGTTTTTATTACAATTTTAGAGGCACTTCAGGATCATGTAGGGTTTCCAAATCATCATTACCTAGATACATCAGTTATCATGATTCTCATGAGGCAATATAAGAGGGTGTGGAAGATGGCATTCTGGTTGACAACAACCCATTTTTATCACACACTTTAACTAATGGTGTTACCAGCTGATATTTGTATAAAACTGTTACCTTACAAAAGCTCTCCCCTGCATCTCTTTTTTGATGAGGGCTCTGCTTGAGATCAGATGTTCTGTTAATGAGCTGTCTCATTTGACTGGAGTGGCAAACACTCAGTCATCCTAAAATAGCTTCACTATTTTTAGAACTACCATGCTTTTGTTCCAGTGTGGTGGCTGGGGCATTTTATTTGTATGGAGGGGGGTCCGCCATGCTATGTTAGGAGAACTGGGGAGGCTCTAAAATTAGGAAGGGAGGTGCTTCCATTTATATTTGAATTGGAGGATATCTGTGGCTGGGAGGGAAGTTATTTCCATTGGCCCACTGTAAGTAACAGTTTAGTGTCATCTTAAGAGCAATAAAATATAACATTAATGAATTAGAATATAATTAATGGAACTTTTAATTAGCTTGAATCATCCCAACAACAATAATACCATATCAATTAACAAGTGTGTTTTAGTTATCTATTATGTGAACAAAATCAAACGGGACAGTTCCCATTCTCCAGAAGTTTGTCGTCTTTGGGGGAAAAAAACATGTATTTAAATATATATGTACAAAATTCATATAAGATATATTTAGCTGGGGAACTTGGGAGAACAGCATCATTTTTTCCTTTTTGAATCCTATAAAATTATTATATAAAAATGGCTTGAGTAGAGAAAAGTACAAAGAATTGGGGTAACTAGATTTTTGGATTTCTATTTCTCTAAGTAGATTTGCTTAAAATTAGTACACTTTAATGAATTTGTTTCTAGCAAACTTATGCCCCAACTCGAATATTGAATCTTTTTTCTTCCTTACTGTATAATCTTTGCCTTCAGTTAAAAATTATAATTCTATAAATAATATTTAGTTTACTTGTGTATATTGTTAGAGATATATATGTAAATATAAACATATATACATATCCACACATACATACATACATATATGCAAATACATACATATACATATGTGTGTTTCATTTCAATAGGGAATCTTAGATTCAATTTTAGTGCATAGTAAGACATGACATTGGTGTAAGGATCAGAATTTATTGTTCTTTCAGAGTAGAATTGAATAAAATAATTTATTTTTTCATAACAGGAATACAGAATAGCTAAAAGGCTTGATGCTGAAATGATGTACATCAGAGGTTTCAAATCATGGCCAGACCCAGATGAAAATGTAATTGGGAACTGTTTAATAAAATAAGTAAAAATACAATAGAACACAGATAATGTTAGTTTGTGGCCTTTTAAGTCAATAGGTAGCTCACAGATATTCTTGTGTGTTGTTAAATGACACTTCTTTCTACCCATGTGTATCCAGAAGGAATGCTATTTCTCTGACATGTGAGCTCTGATATGGGTAATGACTATTTATGTGACAACAAATATTCCAGGTCATAAATTATCCTTAAATATCTGACTTAACCTTAATCATGAACTTTTTGAATCCATCTTCGAGTTACACTCTTGTGCTAATCAGGGAGCTAATAAAAAAAAATCCCAATAACTCCCTTGAAATTCATATTCCTGTTAATTTAAAAACAAAAACAAAACCACTTGTGTGATTGTAAAAATGGGGTTTTAAAAAAGCAGAAATAATAAATTGGGGGGTGAACTTCAACCAGTAAAGACAACACTAAAACTTTATAATACAGTTGGAATTGAAACTCAGCAGTTATTTTGAGAATTAAAATGCAATGTTGTGAAACCTTAAATTATTATACATGTTTCACTATCATCACTTGTTTGATTGTGACCTATGGAGGAGAGTAGCTGTAACTTCCTCCAGGTACTTTACAGTAGGGTTACTGCCCACTTTGGAAGAAGGAAAAACTAATTGAACTACTGATGTGCTAGGATCACTTAGAACCATTTCATAGTACTTATGACTCTAGAACTAATACCTATTTCAATCCATTTGCACTGTACTTTTTCTAAACTGCCTCAAGAGTTTAAGTGAAATGACCTTGTTAACTTTTTCAAATTGCTGAGCTTTCTTTTCATGTGTTGCCAAAGACTCGACAAATTCCATGAAATGTGACATATTGGGCAATCGATCTAAAGTATGTATCTGTTTATATGCATGAGTGTTTTCATATGCAATCAACACTAAGCCATTTTTTCCCCCTCAAAAGTATTAACTTAGTTTTAACACTTCTAAAGCCATATGGGGAGTGATAGTAGGAGAAAACAGTGGCTATTAATAAAGTAATTGTTTTATGTAGTAATTTTCACTGATACAAAGCAGTTTAGTTTTAGTAATGCTCTTATGTAGTCTAATAGCTTCAAATGTGTGTGATTTATGTGTGTATATAGATAGACAGATAAGATACATAGAAAGAAAAAATACAACAGATTTCTGAAGATAGTTTCTTCTTGGGGACTTACAGAAGATTAAAAATGGCAAATAGGCATTTTTACTTTTGGAACTATAGAAAAGTATTGACTTCATTATGTGGAGTTTATTTTTAGTGTTGATATATATGTGTATGTATATATATGTAAATATATGCACATATGTATATGTCTATATACATATATGTACATATACATACATATTTATATATATATGTGTGTGTGTGTATATTCTTTGACATAGCCATCAAAATTCAGTACCAAGGCAAAAGTGAGCAGGAGTGTCCAAGGGTGAGCAGGAGAGTGTCTTGTAAGCATAAAAGGATACAATCCTATGAGATGGTGTCAGAGATTCTGGGGTCCTGCTAACGGGAATCAGACCTACTTCCGAAAGCTTCATTTCCAAATTTGGAATTTTCCCTTCATCAATAGTTAATGCAGATGTGAAAAATGGTCAGCAGATCGATTGAGGTCATTAAGGAGACTTTTGAATATGCTGCCAAGGTTGGATTTTAGAGGCATGAACCTGGGGCAATTCTAAGATCAGTCAAGGAATATTAGGTCATATTTATTCAAGCAACTTTTCTTAAGTATCTAACAGTGTGCATAGAAATTAATCAGATGTTACATATTTCTCATAACACATGAGGGTACTTATAGGAAGTATCCTCACAAAGATTATTTTTTACTTCCTAATGGAGAAATTTAATGCTTCCCGACTCAATCTTTCTTTTTCTTGACCTACTTTCCTTTTCTTTCTCTCCCTATCTTTTCTTTTGACTTTTCTTGCTATTTCTATCTCTTGTCCTTTACTTATCTTCTTTCCTTCATATTTTCTTTCTTTTCTCTATTCTCATTCTTTCTTTCCTTTCCTTTTTTCTTTTTTCCCTAACCATAGTCTTCTTTTCTTTGTTAGTTTTTTTTTTTAACTCAATGCCAACTGTCTCAGATACTTATTAATTGTGTGACCCTGGACAAATCACTTACCCCAATTTGCCTCAGTTCCTCATTTGTAAAATAAGCTGAAGAAGGAAATGTCAAACCATTCCAGTATCTTTGCCAAGAAAAGATCAAATAGGATCACAAAGAGTTGGACATCTCCAAAATAACTGAACAATAATAACATATTAACAGTAGATTAGCAATACAACATTAAGACTAAGTCCCTTCCTTCAGAGTGTTTGCATTCAGATAGAGGATATAAAATATTTGCAGAAATTAATATGAAAGGTACAAAATGATGTTTGAAAGAAGAAGAAATTATATCTGGTTAAAGGAATAGGGAAAGCAATTACACCTGATCTTGGGGTTTGCTGAATTTAAGGGTGATGGCCATTTCAAGTGGAAGAAATCCATAGAGGCTTGATATTGGAAGACATGTTTGAAATTTCTCACTCTTATAATGCTTTACAAATACTACTGCCAAATTAATTTCATAAAATGCAACCCTAATAAGATCATCCATTTGATTGAAATTTGTCATTGGCTTCCCATTGCTTAAAGAACAAAATCTGAAACTCTTGACTCTCAAACACTGTCACAAAAATATAAATCTTTACAGCCAAATTTGAGCAAATTTAAAGACAAAAAAATTAATCTTTTATTTTATTTTACCTTCATTTTAAATTACTCTTGCCCCCTAATCCAAAAAAATAACCATCTGTAATGATAAGAATTTTAAAAAGATGGGAGTGGAGTGAATGGATAGTAGAAAGAAGCAGTTCAGCAAAACTAACCATATCGGGAATGGAGTGTGGACCTCAACATAGCATTTTCACTCTTTCTGTTATTGTTTGTTTACATTTTTGTCCTCCTCAGGTTTTTCTTCTTTCTAGATTCGATTTTTCTTGTGTAGCAAGATAATTTTATAAATATGTATACATATATTTCATTAATATATAATTTAACATATTTAACATGTATTGGACTACCTGCCATCTAGGGAAGAGAAGGAGAGGGAAAGAAGGGAAAATTTGGAACAGAAGGTTTTATAAAGGTCAATGCTGAAAAACTTACCCATGCATATGTTTTGTAAATAAAAAGATATAATAAAAAAGAAAAAACTAACCATATCAATGAAACACTTAAAATTCCTCTACCTCAACAAAAAAAGGACTGTGCATTTTCTGTTTTTCAAGACTACATTTAGTCATTTTAGTTCGTTTTCAGCTGGATTTTGTGATGCTGGTGCTGGTAGTAGTGATGTGATTCTTTCCATTTATATTGTTAATGATTATTTTGTCAGTTTCTCCCCCCCCCCACATTCCCCATATTCTACTTTCAGCATTTTTCATCAGTTCACATATATGTTCCTCATGGGAGACTTTCATATGGCAATTAGAGTCAGCAGCTAATAAGGGTTACATTTGTTTATTTTGTTTTGTCAAGAACTTTCTGGGTCCTGTAAAGTAGTGTTTATTATGGTTTTCTCACAGAACTGGAGTGTCTATGAATTGCAGCAATGAAGAACTCTTTTGACGCCCAGATTTATGGGTGCCAGTTTTCTCAAGTGTCTGACAACCTCAGATTTTTTGATTGGGTTTCTCAGCAATTAAGCTGAGGAAAAAAGCCCAGCCAATTTACTGAAGGCGTGTAACTTTCCCTAAAAGCTTATCAACACAATTTTCTGTTAATTTTTTTTGTTTAAAGTAATTCTCTTCCTAGGGATTAATCTCTTTCTAGCTTGACCTCTATCAGCTTCTTGTTGTCTGATGTTTATGTGTTCCTGTGTGTTAATTAAGTTAGCAGGCCAGTCTCAGCAGATGATAATACAGGAAAGATGAATGTAATAGGATTATTCCATATTTTTCTCTAATGACTTTAAATCTCTTGACTAAGGAGAAGAGCAATAAATCTGCCTTTAGGTGACATTGAGTATTGAAGTTTATTTCCCAGGGTATGCATAGTATTGTAGCATTTTCTTCTTTCTCTTCTATTATTATGAATACTTGTTAGAAGCCAGAGTTAGTCATGTGTTAACCTTCTGACTTTCAGGTAGAATACTTTAATTTTTTTTTAACATCACTTACATGTATAGTATGAAGTACTGTATTAATCTTTATCTTGACTATGGGCACATCGTTGAATATGGAACAGACACTTTGAAAACAATAACTGGTTTTTTTTTCTCTATTGCCTGCTTAAAATAGTGCCAGAAGGAAGAAAAACTTGGGATAAGGGGACATCTTATCTAACTCTAATATCTGATATTTAAAAATGGCCTCAGGGCAGCTGGATCCAAAAAGCTGCTTTGTATTACTTATATTAGGTGGGCAGGCAAATCCCGGTTATTTGACCATTGATTGTTCTCATTTAAAATATAGCTCTTTACTTAGGCAAAATGGGGTGAGGGGATGGGGATGGAGGGCTGAAACAGGGGGAAGGAACCGAATCAGGTCAGAAGCCCTAGACATAACATTTTTTCACATCTATACATACATGTATATATATATATATATATATATATATATATATATATATATATATATATATACATATATATATACACACAGCAACTTTGTGAAGTAGGTTTTCCCATAATATTCATTTGCACATACATTTTTTTTTCTTTTTACATTTTGCAATGAACCATACTTGCAATAAAATATCCTTTATAAAAGAGAAAGGAGAGTAAGCAGTTCTAAATAACACATTAAGTCTGATAGTGTATACAATGTTTCACACTCAGAGTGTGACACTGGATGATCCCTTGTTTGGCATGTTATATGCTATATGAGTTGTACTAAGTAGCCTCTGAGGTCTCCTGTCTCTCAAGTCCTGTGATTATGTGATGGTGTTTTCTCATGTTTTCTTGGAAAATAAAAGTAGCCTTTATGTTTATATACCACTTTGTTTTGTTATTTTCTTTTAGAACTCTTCATTTTAAGCAAAAACTTTGGTTTAAATCATATATTAAAATATCTTCCAATAATTTTTTTAAATTTTATTTCATTGGAACCAATTGAGATGAGATCAATTTAAACAAAAGAAAAACACCTTATATTCTCAGAATAGTTTGTTCCAAAATCTAACATTATTACAAACAATTCAGGTAGAAGGATTTGATTGTTTTGCTAGCATAGTCTGATTGACTGATGGTATAAATAGATATTTTGTAAATAGAAAAAAAATGTGTTAATAGTTCACCTTATAAATGCTTCCCAACAGTTTTTGTTTCCCATTTATTTTCATAAACCACTGCATTGGTAATTGTTTTAGTTCACATTTTTACCATACAATGTTTTTAGTCTTCCTTTTAAGTTTGCTGTTTTATTTATAGAAGATTTCATAATTGTTTCTAGTAACATGGAATTATTCTTAATATGGTCACACATATAATAGATCTAAATTAAAGGTGATTATCATTTTCAGATATGTGTGAAGTTTGTGGGATATTTGTTTTCTCCTTAGAACTTGTTCATTTACCCTTTTGCTTTGTTGTTTCTTCAGACTTCATTTTTCATAATAAATTTTAAAATGCTACTATTTCTATTTTTCTTCCTTCCTTCCTCTTCTTTTTTTTTTTGCTCAGGCAATTGGGGTTAAGTGACTTGCTCAGGGTCACACAGCTAGGAATTGTTAAGTGTCTGAAGCCAGATTTGAACTCAGGTCCTCCTGACTTCAGGGCTGGTACTCTATGTACTGCACCACCTAGTTGTCCCTACTATTTCTATTTTTAAAGAAAAATAGGACTATAAACAGATATCAGTTCACATCATATGCATTTCGCTGATTTTTATCAATCAACTAATAGTGTGTCATATCATTTACATGTATTCTTGACTATTAAAAAGTTGGCTTGATTTTGTTGTTGTTGTTTTAATGAATTCTGAACAATCTACAATGACTCTCTAAATAGGAAGAGCATATGTGTGTTGTGTACAATGACAGACAGCAAAGTAGATTGGTTTGCCAGGTCTGCCATTTTAATTTTTCATTTCACAGAATTCTGTGGATTGCTTTGGGGAGAATATGGGTTTCAGGGAGCACAGTTTGAGAAACACTGTTTTATGAGATTCTTGGGCTAAATAAATAGTATGGATCAGGCTCATGCAAAAGAGAATAAATAATAGGTGTAATCATTCGGAATCTCTGAGTTTCTTTGGATAGTTCTTCAACTATAAGATTTCCCAGTTAAATACTTTGCTATTCCACATTAATACCATGACTTTAATTATTCATTTTAATTCAATAAACAATTATTAAGTACATCCTATGTACATCCTGGTGTTAAACACTGAGAATACAAAGAAACAGTTAGGTGTCATAGGCATAGAACTTATGAGCTGTTTGATCTTGAGCAAGTCACTTCCTAACCTGTCTCAGTTTCCTCAACTATGGAGATAATAATACCACCTATTTCACAAGGTTGTTGTGAGAATCAAATGAGATCAACATTTAGCATAGTGCCCAGTACATAAAAGGCACTAATAAATGCTTGTTTCCATCCCCAAAGACAAAAATTCAGCTAGTCCAACCTCTCTTTTATGCATGAATTAAACCTTAGGTCACAAAGTTATTAAGTTCCAATGACAGGATTTGATTCCAGGATTTCCTGATAGCAAATTCACTGCTCTTTCAATAGTTATAAGAAAAAGTATTTTTGCCCTCACAGAGTTTGCTTCCTGTTGGCAGAGTACAACATGTACATGAATAAGTCAACACAAAATATATACATAATTTCAAAAGGAATAACTGTAGGGAATTAGGAAAGGCTTCATCTCAGAAATAGCATCTGGGTTCTTTAAAGGACATTAGGGATTATAAAAGATGAAGATGAAGAAGGAGTTCATTTTAAATAAGGAGGGTTGCTTATACAAAAGACAGGTGTCACATGTGAAGAAGTATAACTGGGAAGCTAATTTGACTGGGGCAGAGAGTAGATGTAGTAGAGGAAAACAAAAACTACTAAAGGTCTTTAAATACCAGTCTAAAGATTTTCAGTTCTCATCTAACAACCAATGAGGAGTCTTTTAAATGGGGAATAATAGGGTCAGACTTGTATTTTCAGAAGTTTTATTTGGGCAATTATTTGGAGGATTGATTAGTCTATAGGGAAAGAACCAAAGAAGGGAGATATTGGAATAGACTGGGCAAAATATGATGAAAGTACTATGAGTGGTAAGGAGGAAATACATGACTTTCTAAAATATTTTGAGAATACTTTGAGTATTTCTCAAATACTTTGAGAAGATCTTAAGATATTATCACGTAGTGTTTTTTCTAATGCTTCAGATTGTATCCCATTCCCACTTTACTCTGAGTGATTCTTGTTTATGTTTTCCCATTAATTCTGGGTTTCACACTGGGTCCAATCAGCATGCTAAAGGTCTTCCTCTAGATCTTAACATTGCTTGGGTACCAATAGAGAACATGAGCTCTAAATCAGTTTTGATTCCTACTATATGATTGGTCCACATCCTTTTTTCATTCATACATTTCCCTAATAACATAGTTTACACCATTTCTCCTGTGTGGTTCTTCATTGGTAAGATACTACAACTTAATCACATTGACTATTCCATTGTCCTTTAAATGGCCTGTAATTTAAATTCTTTGGAGCCTGTGATACTTTATGCTTCACAAGCATCCATTGCATCGTCTTGAAAAACATTGATATTAAAAAGGATGGGCTTTTGTTTTGGGAAGAAGCTAAATAAATACAATGTAGGTAATTGCTTTTTCTGTTTGAATGCTGTATATAAAGGATGATATGAGGGGGAGGAAATTCAGTATATTTATATCAAGACCTCAGTTTGATTATTAACTTTATCACTTGGAAGAAATTAACTTCTTTAGGTTTTCATTTCCTTGTCAGAAAAAGATTGTATTAAGTGATTTTGTCTAGTATTCAGAATTTTAGAGAAAGTCAGATGGATATTTCATTTAAAGCTGGATAAATCATGGAAATCTAGAAGGAATGTCAATTCTGAGCCTGATTTTAACTGTATGGAGGAAATGATTGATAAAATGAAAATGGTATAGAAACTGTGGAAGGAAGAAAATTACTCCATAAGTATTTATAATAAAGTGAGGGAGGAAGCCTGTACAGTTTGATATGCACCTATTTTTGGAAACTAAGTGAATGAATAATGGCCCTATCAAGTTGCAAAGACATGAAATACAGGACTAATGATGTCTGACATACAAGCAACCTACCTAGCTGAGATTGGAGAAGCTCCATTACCAGGTTGACCACAAGATGATGAATTTTTTCAACCATAGCAATTCTTTTTTAAAGAGGGATTCTGTCTGCATTGGTGAAGGGAGTACTCACACTTTAAAAATCAAAAATTCTTAATTATAGGGAAGAGAGATTATGTTTTCCCAATATGGTGCTAGAGGGCAAACCTCAAATTAAATGGGTAAAAGAGAAGTAAACAGATTTGGGCTTGGATTAAGAATAAATTCTCCAGCTATTGGAGCTGCCAAATAGGAGAATGTGTTGCCTCAAGCAGTCAATACAGTGAGTCTTTAAACACAAATTGGATGAGCATTGGTTATGGATACAGTAGGGGAGCTCCTGTGCAGGTGTGATTTGATGTAGATGAGTTTATAAGTTTTTTTCTAATGTTGCAATGCTGTGATCCCCAAGTCTTTTATAGCTTTAATATTACATCAGTTTCCAATGCCATATAAATACAAACCAATCTAAGGATGATTGAACTACCTCTTCTGTATTTGTATGGTAGATAGAGTTTGGTCCTCAAGGAGATTACAGTCTTCTAGGGAGATCAATAAAAACATATAGTAGAGATGAGATATAAATCCCTGAAATAATTTAAAAAGAAACAAAAAAGGATTTTACAAGATATTTTATAATAAATTATTAGATTGATTAGATTGATTCTAACCACAACACTTACATGTACTCTGCTGATAGGGCTATGGGCAAACAGGAAAGGAAAAATGAATGTCAGGTTATGTTATCAGGGAAGGGGGTGGTTTGAAAAAGTATGAAGAAAGAAAAGAATTTTCTTCTTTTAGAAAGCTTCTTTTTTCTTCAGAAAATTATAATTATCGCAATCAGCAAATTATGCTTATTTGAATTCTAAATTTAAAATAACTATGATAACTTGCAAGAACGTTTTTGAAAATATATTACAAAAGTCTGACTTTTACAAGTTGGTATTTAGTTATAAGGTGTGAAAAAATCTACCTTATGACACAATTTATTTTACTTTGATGGCATTTTTGTGTTTATTACCTGTCAGGACAAACTTGATGTGTATAATAAACAATGAAATCTAAAGGTTGAGTTCATAGAAATTCTTAAGTCTTAACTGGTAATTGGGATTAAAAAAATTAATCTTATCTGAGTATTATATTCATAATATCAAGTAGGAGACTTGCATTTTACAAATATCTTTTGATTACTTCAGAAAAATTATTGCAAACCTTCCACACCTTAGTTTCCCATATTTTGAGTTGCTGTGGCCAAAAAGAATTAAAATTTAAAGAACCGTTTTGATGTTACCAAGACAATAGATGTAGTCTATCACTGTCCCTTTATTGGAAACCTTTTAAACCTGGAAGAACCTGGTTGAATTCTCTAGGTCAGTAAACCATATAGGATTCCCTACTGGCACATACATATTGACTTAGAAAACCACATGTTAATATCTATGTTTGATAGTATTTTTATTCATTTTGTTAAATATTTCCCAATTACATTTTAATCTGGTTTATGCCCAGTTGGTCTGTAAATGTTTGACACCTCTGCTTCAAAAGAAATTGTGAAATAGAAAAAGCAAAGCAGAGAGTAGGAAGAAAAGAGAGTTAGCATTTATATTGCACATATTATGTACTTGCTACTGTGTTAAATGCTTTACAAATCTAACTGCCTAATGGATAGTTTTAAGAGTTGTATGAACTGTTACAGAATGAAGTGACCAAAATTAGGAGAATAATTTATATAATGAAGATTTTATAAAGAAAGACAATATTAAATAGCTTAAGAATTCTATCAACACATGACCAACCATGATTTCAGAGAACTGATAATGAAGCAAATTACTCACCTTCTGGGAAAGATGGTGGGGTCAGGATGCAAAATCAGATATTGATTCTAACTTCCTTCCTGTGCTTTGGTCTATTTTATATATTAACAATATGTGAACAAGCCATCAATGCAAAACTGGATTAAAGGCTTTGTCATAATCAATAAAGGCAGTATCAATATTATGATGCTATTGAGAAGCTTGTTCAATAATTACTGCATTAACAAGTAAGTGGCTCTAGATCCCTGGGGCTTTTTGCCATACTGATTTTACTTTTTGGCCAATATGCTTTTATTTTATAAATATTTATATACGCAGGATAAATTAGATATAATCTCAGAGGCAAGGTACTGAGCATTAAAAGAGGGCTTTGACTTCTGGCTTTGACTTTTGGTACAAGGTAAAATTTTTACCTGAGGCTTGAAGGAAGCCAGGGAACCAGGAAGCAAAGATGAAAAAGGGGACCAGAACCAGGAGATTCATTATATGTGTCAAAGGAAGAACTTAAAACCATTTTCTTGGCCCCTGAGTCTAGCTGAGTCCAGTAGTAGACTCTCTCTAGTATTTTTATACATACATGCATGCAGGCACACACATATAAATACCTATGCAAATGTTTTGTCCCTAAAGATTGAGACAAAACATCCATGGTTTACTTCAGTTATGGAGTTATGAAAATGATCTTAAGGATTAAAAATT
This sequence comes from Sminthopsis crassicaudata, assembly GCF_048593235.1. NCBI lineage: Eukaryota > Metazoa > Chordata > Mammalia > Dasyuromorphia > Dasyuridae > Sminthopsis > Sminthopsis crassicaudata. Next base: position 73,661,213 of record NC_133620.1, read on the forward strand.
AAGTAAAGTTAGTTAAAAGCATACTTTTTTCCATCAGTGGGAATGTTCCTGTTAAAAGACCTGATTTCAATCCTACCTCATACTTCCTAACTGTTTGACCATGGACAAGTAACTGAATCTCATCTGTAAAATGGGAGTCATAATAATATTTTAAACATAGTAAAATAAAATAATATAAAATCTTAAATATAATAAAATGCTTCAAAATATTGTGTTAATGACCAAATGAAATAACATGGAAAGCCCTTTGCAAATCTCAAAGTGCTTTGTAAATATAAGTTTTTAGGTAATAATATCTGCAGTTCCTACCATGGATAGAAAGGAAGGAGAGATAATGACTTGCAATAACAAGTAGGACAGCTAGATTGATTGGCTGAGTGAGGACTTTCTGAACTCTGGGGCTATTTTTATGGTAGCTTATAAAGATCTAAGCAGAACCCTGAAATCCTGGCAAATTGAGCTCTAAAATTTCTATCACTGGTTGGGTTAAAATCACTAACAGGACAATGATTCTTATTCCCAAGAGTCAACAAAACAGAGAATTTGACATGGGATTGTAGAATGGCCCTATTGTAAAAAGGCTAACACAGTATTATTTAGCCAATAAGCAGGAACCTTAGGGTTCTGGTTCTATTCTTATAGAACAATATAGGCAAAGGCAGACTGAAACAAACCCAGAATAATCTAACTTCACCTGCTGGAACTACATGAAACCTTTCCATATCTCTCCAGATGTTAGAGCTTCATCCTTAGATTTTTCTTGCCTTTATTTTGTGTATGATATGTACACGTATATGCATATCTGTGTGCATATACATTTATGTATATTGTATGTAAACTCCTTAAGGAGCAGATTATACTGTGTTTTTGTCTTTATATAATCAACACCTATGACAAGGCCTAATAAATAAAGTCTATAGACATTTATTAAGCACCTATCATGTGCCAGGAACGTATGCTAAGAACTTTACAAATATTACTTCATTTAATCCTCACAGCATCCCTACAAGATAGTGCTGCTATTATCACCATTTTGTAAGTGAGGAAACTGAGGTAGACAGAATGTAAATGATTTACCCAGGTTTTCACAGGTAGTAAGTATCTGAATCTGGATTTGAACTCAGGACTTCCTGACCCCAGGCCCCAGTGTGCTACTTAGATACCTCAGATCCATAACTTTATCCCAGGAGCTTAGAATAAATAAGATGAGGGATGAAATCAAAGAGCTACAAAACTCTAAAGAGAGAAGAGTTGAACAACCTGAGGTCATTCAAATTCTTTACTTACTCACTTAACCTCAGTTAAAATTTCTTTTCAATCTTTATTTAATGCAAATCCCAGAAATTAGACTTAATAACAAAATGGATGGCAAAAATAATTCCAATATCTCTTTATATGTATATGTGTATATATATACACATATACATACATATATACATATAGAGAGAGGGGGAGGGAGGAGGAAAGGAGAGAGAAACTAGAATTTCCCAAAGCAAATTTAAAATTTGAGAATATATATTCATCTAGCTAATTCAATTGTACCAAAAGAAAAATTTTAATCTGTCTATAACTATCATAAAGAATTTATTCTCCTGCATACTTGACAGAAAGTATAAAATACTTTAAGACTTACACATAGTTGTGTATATTTGGCAACTCTATTGTGTGGTTATTTATCATAGAAATATACCATTCAAATTAATAAGGAGTCTGCTTAAATCTTTCTTCCCAGCCTTATTTCACACTATATCCTTTTATGGTAGAATGTAAGCTCTCCGAAGGAAAACTCAGTTATATTTTTGTTTTTTGTCTCTCAGCACTTAGCACAGTACTTTATATATACTGAGCATTGATTTGATTACTTAGACTTCATGTTCTAGCCAAACTATTTCCCAAACTTCCATGCCCTTTCTTGTTTCCATGAATTATTAAGGAGATCCTCCTGTGTGTAGGATACACTATTCCAGGCAGGTAGAATGAAGGAGTGGATGGATAGAACTCTGAACTTGGAGTTCAGATTTTGCCTCACACATTTACTAGCTGTGTGACCCTAGGTAAGAGTCCCTTAACACCTACCAGCCTCAGTTTCCTTATTTGTAAAATGTGGATTATAATAACCATCTGCATCACATGGTTATTGTGAGGATTATATGAGATAACATAGGTAAAGTACTCTGAAGACCTTAGGATAATATATGAATGCTTGTTATCATCAATATCATCCTCATCATCATTATTTGGGATGAATCTATTTCATCTTGGTTGAAGGATATACCCTTAACTATGTGGTCATTGATCATTTCTATCACTGGACTAACATTTAGCTATGGTCAGTCAGTGAGAGAGATTACTTAAATTTGCAGTTTTTCTACTATGCAGGTTATATTACTAGCAATAATAGTGAAAGTAGGTTCAATTTATAAAATGGATAAGTGTGTGTAGGGTAAAATTTATAAAAGAAGATGTTTCATAAATTAAAACTTTATGAAAAGGAAATATATTATATATGTAAATTCCCTTTTTATTATTTGTTAAGTTCAGAACACGCAAAAAATTTAAAGAAATATATCATTATTTCTAAATTACAAACCTTCTTAAGAACTTTTATAATCTCTTTGAGAGTTTGATCTTGTTAATAAAATTATACCAGGACAATCCAACCAGAATGCTTCTACGATGGACAATCAATTTTTTTGATAAAATTTGCAGAATGAAACAAAAACAAACAAAAAAGAATGACAGACTAATGAGTTAGAAAAGGGAAGCTTTTAAAGTCTACATTTGAAGAATGCCTTGTGGAGGAAGAACAACACCTAGGATACCTGAAAGGAGAACAGAAACACTGGGTGTAATTTAAAAACAGTTTTTATCTCACTCCAAAACACTAATATGTTCTCATTCCTATGGTTGTTCACTCTCACTTTGATTTATCTCATTGTATTACCCTTTCCACATAGATGTATGTTATATGTGTATACATATAATACAAATATACTATATAGGATGTATATATATATATGTGTGTGTATAACTATAGATATAGATATGTAGATATATAGATAGATATAGATATTTTTTAAGGAAACCAGAAGGTAGAGATGAGGAAAGAGAGAATTCCAGGTATATGAGAATAAGTTGATAAAAATGCACAATTGAGAAATAGTTTTTGGTGCAAGAAACATCAAGTATGTGTCAGAACGAAGATATAACATATGTATATACTCCAACGTATATATGTATATGATGGAGTATATACATATGTTGTATATCATGTGAATATATGTGTGTGTGTATATATATATATATATATATATATATATATATATATATATATATACATTTACATTATAAGGAATGGAGCTATAATTACATTGTTAGGAGAAAATCCCAAATGAGGAAAATCCTGTTACCTGTAATTGATAGTCTTGGAAAGTTACCTAGAGTGCTGAGAGATTAAGTGATTTGAGCAGGATCACAAAGCCAAAACAAATCAACCTGCATTTATTAAGCACCTACTATGTGCTAGGCACTGTGCTAAGTATGAGATTTTTTTTAGTCAAAACTAGTCCCTGCTTTCAAGTAGCCCACAGTATTACATGGGAGACAACATGTAAAAAAACATACATACAAACAAGACAATATTATGAGATAATATAGGAAATATATAGGGAAGACACTAGAATTAAAGAGTTTGGGGAAAGGTGGATTAGCTGGGCTTGAAGGAAATCAGAAGGTAGAGATGAGGAAAAAGAGAATTCCAGGTATATGGGAATAATTGGTAAAAATGCACAACTGGGAAATAGATTTTTGCACAAGAAACACCAAGTATGTATCAGAATGAAGGCATAAAGCTCAGAGACCAGCTCTCTTTTTACTATACTAGGCTATTTTCTCTGTTTTTACATGTATACACACATATATTACATGCATGTACCTATGTATGTATTTTTCCTTGGGTAGAAAATCAAAACAACTAGTGTTTTAAGTTGTGGGTTTCTGAGAAGAGTTCTTAAGGATTAAAAGTAAAGATGGAAGTAGTTGAAAGCCTACTTTTTTTTTCAGTAGAAATGTTAGTGTTAAAAAAGTATGCATATGTGTTTTGTGGGGGGAGGGTGTTTGTAAGAGAGAGAGAAGGAAAAAGAAATTCAGAAAGAGACAGAGAAGAGAGAATAATTTATGAAATGGGAAACAGAGCCAAAGTAGCACATCTCCCTAATATATTAAACTTCAATTCCACAAGGTTGAAATTCCCTTCAGCTACAGCTTGATGCTATAAATGTCTTTGCTGATTTTGAGCTGCAAACAAAAAAAGAAAAATTGTCAAATTATATATGAAAAAGGATTTCATTTAAATATATCACAGTGAGAGTTTTTGTATTTATTATGCCATCTCATTCAATTTTATAGCAAATTGTTGATTTAGCATCTGTTTTTCAACTTTTACTTTCTCAGCCCTGTAAAAGGTCTGCTTTTTAGAAGGTATTTAAAATTTATACCTTTAATCATGTTCTCATAATAATAGTTCACATTTGTAAAATATTCCCGTTCATCTCATATCTTTTGTGGCATCCAACTCCTTATATCCATGCATTTAACAAACAGAACAAGTTTCTTTTTATGCTAGTGTTTTCGCTCTGAGACTACCTCCACTTTATCCTGTAAGTACCTTGTCTGTACACAACATAACTGTTGACATGTCATCATCTCCCATATTAGAACATGGAGTCTTATGGCAGTGACTATTTTTACTTTCTTTTTTTTAATCCCCAGAGATTAGTTCAGTGCCTGGCACAGAGCAAAGAGCATCGTAAATGCTTATTGTCAAGACTTCCCAGTATCTGCTATATGCAAAATACTGTTACAGAACTTGAAATGTGAAAAATTAATAGTTCTCTTCTCAGTGATCTTTCCATGTAATGAGGAAGACAAGATCATAGAATTATAGAATCTCATAGTCAGAAAGAATCTCAGAGATGATGTAGTCAAACAATAAGTGAATAAGAATCCTATGTAACATACTGGTGAGCCAGCCTTGGCTTGAACACTTTCCTTAAGAAGTAGCCTACTACCTGCTGAGGAAGTTACTTCTATTTTGGGAAAGACTTCAGTGTTGGGAAGTCTTGCCTTACTTTCAGTCCTTATATTTACCTCTTTTTAACTTCCATGTTTTATTTCTAGCCGAAAGGAACAGATACAGTCTTCAGTGAGAAAAACTGAAGGCAGCCTTCATTTCCCTTGCCTTTCAAATGTTTTATTTTCTAGGCCAAATATATCCCCGTACCCTTTGATTGATACATGACATTACATGACATTATCCATAGCCCTTCACCCACCCCCATTTCCTACCACTGGTTACCCTTCTATAGATAGTCTCTAGCTTATCAATGTCCTACCTAAAATGTTGCTCAGGATGTCGTCTGGAGTCAAGTATATTGGGACTCTCTCCTCCCTAGTCCTTAAATGCTCTGCTTCTCAGTGGCTTTTTGACTATTATAGGAGTCAGTCAGAAAATACTTAAGAGCACTTACTATGTGCCAAACATTGTACTAAGCTCTAGGGATACAGGGAAAAGCAAATGATAGACCCATGCTCAAAGAGCTCACAAACTTGTGGATGTGATGATATGCAAACATCTACATATAAATGAGCTATATAATACAGGATAAATTGGAAATAATTACATCAACTGGTTAAACTTGCCTTCTATTAAAACTATCATAACTTTTGCAAATAACCTTTTGTCTACTTATGTGTCTCCTATCTTGTATTTTAGAAGCTGATTTTTTTTTACCAAGTATAAGACTTGATCTTCACTCCTATTATTAAATTTCAGGTTATTAGTCTAATGGCGTTAAATTATTGAGTTCTTTCCTTTGTCCATCATGAATTTGGTTAGAAGACCCTCTACCACTTTTTTCAATAATTTATTAAATGTTATTTTAAATAATTTATTAAAATGTTACATGTCTTGGGATAAAACATATTCTCCTATATCCATTGCAGACTTTCCAAGTTGAGTATGACTACTCTTTAGATCTTGTCATCTGACTGATTTTTTAATCCAATTATTCATCATCTAGCCCATAGTTTTCCATATTGTGCACAAAAATAGAATGCAAACTACACTATGGGCCCCGGTCCAATGAGCCCAGGCCCTGTGATTTTTGAATATAGTATTACTGATGTAATTCACCTCACTGAAGAGCTTGGAAAGCCTTCTCCCAGAAGACTTGATGACATTTAATAGTGCGTGTAGACATTCTGTAACTGTTAACCGTCTGGTAGACAGTAGTCTCTTGATTGTCTGCAGCTACTAAGAACTAGGAATGCCTTCAAAAAAGCATCAGTTGGTCTCAGCCTCTCTCTTGTTTGGAGCCCTTTACTTCTGTGGCTTCTCTAGCTTATGACATCACGTGAAAGACAATGTCTCTATACCTCAAAGAGGCTTTTTGACCATTACTTTCCAGCCCAGTGATATCTTAAATGAGGATTCATCCAGCAGTAATGCCTTACTTGGATGTGAACTTGGTGAGCCTAATACTACCTGGAACCCCAGCCCTCTCCCTGAAGTGGTCTAGTGTGCCCCAAAGGTGTTGGGAGGTGGAGAGGAAGGAAATTTTAAAATTCCTGGTCTTGCTATATTGTGTAAGTAAATATCTCTTTGTAAAAACATTTTTTCCCAAATTAGGATTGTTCCCTCTCTTCCTCCGTAAACACAGTAACTATGTGTCTTCAGTTATTTTAGCTAAATCTATTTTAAGGCAACCCTATTCCCATAGGCTTTCTTCCCCTCATCCTCAAGTGTCCTCCCCCTTCCCTGTTATCCTTTTCCCTTATTTTTTATCTCTTTTCTTGTTTGCTTTTATCTAGTTATGTAAGTCTTCTTTTTCTTCTCAGTTAAGCAGAATGCTTCTTTCTCTCTTCTTCAACTAGTTTTGTTCATTTGTTTTCAAAATTCATTTTCTATGCTTTTTCTTAAAAAAATTTCTTTCTCTGTCTTTATTAATCTTCCTATTCTGTCAATTCTAGAATTTTTTTAAATATTTGATTCATGGTCCTTATACTTATTTTGTTCCTGTTTAGTTTCTGTTTCATTCATAGAATTAAAGTTTCTAAGGAACCAATTTTGTTTCTGTCTTTTTCCTAAACAGTTTCTTTTATGATTTTGTAGGTCCTGCCCCCAGTCCCCTTTTTTCTATTGTGCCTCACTCTTTGATATACCAATTCCTGCTGGTGATAAAGAGGATATTGCCATATGGTAGAATTTTTTCTATTTCATTATTGATCCCTGTTCTCACCTAGGTCATTATCTCCCCATTTGCTTTGAAATCTCATCCATGGGCTCATGCCCTTCCATTCTTCTAGGTGTTAGTTGTTCTGAAGAACTCTGATTCCCCTTCTCCTCATATAAAAAGTGAGTAGTCTTTCTAAGTACCAAATGCCTCTAGGTCCTACCTTTTTTACGTTCTCCCTCTCCTTTTTTTTCAATAAAATCACTCCTGTCTCTTGTAAGAACATTCATCATTATTGACCCTCCTCACTACTACTCACTTTTATCTTTTTCAATTTTTCCCTTTGTCTCCTTACCCATTCTCCTGTAGGTACTCTTCCTGCTGAGATATGGTAGCAGTTATTTTCCTTTCATTTTTAGCCTTCCACTTAAATAGGGTATATCACATAGCCATGGTTGGTTTTTGATGACACTTTGCTTGCTTTTTTGTAGTTTTCTTTGTTTTCTAAATGTCCACTAACTATTTTAAAATAATGTGTTCTAGAATTTCCCAAGACTCAAAATCAAGGTTACTGCCATTTGGTTTGCAAATTAAATGTACTTCTCTATTATAAAAATCAGTATATTTGCCATTCTTCTAGCACTTGTTCTGTTCTCCAAGAGATTCAGTGACATTGATCATTCAGCAAATATATCTGCTTCCTTTTAGAATTTTAAGAAGCAATTCAGCAATAATATGTAATGTGTACTCATCAAGGAAAGCTTCTTGATCACTTTTACTGTCTCTGTCCTTTCTAATTCAGAGATGATCCTTCTTCACAGGTAAAACACAAAGAAAGCAAAAATTGAATTGTTCCATTATCTCTCTACCTTCCATTTATCCTATTTCTTCTTTATTCATACTCGTTTCCCCAGCATAATTTTTAAAAAATAATAACCCTAGCCAAACCTGTTTTTTACCATTAGCTAAAATAGCAAGGAAAGTTCTGAGCTTTCCCACTGCTGATATTACTTTATATAACTCTGCCATTCTTTTATGTTCTCTTAATATTTTCCCTTGCTTCGATCTTCTGTCCAAGTCCTATTAAAATCAGTTAGTTGATAAGCTAATAGATGTGATCTATTTTTAACAATTCCTTCTTATCCTTCTTATTCTAATTATGTCTCTGTTTTCAGAATTTCATTCTGAATGCTTTCTATCTCTCCAGACCTGACTTCCACTTTGGACTATTAGTTTGGGAGATTCTACCTATTCTTTCTCTAAACTCTTTGAAAGTCTTTCTTCAGAAATCAAATATACATATCAAACTGTGTTCAGATATAATTATAAAATAAACCAAGGGTAGAGATTCAAACACACTGAACTAATATGGCTACATTGGAAGAAGTTACAAGGGAATCCATTTGAGTGATATAGTGATAGAACTTCCCAGCGGATTGAATAGAGAGGAGAAGATGTTGAAGGGAGATGGAGGAAGGGAAATACCCTTACGTAATATGATTTTAATAAACTATTTTAAAATTCTCTTGCTACTTATAGAATGTTTCTAGAAAAATCAGCTTTACATTAATTTTGACATAAATATAGGTGTCAAATCAGAAACAATTTCTAACTCAATCTAGCATTTTCAAAGAGAAGACAGCTTTGGAGAACTTAGGTGAAGGAAATTGTTACAAGTCTCTTGATTCTTAAGAGTTCATACCCTGCTGATCTTCCTTGAAGCATTTCATATTTATCTTTAGAGATAGCAAATTAAATTCCAGTCCATTTGCTCAAAAGATAAAAGAATATTTGAACTCTTTGAAGCATTGACCAACTTCTGCTCTTGAATACCTGCCCCTTTGCTCCCTTGGTCTTTATGATGCTGCCCAGTCCTATTTATGATGACATTTACTCTATTGTTGCAGTCATTATCCATCTATCTTCTACTCTCTAAGCATGAATGTCCTCCAAGACTATATTTTGAGCCTACTTCTCTTTTTTCTAACTTTATTAATGATCTCTGCTAATTAGTAACCTTAGCAACCAGGGCCAATCTGCCCTCAACTGTAGTCCATCATTATGAAATGCCTGTGATCCATTTCCATGTGAATGTGCCATTGATATTGCATCATAAAAGGATTTCAGGAGCCATCTATTCTAGGCACATCATTTCATAAATTAAAGAAACTGAGACCCAAAGAATCTTACTGACTTTCATGAAGTTATAAGTGTCTGCGTAAGTGTCTGAGGCAGGACTTGGACCTTAAGTCTCTGAGTCCAGAGCCAATACCATGTTGTATCCACATTTCCAATAAACATTTTGCCAATGGAAATCAACATCTAATCTTCCTATGCATACCTTCAAACTTCCCTGTTTCAATTGATGGCTCTGCCATCTTCTCAGTCAACCAGATTTATAACATTGGAGCAGTCATCCTTGATTTTTGCCTCTCCCTGACTCCTAATTTCCAGTTATTTGCCAAAACTTAGCAGCTTTGCTTCCACAATATCTCTTATATCCTTTTCCTTCTCTTTCTTCATGTAACCATTACTTGCATTTAGGCCCTTATCACTTTCTGCCTAGACTTTTGTAGCATTCATCTAATTGGCCTCCCTGTATCCTATTTCTTATTTTCCTCTTCAATATCTCCTCCTTACAGCTGCCAAAATTTTTATTTCTAAGGCATAGGTCTAGCCATGTTATAACTGTTCTTGAAAACTTTGAATAACTTTCTATTGCCTCTGGGATAAAATTGAAAGTCTCCAATCTGTAATTTAAAGCAATCAACACTCAATATTCTGTCTGGCTTTCTAGAATTATTTAACATTTTCCCCATCCCCTCATATACTCTACCAAGTAAGAGGCCACAGAAGTGGAGGGGAATCTAGAGTAAGCAGGCTAAATGGAAAGACAGAATATATTGCAGAGAGGGAAGGAAGGAAGAAGGGAAGGAAGGAAGAAACAAAGTCTTTTTTAAGCACGTACTATATGTTAGATAATTGATTTTAAAATATATCAGATGATCCTCACAACCCTAGAAGGTAGGTGCTATTATTACCCTCATTTTATAGTTGAAGAAACTGAAAAATTATGTCATGGTGTCAGGGTGACAGTTAATAAGTGTCAGAGGCTGATTTTGAACTTGGGTCTTCCTGATTCAGCTCTCAATCTACTGCATCATCTAGCTACCACAAGGGAGGAAGCTTGTTCCAGAATGAGAAGCCTACTGGGGTCAGATGGAGAAGGTTGAGGATTCAGAAGTAAAACCCAGAAAAGAGTAAAGATCATTCCTAGATCTTGAATATTTTTCTTACCTCTTGTTTTGCTAAGGTTGTTAGATCTTTTGTTTGGGATAGTAAAATTAAGTGTACTTTTTAAAACAACATTCTCTGTGTGCTTTTGTTTCATTTTATGTTTGTCACTGTTAGATGTAGTCATTGATTTGAGGATTGATGATAGTGGGTTTAACATGAGAATTCATTCTGCGTTCCCTTCCCCAATCCCTTTTCCTTTCCTGACAAAACAATCTTTTTTTTTAACTAAGTTTGTTATTAATATACTTTAACATTCTAGGATTTAAAAGTGGATGAAACTTTAGATTGTTTATTCTAATTCCCTCTTATTTCAAATAAAGAAGAGGACCTAAAACGGATCCATAGCCATGAGTTTTTTTACCCTGGACAAAATCAAAGGGTTGTTTAGGATTTTTTTCCTTAGCCAGAGATAGGAGGGAAGGAAGTGGGTAGTGATCAGTCCAAGGTCATACATACTAAGTGTCATAGCTAAAATGTGACCCTAAATACAGTTATATATACATTGCCTTATGTTACAGATATGGAAACTATAAGATATAGTGAAATGTTTGAAAGCTTTTACATAAGAGATTAATTTGTTTTACTAAACCGCAAATGTCAGAATCAGGAGCAATTTCTAAAAATTGCAGATTTAAGCTTGAAATTAGGGGGGAGGAGATTGCTGACAATTAGACTTATCCCAAAGTATAATGCCTTTTCTAAGAGATAGTGAGCACCCCCCGACTGAAGATCTTCAAAGAAAATCTAGATGAACATATGGAACGTAGATTGGACCCTTCCCTCTCTAGGATTCTGAGGGACCATCGATACCACGACAATGCAATTAGAGGAGTAATTTGAAAATAGAGGATAGGGTATTTGAAGGAGAATAAAGAAAAGCAAGTCTAGCAGCCAGAAACCTGAGCTGGGAGTGATAAGGCAGGCAGTAGGGGCAATAAATAGAGAGGGGGCGGTCTGATCCTTGCCTACATGGAGATAAAGAAGATAGGCATGGAGCTGGGAAGAAAGAAATGAGTCGATAAAAGTAGGACTATGGCAATAGGAACCTGATGTGTCTAGTCCTTGGGATGTAATTGCCCCTTGCACCTGTAGAGCATTATGGGGCAAAGTGTGGGGAGATGTCTCTTCTAGCATCATGTTAATGATAATTCTGCTAAAAGAGATGAGTTGCCCATGTCCTTTCATGGCAAGCCACATTGAGTCTCCTGGTCCTTTTTCCCTTGCTTTTTCTACCAGACTACAATCCTTTGCTTGCTCAAACCAAGTTCTTTGTGGAAACATGTTTTCTTTTTTTTTTCTAAGAAACCTTCTAATTTTCACTGTATATATCTTTTATGTACAGTTAATTTGTGTATTATTTCCCCCATTAGAACATGATTTCCTTAAGAGCAGGGACTTTTTTTTCATTTTTTGTATCCTTAGCACATAATAAGCACTTAATAAATGTTTCTTGACTAAGTGCTAAGGTTTTCTTTAAGCTTTTTTTAATTTTCTAAGCTTATACTTTGAAAGCTTATTCTCCATTGTACCTTGAGAGAGAAAAAAAATAACTTTGGGATTCTTTTTAAGTGGAAATTAACTTTTTCTGTTTTCTGTGAAAGAAGGGAGGACTTGAATAGTTACTAGAAGGGTGAGATGGAAAGGAGAAGTAGGGAAGGGTTTCCAATAGTAAACTCAAATTTGTTTTGAAGTCTTTTGGTCTACAGTGAAAGTCAAGTCACAAAAAGCTGCCCCTTAAAAGTAAACAATGTCCTTTTTGTCATAAAGTAGGTTCAGGTTGCATTTTTCTCCTTCTGAAATCCCCATGGGAGTCCTTATCAGAAGATTTTGATCTCTTTTTTATTAAAAGTTGTTAATCAAATATAGATGTGTCCCTTGCTTAGCAGAAATTGACTAAACTAAAATTTTAGTTTCAAGAAAATGTAGAATTGTATAGCCACTCTAAAGAAATGTCCACTAAACTTGGAGAGACTAGGCATCTCATGCTGATATCTTTAACCCGTTAAATCTGCTGGATTTGGATGCTTAGCTCTCCCTGTTATATATGTCTTGACTAAATTTAAGAGCCATTTATGTGTCAATAATCAATACTTTGAAGCCTCAACAAACACTGTTTAGATATAGTAATGGCCCCCAAGAGGGTGTACACAGCCTACAGTTTCATAAACCACTAACTTACAAACAGAATAGATCTACTCAGACTTAATCAACTAATTCGTTATTTATTTATTTATTTATTTATTTTAGCTAATGTCTCCAGCTGATATCACTACTGAGGCAAACTGTAATTAAAAATTCAAGGGTGGTATATTTTTGAGTCTTTAGCTTTGGGGCCTTCTGTCTCTATTTTTCACTAAAGTCCTATATCTTATTATAAATGGAAATAACCTTGGGCCTTTTAAGAGCTTTGTCAGCAGAGCACAATCTCTGGTAGATCTTTAATTTTCCCCTTCTCCCCCAACACTTTAAAGAAAAGAAAATGCAAATTCTGTGGACTGGCTATACAACTACATAACAAAGTCTTGACAATAAGGAATTTTTCATCCACTTGGCTTTTGCTATAGTGGATAGAGAGAACAGAAATTTTATCAATAATTATACAGTTTATTCAGAGCTTCTATGGCTTCTGGCACTTAGTACAATTAGCATAGTGCCATTTATAAGCAGGAGCATTTGGAGGATCTCATTATGGGACAGGAAGACCTCTCCCATTTGTGTTAACCCCTCTGTATATCTCTCTTTCCTATGTGCATAGGATATGCCTTGTTGAAGGATAGCCTTTAAGGCTCCATTTTTACTTTACAGTGTTTTCACTATGCTTATTGTTTATAATCAAGAAATTATAAGCACTGTGGCCTCTTGTATTCTCTATACTTTTCAGTGATTTGTATCACTGTAAATATAGGATATACTGTAAAACATTGTGAAAGTGTACTCTACCTATTCTGTTCTTCTCTTTTCATCAGTGATATCCTTAATATAAAAGGGGTCATTACTGAATGTTAGAAACTGAAATTGTGAAAAACTGAAAACTAAAGAGGTGCCCATCATTTGGGTAAGGTTAAATAAATTGGGATATTAATGTAAAAGAATATTATTGGACAGTAAGAAATTATGAAGAGAGAAGTTTCAGAGAAACCCATGCAAACTTGTATGAACTTGTGTAGAATAAAGTGAGTAGACCCAGAGACCAGTTTATATGTAACATACAGAAGAATAACTTTAAGAACACTGCAATAGCCAACCATGATGCCAGAGAACTGATGATGAAACATACTTCTCTGCCTACCAAGAGAAAGATGATAGACCCAAGATATAGAATATGACATGTTTTTGGATACAACCTATATAAGATGATGTTTTGCTTTACTACGTATATAAATTATAAGGAGTTTGTTTTTCTTTTTTTTTCTTTCCTTTTTGGAGATGATAGGAGAAAACAGGTTAAGAATAAGAAAAGGTAGCACAAAAGAAAAAGAAAAAAGGGATATTGAAGCATCTTATGTATTTTTTAAAATACAAAAGAAAACTGAAGAAAAGCCAAAAAGAATCAAAGAAAAGTAAAACAGCTTTGAATTTGCTATATATTTTAAAAGAAAAATAGCTGAATATGATAGAAATTTGCAGTTTCATGTACAGTCCTCTTTTTATTCCCTTATTTATCTAGAAACATGCATTTTATTTGATTTTGTTAAGCTCAATATTTTTAATAAAGAAAAATTTAAAAATAAAGCTATTGTTTTCAATAAGAATAGGTTCATATTAGTGTAATTAATTTGGGGGGAAAGGTAGAGTTACTAGACTGGTAGATGAGGGTTATTATTTGCTCAGACAATATTTTTCATAATATTCTTGTGGAAATGTCAGCTGGACAGTAATAACAGTTGACCTTGAAATTAGTTAGATAATTGGAAAAAAGAGACATGGCATTTATGTTTTTCATGCTAGTTTGGAAGAAGGTCTCAAGAAGATTATTCCTAGGGACCTGTCCTTGACTTTTTACTGTTTAACATCAGCAATGACTTAGGATAAAGATATAGATGACATAATTAGCAATGCAAAGCAGGAATAAATAACAGATGACAAAATAAATGCTTTAAAATTTTTTCACATTAGAATCAAATTAAATAAAACTTAATAACCAATAAGCATCAACTTCAGAAGTGTTCAATGGTTATTCATTTTTGGTTTGTACATTTTAGTGTGCCACAAGTTTAGTATGAGTAAACAGACAAAACATCTCCTCCCATAATTACAATGTATATATTTTACATTTTTACATTTTCCCCAAGTCTAATAGAATGTTACCATAGGGGAGATACTGGGGCTTTTAGATTGTTAATTTGTTTTCCTTGAGTCTAGTTTATTCCTTACACATAGTAGGACCTTAGCAAATGTGTGTTGAATTGAACTGAATCCTCATAAGTCCAGGATCGGTAAGCTGCCAAAGCAGGCCAAAGACCCTGCCTCCCCATTCTTGCTGGGATTTCTCCCTTTATCCATCCATTCTACTTGCTATGTATACTTTTTCTTTCAATGTGAAAAGGCCCTCTTCCCCTCTAAACAATAGAACTATGGCATTGCTTTTCAAAAGTTCAATCACATAGCTAAGATGACAGGAAAAGATGATGAATGTTGGAGGAGATTGGGAAAACTGGGACACTGATACATTGTTGGTGGAGTTGTGAATGGATCTAACCATTCTGGAGAGCAATCTGGAACTATGTTCAAAAAGTTATCAAACTGTGCATACCCTTTGATCTAGCAGTGTTTCCACTGAGCTTATTATATCCCAAAGAGATCTTAAAAGACAAAAGGGACCCACATGTGCAAAATGTTTGTGGCAGCCCTCTTTGTAGTGGCTAGAAACTGGAAATTGAGTGGATGCCCATCAATTGGAGAATGGCTGAACAACTTGTGATACATGAATATTATGGAATATTATTGTTCTGTAAGAAACAACCAGCAGGATGATTTCAGAGAGGCCTGGAGAGACTTACATGAACTGATGTTGAGTGAAATGAGCAGAACCAGGAGATCATTGTACACAGCAACAACAAAATTACATAATGATCAATTCTACACCCAACGAGAGAACTGTGGGAACAGTGTGGTTCACAAAATAGAATTTTCACTCTCTTTGTTATTGTTTGCTTGCATTTTTTTGCTTCTCTTTTTTTCCTTATGTGGCACGATAATTATATAAATGTGTATGCATTTAATGGATTTAACTTATATTTCTACCATGCTTAACATATATTGGACTACTTGTCATCTAGGGGAGGGTATGGGGGAAGGGGACAAAACTTGCAAGGGCTAATGTTGAAGAATTGTCCATGCTTATGTTTTGAAAAATAAAAAGCTTTAATAAAAATAAAATATTATTTTAATCACCAAAAAAGAGCAATCAGAGCTTTATCTCTACCTTCTTTGGGGAAAAGAAAAACATGTTGGCAGCTCTCTTTCAAGAGAAGATGATTAGGGACAGAACATAGAGGAACTCACTTTTCTCTTTAGTAGTTTACATGATAATGAACTCTTGGAAGCATATCAATGGAAGGTAGCCAAAGCTGATGACTCTGGGTCAATGCACAGATGGTTCCATGTACCACATGTACTGTGTTGGAAATAGTGCTACTGTGGGTACATGTGCTGAGGACTTAGGAAGGGGGGGGGTATAAGAAAGGGAAGAGGATAATTCTTTCCATGCAAATAAATAAACCAGAGAAAAAGAGAGAAAGAAAGAGACAGAGAGAGAGAGCGAGAGAGAGAGAGAGAGAGAGAGAGAGAGAGAGTGTGTGTGTGTGTGTGTGTGTGTGTGTGTGTGTGTGTGTGCGTGTGTGTGTGTGTGTTCTTAGTAGGTGTTATGAGGTAGCTATCTTTAGTCATGGGCAGAAGCTTTTAAGTCACGAGACAATGAAATTCATGGGAGGAAATATAGAAATCTGGACCTACTGCTATGTGTCATGGAGCATTGTAAAGAATATTGAACTAAAATTTAGGAAATTGTGGTTTTGATCCCAACTATACCATGAATTTCATCACACCAAACAAATCCCATTACTTCTCTTGTCCTGATTTTCTTACCTATGATATAGTGAGGGAATTAGATTTACTTGCTTTTAAGGCTCTTTTCATCCTGATATTTTATGATTCTGCATAGAGCACCCTTCAATTGGTTTTGTGGTAGATTGCCCTGATATGTTGGGAGATTCTAGTTCTGACCCTGTTTGGGTTGCAGTTAACTGGGTAATGCCAATTACTCACAATTACATTGTGAGTTCTTTAATAAATTGTCAAGGATAAAATACTTCAAGGGTTATATTTATTAATCTCTGGGCATGCAGTATCATAATTGGTTAATGAACTGACCAGAAAAAAAATGACCTGCTTTAGAACCTACCACATGTTGCTGATGCTATAGCTATATCCAGGTTGCTGCTGTCTGTAGTAATTATCATGTTTTCATCCCATAGTTTAGTTGAAATGCTTATGCATTTTAAGGTGACTGTGTAATACTAAATGCCCACTTTGAGTTCGTCTGTTTTCAGGAAGATTTCCTTTCCTTTACATAAATAAAATATTGTGTTTAATTAAAATTCAAGCATTTCGTCTTTCTCTTTACCACTTTCCTAAGGGTGAAATATATTTTTTTATATTGTGATGACAGGGAATCTAAAAATGTCCATGAAACAAAACTTGAAGCTTTACCTTGCAGGCTTCTAAGCCAGTGACACTATATCCACTTGAGAAAAAAACAGAAGCAGCTTCAGACACCCCCCCCCAAAAAAATAAATCTGAGCCATTGTCATACCAAAAGGGTTATCTCTGTTTCACAGTATTTGTGCACAGAATGCATCTCTTGGGAAGAAGATAGAGTTTGAATTGTGTGTACATGAGAGTTTTGTTCTGAGTCAGAGAGGAAACACGATTCATTGTTATCTTTCATCCACTTCTAACAATGGAAGTGTATTTTATGACATGTTCTTGGATTTTTACTTATTCAGAATATGGCTTCCTTGGCTAATCTTTTTATTTACATTGTTGTTATTTTGTATATTGTTCTGTTAGTTCTGCTTAAAAATTTTAAAATGGAAGGGAAACTGAGAATATCCTTCAAATCCTCTGCATTTCTCAATTGAGGAAACAGGGCCTGAGATTCAATTATTTGTCCAAGACTATGCCAGCAATAAATGGTGGTCAGAATTGAAACCCAGATTTTCTGACTTCTAAGCAGCACTATTTTTTTTTAATTTAAAGACTTTTATTTTCAATATACATATATGGATAATTTTCAATTCAATTCAAAATTCAATATTCAATAGCAAGTGATCCAATATATGTTAAACATGTGCAATTCTTCTATACATATTTCCACAAATATCATAAAGCAGTTCTATTTCTCCAGCTATTTTTTTCAATATTAGTTGATGGTTTTTTTCCAAATGCCTCATATTTGTCATTCCTTATTGGAAAATAATATTTCATTACATTAATTTATCATAGGGCTAGTTTTTGGTTCTCCTCCCCCCCCAAAAAAAAAATCTATGCAATATGAGGGAAGTATAGGATAAAACATTTTCAGAAGGCACAAATAATATCTGGAAAGCCCAAGACCTGAATTTATGTTTTAATTTATAATAACTGTGACTAAAAAAGTAACTAAATCACTTGTGGGATTGAGGAGACAAAAAGTATTGTCAGGGGATAGGAAGATTCAGGGAAATGCATATAAAGTCCTTTACCTTTGTCATTAGTTTGGGAAGAAGGTTGATCAGATTAAAAAGTTTTCCTGGTGAACAGCCAGTCAGTTATCTGTATGGTGAGTTGGTAGTTTCCATTATATCATTATTGGGAGACCAGCTTTGGGCAGGAAACCATTCCTAAAAAAGCGGTTCATAGTTTATAAAGACCCCTTTTTTGACTTATCTCAAGAAGAGTCTGAAACTTGTGTTGTGTATATCTTTCATGCCTTTTGAAACAGTTTTAGTTCGTTAAGGAGGCAAGGGTTAGATGAACTAAAGAGGCCTTTGTTTTTCTTGCCCACCTCCCTGGTGCTGTGCCAACTCAGGTCTGGAGAGGTTGATCAGTGGGGTGGGGCAGCACTTCCCCCATTCTAGAGGTCAGCAGGACTTTTAACACTTGCAGCTTTTCATTTAACCACTCCAGCACCATCCTGCTGCTGTCCCAAGTAATTAGGTTCAAAATGGGGCTAACCCAAATGACCACTTGGATGGTGAATAACAAGGTCATGCCAGGGTTCTCTGGGAGGGAATGGAACAGAGAAGCTCTTTGTGGAAGGTGGGGCCCTCAAGCAGTCTTTCTAACTGAAGCATCTTTTTCTTAATCCAATAGGAGGAGAAGGCATAATGGAAAGGTTTGCAATGAAATAAGCTGTATTTTTTAACCATGCATGGGCAGCTCTTTTAGGGTTCAACCACAGGGTGGATATACCCTGCAAGCCAAGTAAGAACATTATGCTATCTGACCTATAAGTTGGCTAAATTATGGACTTGTAAGAACTTGCAGTGGACTCCATTCTAGTACAAGCAGTCCCAGACTTATAAATAACCCTTTCAACTGTAAGATCATAGATTTAGAGTTAGAACTGACCTCAAAGGTCCTCTAGTCCAACTCCCTTATTTTACGGATGAAGAAACTGAGATCTAGGGAGATTAAATGACTTATCCAGCATACCATCACCATCCTTCACTCTTCCACTGCCTTCTCTGGGGAGAGTTGGAAACTTTTTAGGCAAGATTTAAGAGAGAATTTCAATAGAATTATAAGGTGGAACAGGATGCCTCCTGATTAGATGTCTGCAGACAAAAGCTGGCTCTGATAAGTTGTGGAAGGTAATCTTGTTTAGAAATGGACAGGAATAAATAGCAGCAAGGTTTTTTTTTACTACTTCTGAGATTCCATAAAGTCAATCCAGAGCAGACTTGTCAATCATACCTAGTCACAGCTCCTGTGCCAAGAAATAATTTCTCATCTGTACCCCCATTACAAACTTGGTTTGACTGTCTAATTGTTTTTCTTCAGTATATTATAATATCACCATGCACTAATTCACTTTGGCTCCTAAACAACAAATACATATTTGTGTGTATGTATATGTACATGTATATTTACATATATATGTACATACATATATATGCACACACACATAATACACATCCCTCTTGGCCCAAGGGGAATAAAGTATCATTCATCTAATATTGATTCAGTCAATCAGTATGTTTTCTATTTTTATACTCAGCTGAAATGAACTGTACCTAACATATTAGATTTTTTTTTGGAGTGGGAACAAGGAAAAATAAATCATTTTGTAGCATGGAACATTTACTTAGGGGTTTGACCTAGCATGGATGCCACGATGAAGGATCATTCAGAAACACCATCTTAGGATCTTGAGAAAGGGATACAAGTTATATTTGGAAAGATGTGATAACTAAACTGTATATTTCCAGAAAATTATCACTTAAGAGATGAGCTAGTGACAACAAGGATAAAGGGGTAAAACATTTAAAATGAAATAATTTTCATTTGAAAGGCCCTTAGAAATCACTAAATATAGCCCCTCATTCACCCTAGAGGGGTGAAATATTTATCCAAGACCATGAAACTCGTTAGTGGAAAGAAAATCTGTGATTAGAATCCAAGTTTTATAACTTCCAGTTCTGGGTTTTTTTTTTTGTTTTGTTTTGTTTTTTTTCCCCTAATTGGTAGACTATGGTCTCTATTCCTCTTATGTCTCTTCCCTTCCTAAGTAATATGACTACCCACTCTTAGGACCCAGAAGTTATAATTTAATCCAATGAGCATTTATTAAATCATTTGTTATGTGCAACATGCTGAGGTAAGTTCTAGGGAAATGGAAGGAAGGAAGGAAGGAAGGAAGGAAGGAAGGAAGGAAGGAAGGAAGGAAGGAAGGAAGGAAGGAAGGAAGGAAGGAAGGAAGGAAGGAAGGAAGGAAGGAAGGAAGGAAGGAAGGAAGGAAGGAAGGAAGGAAGGAAGGAAGGAAGGAAGGAAGGAAGGAAGGAAGGAAGGAAGGAAGGAAGGAAGGAAGGAAGGAAGGAAGGAAGGAAGGAAGGAAGGAAGGAAGGAAGGAAGGAAGGAAGGAAGGAAGGAAGGAAGGAAGGAAGGAAGGAAGGAAGGAAGGAAGGAAGGAAGGAAGGAAGGAAGGAAGGAAGGAAGGAAGGACACAGTCCTTGCCAACAAGGCACTTACATTCTATTGAGTACATAGAATCATTAATTCTCTAGTTCTTGGATAAAAATGAGCCTTGATTGACAATCTTATTGTCATTGTACAGGATGAATTCTATTAGGAAGTATCTTCCAGATTCCAAACAGCTGATTTAAATTCTGTACTACAAAAAAGACTGCTTATTTTCTTTCCTATGAGATAGAATCACACCTTGATAGTTTTACTCAATAGAAAACACTGTAAATTTTAATACCAACCAAATCCAAGAAGAAGTAAACTTTTACTTTTTCCAAGTTCCCAAATTTCCATATGGGTGAAAAGTATGAGTAGAATAGCAACAAATTTTACCAGAGTAGGACCATATTGATGTATATCAGCTGAGTTTAGAGGAGTAAGCTGGTTGATATAATTGAGAAATATTTCTCCACATAATGCTCTCTTTCCTTTTCACTACTGTAGTTAAGCTGAACTTCCAGTGCTCTTGGGTTTATTCTCTGGCACTGTTGATTTAGTAAAAATGAATCCATTATGTGAAAATAGAAAAATTGCTTTGTTGCTGTTTGTTGACAAGGGCAATTGGACTAGATGACTAGATGGCTTTTGTTACACCAATAGAGAGATTTTTGTCCTAATTATGAGATAAGCCACCTTCATTTTACTGCTTCTTTGTGAATACTCTGGATTATTTAGACTTATGTAACTATTTTTTATCTATCCTCTTCCATTTACTAGTTATATGATCATAAGACATTTACTCATCCTTGAGCTTGTTTCCTTATCTATAAGAGGTAGATAATTTCCACACTACAATCACACAAGGATTGTTGTGAGGAATGTGCTTTTTTAAAATTGTTTTTACATGTTTTGTTTTAATTCCTTTTTCTTTTTATATCTTGTCCATTCTGAATATACCACTCCTCAGCAAGCCTTTCTTTGCTTTGTAATAAAGATTTTTTTTAATGGGGGTTGGGGGAACCCAGCTAAACATTTAACTTGATTGATAGCACATGCAACATTGCACACTCATAATCACCCACCTCTTCAGTAGGTGGAATTTTGTTTTCTTGACTTTTCTACAGGAACAAGCTAAATTGTTATAATTACACAAAATTTGGTTTATGTTTTGTTGTTCTTTCCATTTACATTGATGTAATCATTGGGTATACTGTTTTTTGAATTCTGTTTGTTCTGCATCATTTCATGTCTACCCAAGCTTCTCTGAATTCTTCATATTTATCATTTCTCATGGTCCAGTGATATTCTGCTTACATTTATGTATTACATTCATTTATCCATTTCCTAGTTTACTTTGATTTTATTTCCTTTCTACCACAAAAATGCTGCTAACTGTATTTTGGTGTTTATATATGGTTGGGACATTTATTTGTCTCTGACAAGGATATACTTCTGGGTTAAATAGCATGGATATTTCCGTCACTTAAAAACAACAAAAACAACATTCCAATTTGTTTTCCAGAATAATTGGGCCATTTCACAGTTTTACCAATAGTACATTAGATGCCTGTTTCATTAGCCTTTCTAATATTAACTTTCTATCTTTGTTAATCTTGGTCATTTTGCTGGATGTGAGGGTAAATCTCAATTAGTTCAATTTAGATTTTTCTTATTGGTGATTTGAAATAGTATTTCATATAGTTGTTAGTATCCAATGCTTTCTGTAGCTTTTAGCCACTTGTTTACAGGGGAATGGCTCTTAGTTTTCAATATTCACATAAATCTCTGTGTATTTGCATATCAGAACCTTATCAGAATTATTTGGTATGTGGATTTTTTTTTACAATACACATTTCCCTTCTCATTCTAGCTGTATTGATTTGGTTTGTGCAAACAACTTTTCAGTTTTTATCTTAGGATAGTGTTGGGAAAGTGCTACTGTGAAAGTAAGCTGTAGCTTTAACATATTTACTTGGTATCCTTAGTATAAGTTTATATATTATCCTAACTAAACTTAAAGATATATTTGCATAGAAGTTTTATGACTCTCAGATCAGCTACTTAGCGCTCACACGCATCATCTGGAAAAGTAACTGCCCAGGAAGATAAGCCAGCTTAGTTAAAGAACAAGGTGCTTGAGGGGAAGTGTTATGGGCCAGAACTCTGAACTTGAAACAAAGGATTCTTACAAGGTGCTAAGTCAGTGGAATTGATAGAGACAATAGTTATCTAATTTAGCATGGTTCAATATGGTTGATTTAATCCTACAAGGAGATGTTATGGGGCAGAACTTGAAACAAGGCACCTGTGTACCTTTTTTAACTCTCACCTGTGGCTCCAAGAAGCTGTAGCATGCACACCCTGGTAAACTTTCTCAGACGATGAACTGATCCAGGTTGAGAGTAACCAACAGACCACAAACCTATAGCAGAGTTAGAGATGGAATGTCTACCTCAAGGTGGAAAATGAAGACTTTCCCCACAGAATGGGCAGTTGAAAACAGTTTGTTTCAACTACCATGAAGGCAGCTGAAGCAGGTGCTGTGAAACACTTAGAGCTTGGTCAGATACCTAGAAGCTAATGTCATCTGCTACATTCTGGGCCATCTCTAGTCTTCCTGACTTTTGTCCTGCCACTGGACTGTGATGATCCTGTAAGAATGAGGGGGATGTCTTTGAACTTTTATAGAAAACAAGGAACAAACAGCAGCAACAATAGGTATACCAAAGCTGACTTGCAGCAGCTGGAACTGGAAGGAAACTTAGAAATCATTGAATCCAGTCCTATCATTTTATAAATGATGAAATGGAGACCCATAGAATAAAATTATTAAATCCAAAGCCACACAGGTTTAAAAAAAGTTAGCAAAATTAGGAAAATCTGTTATTAGAAAAGGGCAACCTGGGCTTTGCTTAAGAGTACAGAAATATTCCTTAGGATATACTACTCCATCAGGCAGAAACAACTAAGCAAGAACAATTAATTAAATTGAGAAGCTACTGGATTCAGTAACTGTCCCTCCTTCTGGCCATTCTAGATAACTCCCTCCCTGGTCTAGCCATGCCCTGGTTATTCTTTCAGCAACAGAATCTTGGTGGTTGGTTTGAAGACTTTTTGTGTGTGTGGCTCCCATGTAGCAGAATTCCTAGTTGCAGTTTTATATCTAGAATTCAAAATCAGATCCACTAATTACTCTTTCTCCTACCCTAAAGAACCAGTCAAAATACTGCTCCCAGGGAATTCCTGGATCAGCCACTTTGGAGTATATAGTGTATAATTCACAGCCACTATTACGGGTGAAATATCCAAAAGAAGAAGCAATCTGTTTTAATGAAAGTGATGCTTTTGGCCTCTTTTAAATTAGAGTGACAAAGAGTCATTAACTACCCCCTCTCATTTAATTATAAGGGAATTTCCTTCCATAGCCACTATCCCTAGTACAAGCATTGCCCTTTTTCCTGGGGAAACATTTCTGTCTGGTTTGTGTTGGGCTCTGGCCAATTCACTGTTCTTTGTGCTAACTCAACTACAAATTGGAAGTTTTTGGATAATGGTAGTAATTGAGTTTAAAAAAAAAAAAAAAACAGAGGAAGCTGGGATTGTCTGTTCACCTCTGGTTTCAATCATTGCTGATTGAAGATGTCAGTTTTGATAATCACTTAGCAACTCCTTGTATATATTAGTTTCCATAAGGAGCCATCCGTCTTTCACTTTTAAATGTAACTCTTGCCTTAGGGACACCTTGGCACAAATGTACCATTCACTTTTTGTTTCCCCTGGGGACCAAAGATTTAAAGATGAGGATGGGATTTTCACGTCTAGCTTGAAAGTGACTACCTGGTATTCTTGAAAAGTCAAGATATTTTTCAGCCTTATACACAAATTACTTGGAAAATTCTGATCATAAAATATTAAAGGAAAGAAACTTTTTTATAAGAGCAGCTAGAGAATACTCCAAAGAAGGCAGAACAACTGCTCTCCACTTGTACTGTTGCTTACTGCAATATTCTCAACTGACATATGCCATTGTAGCAACTTTCCTGGATAGTTGGCTTTAACTGGGGAACATTGTCATTAAGTTCATATTCATTTTGATTTATCTGTCACTTCAACTTCCTTCAAAAGAAGGTGGAATATTCTTGCCTAAAGGTCTACACCCCAATTGTTCAATGGATGTTAAGTTAACTTAGCTGATTTTATTTTATTCCCTTAGGGGGAAAAAGGCCACTAAGTATGAGTTACTCTTGTGAGTTTTTTTGTTTCTTTCCTAGGTTTTTAAAACATATGAATAAAAATAATTAGTAATATTTTAGGAGTTAAATTATGATATCCAAAATAAGTGGTATAGAAAGACGAATTAGATGCTGGATTTGAAATCTGGAAGACCTGGATTTACATTTCTTACATTTATGAACTACATGATTCTGGGCAGTTCAGTTCTGCCTCAGGCAATTTTCTAGGATTTATCTATTAAGTCATAAATATAGATTTTGGTTGAGAGAGTTCTAATGCTGGTTTTTCCTATCCTATCAAAATAACATCCTTCAGATTATTTGCTTATGATATCCAAAATTTTAATTTCATCAAGCAACAAGCATTTACTAAGCATTTATTAAGTATGTTCCAAGCATGGAGCTGTGTGCATCAAATACAGGAAGAAAGGAAGGGAAGGAGGGAGGGAGGAAGGAAGAGAGGAAGACGAGAAAGAGAAGGAAAGAGTAAAAAGAAAGAGAGAGAGAAAGAAGGAAAAAAGGAAGGAAAAAAGGTTATTAGAGGATAGGAATAGAAGAACATTAAAGAGATTTGACTCCATTATGCTACCCTTTCCCTTGTTACAAATTCAGGCAGAGATGTTATATCAAAAAGTAGTTACTATGTGCCAGTTATGATACTAAGAGTTTGATTGATATTTCCTCATTTGTTCCTTACAACAATTCTGAAAAATAGATTCTATTAATTTTCATTTTACAGTTGAAGAAAATGAGACAGACAGATTAAGTAGCTTGTCCAGCAAGTAGTGGTTAGATTGGAAATCCCAGATGCAGAAGTCTATCCATTGCACCACTAACTGCCTCCTTGGCTAATTGTGAATATATGCTATCAGGTTTGTATTGGCCTATAAAACAAATCAAGAAGCCTATTTATATGAAACCAAGGACCATCTCTACCAGATGCCACACCTTGACTCATATATAGGAGCATATGAACAGGAAGGGACCTCAAAAGCCTTCAATCCCCTAACTTTTATAGCTGGGGAAACTGAGGCTTAAGGTGGTGAAAGAATGAGAGAGAAATGGAGATTCAGGTTTTCTGACACCAGAGCCATTGTTATTTCTATTGTACTACATTGTCTCACACATTACTTTTGATCACAAGATAGACTGAAAAATCTGCAAGTCTATCAGTTATTTTTATATTAAAAAAACAAACAAACTCATATCTGTCTGAGTGTGGAGAGAGCAGAATATTGGAATCAAATCTCTTTTTTAAGGTTCTTCTTTCCCTTATTGGTTTCTTATGTTTTTTATATAACATAAGACCTTTCTAAGAATTGTCCCTGCCTAAAAATAGACTCCTTTTAACCTGAATATTTCTTTATATTTTATTAATGATGATAAGCATAACTTTTCTGAAGCCCTCATGCAAGTAGTGCTGTAATCAGTTTTGTACAGAGAAGTTTTTGTTTCCTTCAATGCCTCCTCACTACTTTGTTAGCAATAATGAAAATATCTTTTTTTTTTTTGTGAGAGCTAAAGGGCTAAGGAGGCTAACTTAAGTGCCCAAAGGCAAGGGAGCTAGGCCTGATGTTCTGAAAATGCCAGTATTTCAGACAAAAGGTTCATAGTTTGTTTGGGGGGAGGAAGAATTTTTTTTTAGTTTGCTTGGTTTACTTTTCTCTTTTTTCTGCAAGTCTGCAAGCCAAGTGTAGAGATGATGGCTCGGAGCAGAAATACCTTGTGACTGCACTGAAAACATTTTAAAGTGTAAATATGAGATGCAGAAAAACCAGACACTGGGTTGGGAAAAAAACGGTTTCTGATATCAATGTGATAGAGCTCTCAACCATATCAATCCTCTGCCTCCCATGCGTCCTCCTACCTACAACACTAAAAATATTGAAAAAGACCAACTTTATCCAAAATCTATTTTGACTAGAACAACCTGTCACTGTTAATGTGGAGGGAAGGGGAAGCGTGCTCAGTCAAGGGAGCCATCCTACCTACTGTACTTCATTTGAGTAAGCTACTAGTTAGGATCAACAGGAAGAAAAGAAAAAATATAAACAGGCATTTTGTGTGTGTGTGTGTGTGTGTGTGTGTGTGTGTGTGTGTATACAATAGAGGAATACACTTCCTTTCTCTTTTCTTCTTAATCAAATTAGAGCATTGTCCCAATGCCAAAGAATATTTTGCATGTAACATTGGTTGTTTAATTGCTTTCATTGTGGCCACCAATAAAGAATATCCCAAATTAATTCCCCTGTGGTTTAAACAAAAGAAAAACAAGATTTCTGCAGTTACTGTTTGACTGTTAAAAACTGAAATGCTCTCATGGCATTACCAGAGAAGCTCTTAATGAGTGCTTTTTCTCTTGGTTAAGTCAATATGGAAATGGTGTGACACATTTGTTGATGAGTTAGCTGCTTCCAGATGGACATCTTCATTCATGATGTTGGCCTTAGAGAATTTTAACGGAACGTTTTGAAGTATTTGCTTTGCACAAATTATTGTTTTATCTAGAGACCCCCATTTTACACTATGACAGATTTCATGCGGTTTGTTGTGCAAGTAATAATGCTAAGCCTGGTGGCAATTGTCTGGGTTCTTTGTTTTTTGTTTTTGTTTTTAAATTTTGTGTCCAGTTTGAGAGTGATCCTTCTAGGTTGCCTTCTGCATTTGTTAATGGCACTATAATACTGCCTTTTCCTTTTAAATTGGCAGAAATTTAGGACGGTTGAGTAGACAGTGCATTGGGCATGAAGTCAGAAACATCTGAGTATAAAACCAACCTCAGACATTTACTTGCAAGCCACTTTAACTATTGCCTGCCTCAGTTTCTTTATCTATAAAATGAGAATAATAGCATCTACCTCACAGAGAAATTGTGAGGATCAAATGAGCTAATGTAGATAAAAATATTTTGTCAACTTTAAAGCATTTTGTAAGTGCTTATTTATTAAAGGAAGAGTTTGTTTAAATCAATAGTCAGCATTTATTTAAATTTATTAGGAAAACTACTGAAAATTGGTTGTATGTTTTCAGGGACTAAATAGATACACTGAAAAAAAAAAAGAGAGGATTATTTTTATTTGATGAAATAAACAAATCCTTTCTGAAAACTTTGTTCAGGAGTTTTTAATCTTATGTCCCTAACCAAGAACATGTGCTTTTTTCTTTTTGGTATCTTGAAAACCTCAATGACAAAGAATTCTAAATCTTTGGTGAGAGACATATAATTTTATTTATAACATTTTATTGTTTATGCTATAATTTTGTTCTTCAGGACCATCTGGTTTGTTTATAATTAATTTAATAATTAGTGTCAGTTTTTAATATTTTAAATTACACTTAGTTTACCTTACCATATATGAATGTATGAGTGTGTATTTGTATATGTACATATATATATATACATACACATGCATAGATATATATATATATGTGTGTGTGTGTGTGTGTGTATATATATATATGTCATAATGGTAAATATTTCCCATTGTTTCATGTCTTTTATCTGTGAATAAGAAATGAGACCAAGCCATGAGACCTAGCCTATCTTTGGTCATGTTTCTTGATAATGTATAATTATCTTCATTTTCAAACCCACAGGACCACATTTGAAATAAGGTTTTTAAACCTGTGAATATATTACACTTTCTTCCTCTAAGTGATTTGTTCTTGTCTAAATTCACATCACATTTTTATTAATTTTGCTTTAGTTTTTCATATTTTGTATAGGAAATAAAAGTATAGAATGTAAATATATTTCTCTTTAAAATAAGGTGTTTTTTGATGCCTTTTGGGTATTTTTTAAACATCATTAAAATTTCCTTCAGTATCTCTTCTCTTCCCCCTCCCCTTTCAGAGAGTTATCTCCTACAACAAACTGTATTTTAGGACCCCTTCCCTTTAAGATAAGGGGGAAAATTGACACAATTGATCAGTATACAAAAAAAAGTTTTTAAATATACAATCCTTGTGACCCACCTCTCTGCAAAGAGATATTTTCTTCTATCTCTTACTTCTGAGACATACCTCTTCTTTATGACGTAACATTCACTTTTTACTTTTTTGTGTGTGGTTATATTATAATCACTGTGGGCTCTGCTTACTTCATTATGGATCAGTTCATGCTTCACTGTATTTTCTTTCAGAACAGTCATATTCTATTATATTCATTAACCACAATTTGTTTAGCCATTCCCTGATTGATCTGCATCTGCTTTGTTTCCAATTCTTTGAGATCACAAAAAGTGCTGTTACAAATAGTTTGATGTATAAAAGGATTTCTTTCTATTTATTATTAGCTTCTGAGGTTTAAGTATAGCAATGGAACCTCTGGTTCACTTATTTATATGACATTTTATGGCAAATATACATTATATTTACATTGTATATTTTAAAAATCACTTTTTGTGGTAGCTTTATAGTTAGATGATATAATTTTATAGTACCTGTCTGGCGGTATTCACTAATTATATCTAATACTAGTTTACTTAATTTTGTTCTCTTCTCCACTGAAGAAAGAAGGAAAAGAAATACAGCAGAGGCAATGAGTACCTTAGATGGATGTTATTCTTCTAATTGAGTAATGAATGGTATAAAGAAAATTAAGACATTTGCTTAGGTCCCTTGGATACCAATGTGGATTCTTTTATTAATATCTGTGGATGATTATTTTATAAATGATTTAGGCATTCATTTTTCATAAAAACACATATATTGGTTTTTTTTAAATGCCTATTTTGATGAGCTAGGGAAAGAAGAAACTCCTACTTAAGGACACTGAGGTAGCATTAGAAGTAGGTCATATAACTTGGAACCCAGAGAAAACATAAGGAAATCCAACTCTTTCAGAAGAGGAGAGGAGGGCTTTAAGCGGGAAATGTTACATATTGAACATTGTGATAATCACTGTGTTATGATTAGTTATTTTGCTTAACTATTTTTCTTTATTATAAAGGAAAGACTACTCTGCATCTAGAGAGAAAACTGTGGAAAATGAATGAGGAACAAAGCATAATTTTTGCACCTTTACTTTATTTGCTTTTTCCTTCTCATGTTTTTTTTTCCTTTTGTTCTGATTTTTCTTTCACAATATGACTAATATGGAAATATGTTTAAACTGATTGTACATGTATAACCTATTTCAGACTGCCTGCTGTGTTAAGGAGCAAGGAAGTTAGGGAACGAGGGAGAAAAAAATTGGATTTCAGAATCTTATAAAAGTGAATGGATTTTTAAATACCAAGAAAAATCTAAATAAATGGGTATCATGTACAAGGGTTGAGGCAGAATATACACACACAATTGATATAAAGAGAAGCATTAAGAAAACATTTTAAAGCAATGTCACAAACAAACCTTAATCACAGATGACTCAAAAATGATTGGTGGCTTTTTCAATTATGAAGTAAGATCTCCCTTTGTGTATAGTCCATAATTGGAAGATATCTGTCCTTGAGTGGCAGTGCTGTTATCATCACCATCACTCTGTCTTCATTATCTTTTCCACTCATCAACTTTTAATAATATTCTAGTTAATATATTAGATTAATGAATTAGTTAGATAAAGGTAGCAAC
Organism: Sminthopsis crassicaudata; assembly: GCF_048593235.1. Taxonomy (NCBI): domain Eukaryota; kingdom Metazoa; phylum Chordata; class Mammalia; order Dasyuromorphia; family Dasyuridae; genus Sminthopsis; species Sminthopsis crassicaudata. The sequence continues at coordinate 73,691,712 of NC_133620.1, forward strand.
TGTCCAGAGGCATCTCAGTTTTTGCTATCTTCTGGTCTCTATAAAACTGAAGACTGAACAGGAAGGGAATTAAAATGAACAGGGAGTGAAACCATAGCTAGAAGTGATAGAGAAAATTCTCTTGGAAAGGACACTTGACTGGAGAGGAAATTGGATTCAATGGGCTTTTCTTCTGTGTGTGTATACGTACACGTGTGTGTGTGTGTGTGTGTGTGTGTGTGTGTGTGTGTGTGTGTGTGTGAGAGAGAGAGAGAGAGAGAGAGAGAGAGAGAGAGAGAGAGAGAGAGAGACAGAAACAGAGACAGAGACAGACAGAGACACACAGAGAGAGAGAGAGAGAGAGAGAGAGAGAGAGAGAGAGAGAGAGAGAGAGAGAGAGAGAGAGAGAGAGGAGAGAGAGAGAGAGAAAGATTGTATTTGTTTTCATGAGTAAGCAGTGTGGTTTAGTGACTTCAGCATTAATAATAGAATATTATGATAGCATTGAATGGCAAGATGAGAGAACTAGGTTCCTTTGTAGGAACTGTCATTCTCACTGACCTTGGACAAATTGTTTTTGTTTCGGGGTGTTAGTTTCACATCTCTCAAGCAGGGATTATATAGTACCTATCGCACATCCTACATGTGTATACTAATACAGTTCACCTGGAGGTTAAGATAAACTGTGTGCTTTAAAATAATCTTTCAATCATTTTGAGTTCAGTTGGGCTAAGATGTGGAGTTCAAATTCCAAGATGATCAAATCTTTTTGGATTAGACCTTCAGCAATCAATGTCCACCTGGCATTGCATTAATTTTTTTTAAAGGAGAAACAATGACTGCAGACTTGGAGATTATTGCCCCGGGATCATACTTCTATTTTGAACCCCTTCCGAATATAAAGCAGTTTCTTTTCATTCCCCCAGTTTTCCATTAAATGCTGTGCTCCTGTGAGTTGTAGACTTAATAGCCTTTGTACAAAGGGAAAAAAGTGCTTTTACTTCTACCACCTCTTGCTGTATTTGGGAAAGTGCTAGACAATGAAACTTTTATAAATGTTTTTAAGATACTGAGCATTTTCCAGTAAATAGGAGAGGAAGTCTCCCAGAAAAAGAGATCCAGGTCTCACAGACTTTTATCCAGATTGATTTTAATGCACTTTGGACCAAGGAAGGGGGGAAAAAGGAGCTAATATCATTATAATGTTCAGGGTGTTATTTTTTCGTCCCTTGTTTAACTGTCTAAAATGTGTTTTCCTTTTTTCTTCCTCAGATGAGTATAGGATCAAACCTGTGGAAGAGGTCAAATACATGAAAAATGGGGCAGAAGATGAACAGACAATAGCAGCCAGGAACCAAGAAAACTTGGTAAAAATAAGATTCTCCTATTTCAGGGAATTGGGGTGATACCATTGTGATAAATCTGCACTATGCTCAAATAATAATATACACATTGAAACAGGATTTCTTGAAATTGCTGTAGCTATTTATAGTTTGCCTGGAAGTCTGAAAAATTATTCCAGTATCCTGTTTGCCTCTGAATAAGACCTTACTTGATCTTGTTAAGAAAGAATGCTTCAATGTTGAATATTGTGTGTTTTTATATTCACCCCCTTTTAACTTTTTATTCAGGTCAGGATAAAGAGTGATAACTTTTATATTCTCTGCATGTTAGTCTTGTTGAAGGAAGTTACTTTTAGATCCCTTACAAAATAAAACAAATTGTTTTTAGATCTTTCTGATCTTTAGATCTGTATTTCTGAACACAGATTTGTCAAACTAGTATGTGAGTATTGAGAATAATAGGAGAAATAAATGTAATTATCAGTTTTATTCAGCAAGCATTTATTAGATATGTACTATATTCAGGCACTGTATATACAAAAACAAAACCAGACTATCCTTGCCCTCTGTGAGCTTGGATAAGAGTTGTTGAGATGTTTCAGTGTTGTCTAATTCTTCATGACCCCATTTGGGGTTTTCTTGGCAAAGATTCTGGAATGGTTTGCTATTTGCTTTTCCTGTTCATTGTAAAGATGAGGACACTGAGGCAGACAAGGTTAAAGTGACTTGCCCAGGGTCATACAACTAGTAGGTATTTGAGACCAGATTTTAACTCATGAAGATGGGTTTTCCTAATTCTAAGTCTAGTCCCTGTTCCACTAGACCACTTAGCTACCCCACTGAAGAAGAAGGGAATAAGTAAATATAATAAAGCTGTAATGTTATTTCTATAAACAAAAAAAAAAAAGGTTATAGAGCTCTCAAATTCTATCTATATCAAACACAAAATATTTAGGAATTCCATCAATAAGTTATCTTAATTGTAAATATAGAATTTTTCTTTGGTTTTTAAATTGGATATTTGTTGGACTTCATGCCTTAATAAATATTATTCGAAGAAATTTTCAGTATCACAAAATCTGCCCATTTATTTTAAAGGGACTTTTCCTCATTATATATTTTATGTTTAATTGTAACTACAACTGAAGAATATGGAAAAATGTTCAAGAACTCTTGAAAATCTCATTTTAAGTTGTTCCTAAATTGAGTACATTGTATAACTTGAAATGCTACCATTTCAGATACTGAGTAGTCTGGATGATTTTGAAAGGATTAAAAGTATTTTGAATGATCAGAAATGCAGTTGCCAGAAAACTTTATCTGGATGAATAAGGAGTTGTTTCTCTAGCACAGCAGTTAAATCTCAATGATTAATACTTGGAGTGAGGAGAATTTTCAAAGACTACATTTTAACAGAATGTATATGGCTTGGTTGTATTTAAATCTTCATAATTTGTTAATACTTAAATCTCTGAGGCTACCTTCCATTGACTCAAGATATGTGTTTCATGTATATGTTATTTTCCTCCATTAGATTGTAAACTCCTGGAGGACAGAGGGGCTGTTTTTGCTTTTTCTTTATGTCCCTAGCAAAGTGCCAGACACACAGCCAACAATTAATAAACATTTAGTGATTCAGTAATTGTACATGGTCCCTTTTCATTCAGATTGATAATGCAGAAGGATTGAATAATTGAAATTTCAGGAGTCTTCTCTTTGCCTTATCTTGCAGAATAAATAGCATTTTGCCCTTTTCCAAGTGTGGCTGTGTCCTCTGGAGTTACAAATTGAATTCTTCAGCATGTAAATACACATATGCAGTGGTTTTATTTGGGGTTTTCTTCTTAGTAATTTCTAGTCTGCAACTTTTTGCTTGTGGTGCCCCCTTTAACTTTTCTCTTGTGACACAGCTTTTTCCCCTCTATAGATACAAAATGTATTGCCAATGTCACTTTTTCAGCATATGCTCTAACAGTCAGCATTTGTTTCTGCTGTAAATTCAGGTGTGTGTCTTTGGCTTTTTTAAAGGCAATAGTAATTAGCAGAATTAACTAATTCAGGAACCATCAGCATTTACACTGACTGTGTGATTCTAGATTAGTCCCTTATTCTATCTGAGCTTTACTTTATTCATTAGTAATATAGAAATATTAGATGAGATAATGTATATACACCCCTGGGCCAAATTTAGAAGTTCTACATAAATATGATCTCTTAGTAATTTCGTTCAAATTCAGAAGGAAGTAAAGAAGGAAGAGAGAGAAAAAGAGGGAAGAAGAGAAGGAAGGAAGGAAGGAAGGAAGGAAGGAAGGAAGGAAGGAAGGAAGGAAGGAAGGAAGGAAGGAAGGAAGGAAGGAAGGAAGGAAGGAAGGAAGGAAGGAAGGAAGGAAGGAAGGAAGAAGGGAGGAAGGAAGGAGGGAGGGAGGGAGAAAAGAAAGAAGGAAGGAAGGGAGGAAGAAAGCCTAATAGATCCTTCATTTGTTAGTGTTTTCTTTCCTTCAATTTTGGAGTATTTACTTATATGTATGCCCATTATACACAATATACCTTGATGGAATATAAACTCCTTGAAATAGAAAGGGTACAGGGAGGTGTAGGGATAGTCTCCTTTTTGTCTTTGTGTCCATATTGCCTTAACTAATCTTGAGTTTAATTTACTGCAACCAACTCTTCATTACTTTCAGGCAAGTTATCATCTTTGTAGCTTAACTATAATTATTGCCAAATCTTGTCATTTTTACCTTCACATTTCCTGTATAGTCCCCTTCTCTACCTTTAGATAACCAGTATCCTTCTTAAGTCCTTATCCTTTCTCACCTGGACTATTACAATAACCTTCTAGGTGGTCTCTTTGCCTCAGATTTCTCCCCATTTTGGCCCATCTTTCATTCAATTACCAAAGTTATGTATTTCTCAGAAGCATAGGTTTGACTGTGGTTATCCTTATACACACACACACACACACACACACACACACACACACACACACACACACAGTCTCTCTCTCTGTCTCTCTCTCTCTCTCTCTCTCTGTCTCTCTCTCTCTCTCTTTCTCTCTTTCTCATTGGTTCTTTATCATCTCCATGATCAAATATAAAATCCTTTCTTTGTCATGTAAAGATTTTCACAATTTAGACTCTTCCTACTTTTCCATCTTTTTATACTTGACTCCCCACTACACTATACATTTGAGGATCCTGCTAGTATGATAAATACTAGTTGTTCCTTGTACCTGAGTTTCTATTGACCTAAGTCTTTACCTTTGCATTGCCTGTGCACTCCCATCCTCAGCCTCACCCATGCCTGGAATTCTCTCTTTCTTCAATTTTGCCTCTTGGTTTTTCCAGACTTCTTTCAAGTCCCAGCTCAAATCCCATCATCTACTGGAGGCTTTTCCCAGCCCCAAACCTCACCCCCTTGTTTAGTGCTTTTCATTTGAAATTATCCTACATCCGTATCCCTTATGTATCTTGTTAGGTAATCTTCAATATATTAGCTACTGAGGCCAAGGACTTTAAAAAGTTGATAGAGTTCCCTCATCTATAAGGAGAGAAGGTTGTATGAGATAGATAATCTCTAAACTTCTTTCTCACTTTTAAAACCAAAAAAGTTTTGGTTTTGGTTTTCCTTTCATTCTCTCCTCAGAGCTTACCTCAGTGCTTAAGGCTTAGTAAGTATTTAATAAATGTTAGAGGTATGACTAACTCATTTCTCTTTCTGTTGAAATTTATTACTTCAAAGTCCAACCTCCATGAAGCTTTTATTGAGAAAGTGGAGAGTTACAAGAAAAAAAAATGTGCCTTTCCCTCCACAACCTCTCCAGTCTTTGTAAATTTTTTTTGGTCCTCTTTGCCAGTCTCATGAGTGTGGGATGGAACCTCAGAGTTGCTTTAATTAGCATTTCTCTAATTATTTGTAATTCAGAGTCTTTTTTCATATGGCTGCTGATATCTTAAATTTCCTCCTTTGAAAAGTATTCATATTCTTTGACCATTCATCAACTGTAGAATGTTAGTGATAGTTTTGATTATGTGATAGGCAATCAACCTCAGCCAAAAATAGAAAACTAATTTTAAATTACTTGTCTCAAAGTGATTTCCTATTTAATGTTTGAAATCATATTGTTAATCTCCCCTCCTTCACTTATCTTGGGCTATATCTTCATATTCATTGTATTTCTCATACAGAGGCTGAGTTTAATGTTAGAGATATTTTTATTCCTATTAGTAAAAATTATGAAAATAACAGAATTACTCAACTATTGAAGAAGAAAGTATAATTCAAGTACTCAATTTATTATAATTCAACAGACATTTATTAAGCACTTACTATGTTAAGCATCCTGTACTATTCTCCAAGATTTTTTTTAAAAAATATAATTATACAATACAGAACTAGTTCTCAAAAGCTTATCATTTGATGGGAAAGAAAGCAGTACAAATAAAAGTTAGACAGATTATATCTTTTCCAAGCTAAATGGAAAGGAGAAGTCCAAAGAAATTTGAGAGGAGAGTGAATGGGAGTGAAGAGAACAGTGTCAGAGAAGGCTTAGTAGAAAAGAGGTGCTGTCTGAGTTGTTACACTTAATGATGGGATCAATAAAGGCATAGACATGGAAGAGTGTATGACAAGTAAGGAGGGGAGGGGAGGAGTTTATTTTGGCTGGAATGTGGAATGTAGAAACCAGGAACTAAAATAATACAAGATAAGGAAGTCAACAAGCTAAAATGAGGGATTTCTTCCTGTGTAACTAGAGTGTATTTGATTAATGTCAAAGGCTAGACTGTATCACAGTACTAAGAAAACTAAGACTTTGGGGCTGTTACATTAATTAATAAATACATGATTTGAGTACCTACCATATGTCTAGAACTATACTATGAACAGTGATGAATATAAAAGAAGTATAAGATACTGTATTGCCAAAAAGTAGTTTATAATCTAATCAAGAAAACTAGATGTATATAAGTGAAATAGAGCACAAAACAAATAATGAAATGTTGGCTGTGTCACTGATGTGCTCAGAAGAGATATCCAAGGACAAAAAAAATACAGGAAATGATAGGGAAACTTTAACTTTATCACTTAGATCAAGGAAGTACTATTAGAGTGATAGTGTCTTGGACATAGAAAGGATGTTGGATTTTGTCCAAACCATACCAAGAATTCCTTTAGAAATAATGTCTAATAAGTAGGGCACCCTAGCTTTGTTTGAAGATCCCCAGGATAGAGAAATTTACTACTTCCTCTGATGATTCATTCTACTTTCAGATCGCTGGAGTTGTTAAGTAGTATTTTGTTCAAATACTTTTTTACTTTTACTTATTTTATTTTTTCTCAAATACATATAAACAAGGATTTTGAACATTCATTTAAAAAAAATTTTGAATTCCAGATTTTTTCCTTCATCCTCCTAATCTTTCCTGTCTCCTTGAGAAGTTAAGCAATTGGATATAGATTGTATATGTGCAGTCATGCAAAAACATTTCCATATTAGCATGTTACAAAGAAAAATGCAGATAAAAAAACAAGAATAATAAAGTTTGAAAAAAATATGCTTCTTTCTGCATTGAAAATCCATCAGTTCTGTCTCTGAAAGTGAATAGCATTTTTCACCATGAATCCTTCAGAGTTGTCTTGGGTGATTGTATTGTTGAGAAAACCTAAGTCATTCAAAGTTGATCATCATACAATATTGATGTTACTATATACAATGTTCTTCTCGTGTAGATTGGAGTGTTTTCTTATATCAAGCCCACATTGTTACTACGTAACTTCTGTCCATTATTCTTAGTTTTGTGCTCTGTGTCAAGACCAAAGCATTAGTTTCCCATCACCATATATGTCTGATCACTCTGAGGGGGAAAAAAAATTGAGTACCATTCTGTGGAATCCACAGTGTGGGGCTACCTAAATTTACTTATTTTTATATCAATCTTTCTGATCCTTCCATGATCCGTTACAAAATTTTGATCAATGTAATTATGTTCAAAGACATTGGGGCAGGTAGGTAGATGGGGCAGTGGATAGAGCACCAGTTCTGAAGTCAGGAGGATCTGAGTTCAAATGTGGCCTCAGACACTTAACACTTCTAGCTGTGTAACCCTGGGCAAGTCACTTAACCCCAATTGCCTTGAAGAAGAAAAAAAAGACAGCAGAGGACCTATATTTTTTAGTAAGATTTTTTTTTAATTCTTATTAAGCTTTTGCAATCCAAGTACTGTTATTGAAAAGCTGTAATAAGGCAAATGACTTTGTCTTACAAGGAGAGAGAGACAGAGAGAGAGAGAGAGAGAGAGAGAGAGAGAGAGAGAGAGAGAGAGAGAGAGAGAAGAAAAAAGAACAAACTCTTCCATGACGGCAGAAATCATTTTATAAAAACATCCTGGTATAAAGAGTGGAAGATCACTATGTTATCTTTTTGTTCCCTTCTTCTCTGTTACTGTTGCTATTGTGCTCATCACCTCACACCTTGAATATTACAGTAACCTTCCAGTGGCTTTCCTTGCCCCAAGTCCTTCCTCACTACAGCCCATTTTACTTTTCATGGCCAAAGTGAACTTCCTGAAATGTAGAACTGATCATGTCATCCCATCCTTTCTCAGTGGCTCCTTATTACCTTTTGTAACACATATAAAATCCTCTGTTTGGCTTTTTAAGCTCTTTATAATTTAACCCCTTCTCTTTCCAGTCTTCTACTCTTTATTCTACAAACCATTGTCACTGTTCTTCTCGCTTTTATTGTTATCACTGACATCTTCCCAATAACACCACCTACTACCATGACCGTTGTGTTATAATGCACTAACAAAAATGCCCCAATGGGAAAAAAACTTTAATAAATATTTGATAAATAAAAGTAATAAATAATGATCTCTCAGAAAATATCTAGCCTAACTAAACTTCATCACTTTTTACATTTTTGAAATTTTACATTTTTGTTCCTAAGATCTTTGAAGGAACCTCAAGAAAAACAAAATCAACTTTTTCAATGTTTTCCCCAAAATTAAGTAATCCTAGTTTTGGTCCAAATATTTTGTTGCCTGACATTTGTCAGTAATGACAGTCATAATGATAGCTGCCATTTATTATTTTATCTCATTTGATTTGTCCAACAACCCATGCACTAAGTATGTGAGTGTTGTTATTCCATTTCTCAGAAGAGGAAGCTCAGTTTCTAATCACGCAGCTAGTTTATGCCTGTTAAGGAAAAGTTGATGGGCATTGTAGGAGCCAACACCTGGATTATTGAGCTCCTCAAGTATGCAAATTGTTTAACATTACAACCTATAAAAGATTTACCAATAATTCACTCAGGGTTTCTGAAGGAAATCAATTCCATTAACATCCTTGACCTCTCTAAAGTAAGTACTTTATAATGTTAATAGCATTCCTGTTATACTTTTTCAATACCCTCTGTTAATAGAATCCACAGTGTTATTTTGTTTTCCTTAGTTCTTGCTGACATTTTCAGGACTGTACTCCTTAATGATCATTAAATCATTTTTCTAGGCAGTCACTGGCTTGGATGATTGTTCTATTTTAGTATGTTTTTCCTAGATTGATTCTTTACTCCAAGACTAATTTTACTTTTGTTTACAATGATTTTCATTTGCCATCTGCTGATATCATTGTCTAAATGAAATTTCTTTTGAATCAGTTTGTTTCACTATTAGGCAAGCTTCAGTTTCAGTAGTATTCCCGATTTAGAGACTAGTTTTAAATATTCCTAAGTTATTATTATCCCAGGATCATAAAATATTATAATTAGAAACTTTGAGGTAATTTATTCATGGGATCATTGGCTCAGTGAGGGTTTTTAAACTGAAATCTGTAAACTTATTGAAAAATATATATATAATTAATTTCCTTTGTAATCCTTTGCATTTTATTATTTAAAAAACATTCTGGGAAGTGACCCATGACACTAAAAATGTTATGAGCCATAGCTTTAGAAAGGAGGCCATTTTTTCTGATTATCTTATTTCACAGATAGGAAAGTTGAGCACCTGAAAGATGGAATTTGTCTACGGTCACTCCAACTATCAGTGAATCTTCTGGCATACTAGAAGAATGGAATTTTAATTTCTGATTATGTATTTCTGTTTTCTCTCTTTGCCAGAGCTTATCAATGTTATGTCCATTTATTTCAGGTATATATATATATATATATATATATATATATATATATATATATATATATATATATATATATATCATGGAAGTGTTGGATTTAAGCAATGTATTCATCTACAATAGAGAAGCATGGGACACTGTCATAGGACTATCAAAAGTCACTAAGCCTTGCTGAGTTTAGTCATGAGAAATGGATATTTGGAGGATTATAAATTAAATAGAGAAATGACTTTGGAATTAAGAAGATCCAGAAGTTCAAATTCTACTTCTGATAAATATTAGCATGACCTCTGACAAATAACTCTTTTAGAACAGTTTCATCATCAATAAACTGAAAAGTTCAGATTCAGTGACTGCCATGATCTTTTCCTTCTCTAAATTTGTGTTGTCTACAAGCCCTTTCTGACTCTGTAATTAAGAGCAGAAGAAATGCTTTGGAATCTCAGAGAGACACTATTTGAAGTACTTAAACCTAGCTGTTGATAAGGCATTATGGCTAGCCAGGATATACAAGGTTTGTAGCTGTCAGCTGTAGGAGAAGGGTTCCATGTCACTGTGCTGACCTAAGGGCAAAGATACCTTGACAGACTCTAAAAGTCCCTTCCCTGGTTGTCTGAAAGGCCTTTCACTAGTTATTGGTCAGAGATCATGCAAAATTCTTGCTTAACTCTGAAATACATTGGCTATAGTAGGAATTTCTAATTAATCTATCTTACTTATATAAGTGGCAGGATGCTGCTGTACTCCATAGCAAAGATTTAGGCTTAAAATGGTTGTTTCATCAGAGGAGCAGCATTTGATCAATTTGCTTTTTAAAAAAATTGAATGTGAGTTGTGTTCTTTTCCTTTTGCAGAAGAATACCTATTGATTCTACTTTTCCCATAATTTCATGAAAGGTTAATATCCCAACAGATTTCCTTTTCTGTTCTCATTTGTCCTAGACCCATTAAATGGTGACCCCAGGTAATCTTGGGAGGATTGTTTGCCTACATTTTTTGTTTTCTTCATTCTTTTTTCTCTTCATTCTCTATTCCTCATATAATGAGTTAGATTATTTTTATTTAGAAGCCATATGAAAGAATATCTTGTCACTTTTGGAAAGTCCTGATCTCCCTGAGCAGCTAAAATAGATTTAGCACTGTTGAGACTTAGCTAAAATAAACTGAATCTGCCTAATAATTAGGCTTTCTCTCAAAGAGAGAACCCTTCAATTCATTTCAAAAAACATTTACTAAGTATCTACTAATATATACAGGCCATTGCCCTAGATCCTGGAGAAAAAGGTCCTTGCTCCTGTGGAGCTTGTCTTCAGTTGATACCTGGCACATAGTAGATGCTTAATAAATACTTGTTGATATGACTTGGAGAGGATACAGCATGTATAAGTAGGTAGGTAAATACAAGATAGATTGAGGAAGGAGAACAAAAGCACTATCAATTTTTTGCAGTCTTTCCTTACAATTAGAGATCTTTTTTTGGGATTTGGTTTTTTCCCTTTAAATCCAGCCTCAAGGAAGCCTGGATCTGAGGATCACTCATTACACCCCTGTTTTGAAGGATTTTAGAAGTCTAGAGTGGTTTCAAACCAAATAGGGTACCTGGAGATTTTATTTAACTTTGCTTTAGAGAAGATTAATCAACTTCCAGTTGGCCCCATACTTATTGTCTCCTCCCTGGTTATTCAGCCCATAAAATTTTGGTAGTATTATTTATATTCTTTCCTCAGAGTTAATAAATGGGCACCTTGGAAGAGTAGCAGCCCTAAGTTAATATAAAATTAGGGTAGTAGCAGTCTTCTTTTGTTACCTAGTGGGAATGAATAAGAAGATTGTGTATCTTATTTTCCCCTACTAGATTCTCTGGGTTGCATTGATTGTAGTTTTTCAAGGTCTTTGAGATGATTCTGGTGATAGTTTTATTCTCTGTTTTAGAATAGAATTGGAGGAGCTCAGCTCTCCAAAGAGGAAGTATCTGATGAATCAGCCATCATGAACCTCAGGTGTTGGTTGCATAAAAAAGTATAGAGAGAGCATGTGATGCAAAGAATAGATTAATGGGCAGATAATATGGTCATTTAGATTCTACTCCAAGTTTAGTTGCTGACATAGTATAAAACTATATGCAAGATACTTAAAATCAATGAGTTTTCCTTACCTAGAACATAGGAAAGATCGAGAAGAGCAAAAACACTCAACACATATTATCTATCTGAGTGGAGGTTGGTGACATAACACACCAGTCTTACTCAGAGAAAACAAATGTATGATCATCACTATAGTCAAAGACTGTAAGCTGAGGAGGTACCACATGAGACATTATTTGAGGAAAAGAAGAGAATAACCATGTATTAAGTGCCTCCTATGGCCCAGGAATACTAAGTGCTTTGCAAATATTATCTTATTTGATAACTCTGGAAAATAGGTGCCTTTATTATCCCCATTTTACAGTTGAGGAAATGAAAGCAGTCATCATTTCAGTGACTTATCCAAGGTCACACAGCTAGCCTCTGAGGCAGAATTTTAACTTGGGCCTTCCTGACTCCAAACACAGAGAACTCTGCCCACTGCTCCAAGACATAAATATAAACCTTTTTCAAGTTGTACCTTTTCTCCTCAACTTTATCTAAAGAAAATTACCTTAAGTTCCTAAGTTGAAATCCTTTTTTATTTTGATCTAGGTACTTTTTTTTTTCCTGATACTTCATTGTTCTTGTTTGCAAATTAGTCTCCAGTTTGTAGACTGGCTATTGGCCCTTATTATAATCAATAAAGTTTATGTGTTAACACAGTGAATCAGGCAAAAAGCTGTTGCTGAAGGCTTTAAAGACTGAGGACTTTTGTGATGACTTCCGTTTTTCCCAGTATTGTTTTGAAATGTATTCTTTGTTAAACATGTTTTCCTTAGATGCAGAGTGTTGTATAAATATAAATTGTGGTTCACATACTTGACCACATCCTTCTCCCTCCCAGCAGAGGTTGATTTGTCTCCTTTTCACTTTTTAAAATCAACTACTGCCACTCTAAAAAGCAAGGATAATAGGCTCAACCTGATTTTTGGCTTCTTCCCCAAATAAACAGATATAGCCTAGTTTTGAAGCTGAGAGCTTGGTACGAGCTTCATCAAATCATGGTGCTATTTGGATGGTATGTTAATTGATCAGACTAAAAAGGCAGAATATTGTTACCCAGCTAGTATGGTAACAAGTGGCAAAGCATGGAAAAGGAATACTAGTAAAATGTGTTCTTAATCTTGAAATCACTATTACATGAGTAGCTAATACAACACAGTAAGGGATGATATGCCCTTTCTGCAGGCTGCTCAGAGTTCTTTCTCCTTCCCAATGGGATGCTAAAAATAAAACCAAAGCATTAAGTTTCATTTATGATTTGGAAAATTCAGTGAGATGTTTTTTTCCAAAAATTAATCATTTATATTTTACTAAAAGTAATAGCATTATACAAATAATATTGTTTCCTAGAGAAAGTGTTAGGGTATGTTTCTTGATATTTTTCATGTATACTCCAATCGTATTCTTGATCAACATGTATCAGGGATTTGCAATCCAATTCAGGTTTGGTTTTCAAAATTCATGGTAATTCAAGAAATGTTGACAAGATAGGAATGATAACCAGGCATAAAAGTCTATTAATCTTCCTTCTTGAAAGTACTCATTGTTTTGCTTGTCAACATCATATTAGATCTATTAAAATGCCATCATATAACTGCCTGTTTCATGTTCATAATAGAACCAATTTAATTTTCCTGATTTGCATACTACCAGTGTGCTGTGACATTAAGTTGTTAAGCTTCTCTGTTCTGCAAAAATAAAATATGCTGCTTTTACTCTTCAGTATTTTAATTTTGAAATATCAATGTAGAGTAGAATGCAATTCAGTCATGTCTTCTCATTGTAGGCTACTTTTATCTATAATCTTCTGTAGACCTTCAACAGAGGATTCACCAACATCCTGGAGGCCTTCCTCCAACTCTGCAATTTGGAGGTACTATTGTAATGTCTGGAGTGTTTCTCTCTCTGACCAGCCAATTTTTTTATTATAATTTTTGATGATGTATTTTATACCACTTCTTGTACATAGATAATCATTTGAAATAAGCTGTAGCCTATTTGTACCCCCAGTACATCTCCTCATCTTTTTGGCTCATCTTCCTTCAACTTTGATTCTTTGAAGAGTCAAGAATTTACATTTTCATTACATGAAATTAAATCATCTATTCCAAGGGGAAAAGATGAAAATGGAATGTTTAGAATGATTGTTTTAGGAATTGAGATGAGAGTCTCTGGGAATTATACGGTGATCAATTCTGATGGATGTGGCTCTCTTCAACAATGAGATTGAATCAGACCAGTTCTGATAATCTTGTGGTAAAGAGAGCCATCTACACCCAGAGAGAGGACTGTGGGAGTCGAGTGTGGTTCACAACATAGCATTTTCACTCATTTTGTTGTTGTTTGCTTGCATTTTATTTTCTTTCTCATTTTTTTCCTGTTTGATTTGATTTTTCTTGTGCAGCAAGATAATGGTATAAATGTGTATGCACATATTGGATTTAACATATATTTCTACCATGTTTAACATATACTGGACTACTTGCCATCTAAGGGAGTAGGTGAGAGAAGAGGGGGAAATGGAACACAAGGTTTTGCAAGGGTTAATGTTGCAAAATTATCTATGAACATGTTTTGAAAATAAAAAGCTATAAAGAAAGAGAGAAAGATGTAAAGTATGGGCTAGCTCCATGGAGGCCTCAGTAACAGCCAGAGTCAGGATAAGTAAAAGTCCTTGGTCTTCAGGGGAAGAAGTGAAGGAGATAGAGAAACTGTCACAAGCTCTCCACCAACCTCCTTTCTCCTGGTCCTGCTACAAAGTGAAGTTCTCTCACCTCCCTGACCCCACCCCTTAATCCTTACCTACAACTAACTGTATACACTAAACATCAAGCCTTCATGGAACCATGAAAAGGACCATTTTTCCAAACATATGCTAATAGAATCATTGTACCATAGGTAATTAGCCTTAAGTGCTAGGTTGTCTGATTCAACACACCTTGAGAGAGAGAGAGAGAATGAGTGAGAGAGAGAGAGACAGAGAGAGGAGAGGGAAAAGGAGAGGGAGAGGGAAAGGGAGAGGGAAAAGGAGAGGAGAGGAGAAGGAGAGGAGAGGAGAGAGAATCTATGGTAGGACTGTTGAAGAATCTTGCAAATTCAGCAGAGGTTACATACAAATTTGTACCAGGCGACTAAAGCACAATTTAAAAAATTTCACTAGTTTACTTAGTAGCCCAACAACAAAAGGACAGGGTCTTCCATCCCAAGGCCATCTCCTGTCAACCTGATCTTTACCTGGCTACCCAGATAGTTCTGGAGGAGAAGTGAGATAGGTGACCTTGCACAGACCTACCTCACTTAAATCCACTTCATTAGCATATCATGGTATCATCTCCCTAATATCATGGTTCTCTTCTAAAGTTAAGGACAAACAATAACAACAGACAAACAACAATTAAAGAAACATTTACTGGTTCAGGACACTGGGCTAGTCAATCAGACTAAAACAGAAAAACTGCCCCCAAGGAGTTTATATTATATTAGGGATAAATATGCATGTACTAGTCATATGATATAAGGTAGGAAGAGAAAAGAACAAGAGAAAGAGATCAACGCATACTAGGAAAATTTGGGGGATGAAAAGAATGGTTTCAGAGAAAACTAGGAAAATTTGTCTGAATTGATCCAAAAGTTAAGTGAGCAGAACCAGGAGAACACAATTGACAACAATCATAACTATTGTAAAAATAATCAACTTTGAAAGACTTAGGAACTCTAACCAATACAATGACTAACCACAATTCCAAAGGACTAATAATAAAATGTGCTTTCAGCCTCCAAGTAGTGATGGATTCTAAGTGTAGGTGGAGTCCTTTCCCTCACTTTCCTTTTTCTTTTTATCTTTATGTTATTGTTTCATAGACAATGTGTGAAATGTGTTTTGTTTGACTATAGAAGTTTGTAATGAGTTTAGTTTTTCGTGCTTTATGGAGGGGGAAAAGTAAGGAAAACTGAATCTTTAAAAAAAAAAAAGAAAAGAAAATTTGAGGATGACAAAAGCATTAACATCTAGGAGAATCAAAGAAAAGGGTGGCATTTAGTGTAAGCTTTAAAGATAATATTTCTGAAAAGCAGAGATAAGGCAGGAAATACATTCTTATAGTAGGTAGGCAGCTTCTATGAATATACAAATATAAAAGATAAAAATTAAAAATTTTAGCTTATAGATGTTCATTCATCTTTTATATATTTCCATATGGGTCATGTTGAGAGAGAAAAATCTGAACAAAGGGGAAAAACCACAAGAAAGAAAAAAATATGAAAATGGTTATGCTTTAATCCGCATTTACTCTTCATAGTTCTCTCTCTGAATGTAGATGACATTTTCCATCCTAAATTTATTAGGATTGCCTTAGATCACTGAATTGCTGAGAACTAAGTTTTTCATAGTTGATCATCACAAAATGTTCCTTCACTTAGCATCAGTTCATATAAGGCTTTTCTGAAGTCGGCCTGTTCATCATTTCTTATAGAACAATTATATTCCATTATTTTCATATTCCATAACTTATTCAGCCATTTCCCAACTAATGGGCATCCAGTCAATTTCCAATTCTTTACCATCACAAAAAGAACTACTGTAAACATTTTTGCACATGTGGGTCCTTTTTGCTTTTTTATGAAGAGAAAATGTTGAGTAAACAATTAGTTTTCCAGTTTGGACTTTGGAATGTGTGAATGGGAATAGAGAGGTAAGTTGGAGCCAGGAAGAGGAAAGCTTTTAATACCAGTCTAAGGGGTTTCTTAGGAGCTTATTTATTTGTTTATTTTTAAATTAAGAGACTGACATGATCAGACCTGAATAGTGAGAGAGATTATTCTGACCAATTGTCAGATTTATTGCAAAAGTGAAAGTATAGTGGCAGGGAAACCAATTAGGGAGCTATTATAATAACCCTATGAAAGACAGGGAGGATCCGAACAAAAATGGTAACCATAGAATTGGAGAGAAAACATATGTGAGAGATGATTTTCATAGTAGTAGAATCAGTGGAACTTGGTAACTGATTGGGACTGAAATGACTTCCAGGATATGAATTTGAATGATGACCAGTAGTGACTTCACAGCAATAGGGAATTTTGAGGAGCTCATTTTAACATGTAGAGGTTACATAGTATGGAAGGTTTTTAGGTCCAGGCTAGTGGACTCTTGCAGATGAGCGGTAGATTATATGGTTGTAGCTAGTGAAAATTTAAAATAGCAGATCTTAAGGTCACAATTGTGTGGGATGGGTGCTAGACCCCCTTTCCCAAATTAACTGATCAGAGACATCTTCAGGTACAAAGAGAAAACATGTGTTTAGTTCCTGCAAGGAGAGGCCCAAGCACACCTGGGAGCCATCCCAACTCCTGTGTTGTGCTCCTGGAACCTGGCCAGCTTCCACCTTGTCCAGGATTAAAAGCAAAAGACCTGAGACTTCTCATTGGATAGACTAAAAGGACAGAACTACCCTTGACCAATGTTGTCTGCTTCCTGTAGGTCATGTCACTTCCTATGGGTCACATCATTTCTTGAGGGTCTAACCTTTAGACACCACATGTCTCCCTGAAACCCTTTAAGGTCCAAGACCTGAGAATAGGGATGAAGGCCTGGGAATAGAGATCATGTGACTTAGTCTCAATACTGAGAAAGCTTCATCCAATTAGTCCCATTCACAAGGTAGTACAAAGGCAAGGAATCCAGATCAGTTCCATTCACAATGTAGTACAGAAGCAATGAATCCAGAAATCATTTAAGTAGAATGAATGACTAAGAAGGGATTGAGGGACGAGAGTTCATTATGAGGAGACAGAAAAATGGGAGGTTGTGGTCAGAGTGTAGGACATTTCACTCTTCACCTGAAAGCATGCCAGGCAATAGAAATTCCTACTAAAGGAGAATTCAATATATACAATAATCATGGAAGTCGTTTCAACCTTGTCTTCTACACCAAAGGTATCAATCTCAATACATATACCCCCAACTCCTGAGTGCTGCCCAGAACAGAATAAAATGTAATTATGACATGTTTAACAAAATATATAAAAATAGTTTTTTTGTCTGTTTTTTTATTATTATTTAAACAGATATTTTGGTTCACAGGATTTTGTTCTCCAAGCCTCATAGACTTGGTTTTGGGTTAATTTTTTTTCCTCCCATGAAATACATATAGGCAGAAAAGGATGCTTAAATATGAAGTAAAAGGATTTAGGGTCAAATTTTGGCTTTGCTACCTAACTAACCAACCACCTCTGTGACTTTGGGCTAGTCAGTTCAAGTGTTGGTGGATGAAGGTCATTGGAGTAGATAATCTATAAAATCATTTAGCTCTCAATCTATGAGTTTATAAATTCTTTGAGAAAAAGGAAATTGAAGACATTTCCCAACTTTTCCGTTGGTAATTCAAAAAAAATTTTTCAAATTCTACTTGGAATTCAAAGTTAAAGCTATTTGTAGATACCTGAGACTACTAAGGGTAGTTAAGGAAATTAATTGTGGTTATACAACATTTCAAAGCTTAATAAATCATAGCAATAAATGTACTCACAGTGTGGACAAACTGCCTGACTCTGGCAGCACTTCAGAACATAGAGGAAAATTATTGTCATGTAAATGTGCCTGTTATTTAGCAACCTGCATAATTGTTCTTTAATTTCTTAAGGGGGTTGAAAATAAAATTCAATTAAGTAAAATACTTAAAGGGGAAGGGGGGAAAGTGTTCTGATTCATTGAGAATTAGCCTTTAAGCACAGACACACAGTAAGCATACATTCCTAGGAAATCTTCACAAAATGCCTTAGTACATTTTTTTCTTTAGTTTCTTGCCTTTAAACCGAGTATATTATACTTTTCTTGAAAAAATGTGAATTTCCAATTAAGTGCATTATGTAGACTTGTAGGAATGTCATTTTGATCATTCAGCATCTTGCAACACCATTATGATGAACATTAATTATTACTAAGCAATAGGTAGATTTGCCTTGTGAAGCTGCTTTTTAAAAATAAATTCTAGCTATCATTTAGTTTGGTCAATTCATATTCATTGAATACTTGATCCAAATTCTGTGCTTTGTCTCTTGCTTTATTTAAAAATAATAATAATAAAGCACTGAATCTGTATCTGCTAGGGCCAAATTTAGGAGTCATCAACAAAATGTATCAATTTTTAATAGACATTATAAAATTCATTGATGGAGCAAGGAAAAAATAAGTTAGGGGGATTATGATAGCATTATAGTCAGCCTATTTCTTATTTTTCTAATGGCGCTTCTAATTTTAAATCCTTGTAGCAATACTTGAGAAAAAAATAGAGGTTTGGCCAATTAGAGTCAAGTAAAAAGCTTCTGGGTGGCTCAGGAGATGGAATCCTGAGCCTGGAGTCAGGAAGCTTCATCTTCCTGAGTTAAAAAGTAGCCTCTGACAGTTACTTGCCATGAGACCCCTGGCCTAATTACTTAATCTTGTTTGCCTTAATGTTTCCTCTTTTATAAAATGAGTTGGAAAAGGAAACAGCTAAACCCCTCCAGTATCTTTGCCCCTTCCCCCCCCCCCAAATCCAACTAAATGACTAACAGAAAACTTCTTTTTTAATGACCAGAGCACAAGTCACTTTCACTTTTTTTTTAGCCTGGATTTTCCTTATTTGTAAAAATATGGGATTAAACCAGATAGTCACCAAGACAGTTAACTCCTGCCTGCCTGCCTGCTTGACTTTTGAATTTATAAGCAGTATTCTCTCTGAGCTTCAGTTTCTTTATCTGTAAAATGAAGGAGGGGCATCCATACTAGATGAACTCTATAAATCATTTCAGCTCTAAAATTCTAAAAGTCATTGAATCACAGATTTAGAGCTAGGAGGGACCATCCACCCCAGTCCTTACACAGAGGAAGGACCCTCTGAAGAAGGCTCAGAGAGAATGAAATCTACCACTTTTCAACTGAATACTGGCCTGGACAGAGAGAAGGCACTCTGGAAACCAACTCTAGAAAGTAAAACTTTTCCAAAGTCCTACAAATGTAAATAAAAGCATTGGGCTATGGAATGTAACACCTCCAAAACCTATTCTTGGAATAACTGCAAGTTATCAGGTGATTATCATAAAGCAAATAGAATATTTGCAAAGGTTAAATTTTCTAATCTTGAAATTCCCTAAGGAACAATCCCCAGCATTAAAAATTTACTGAATTCACTTCTGACTTAAAACCATAATGGTCCTGGGAGGATGTGCGGTGGGATAAAAGGTTTTGTTTTATCAAAAGTTCCAAAACATTCTATCATTTATCCTTTTATTGCAATTTTGGTCTCTCCATCCCAGAAAAAATAAAATAAATAAGTGAAGGGAATAAAAGAAATAAAACAGCACAGCTAAAAAATGCAAACAGCCAAACAGTTGGAACTCTCAGAAATCCAAAAAAAAAAAAAAAAAAAAAAAAAAAAAAAAGGCTTTCTAGAATCTCATTTCTATTGTAAAAGAAAAGTAAGGACCAAGTCAATCTACAGACCTATTCCTCCTGATCCCTACAGTCAACATTAAAGAAAAGAAAAGACATCCTTTAACTAAATGCAATAGTCCTCCCAATTGGCCTAAACTTTCACTGAAACCTAATTTATTTTCTGATCCTACTGCTCTTGGATTCTGCTTGTGACTTTTGCCCTGAGGAAAAATAGTATTCATTTGAGGGTTCCAATTACTGAAATGCCAGGTAACCGCAACTTTTCTGTAGTTTTCAAAACTTTTATAGATGGATTTAAATAGTTTCCTCCTAGTCTCACTAGTTAACTTCAGTTGTGGAGCATGAAATCTAAAAATATAATGTCATATCACAAAGGGCTCCTTCTCTCAGCTTTCCTAGTGAATGGTTCACATTGGAATAGCTTTATTTTAAAAAGAAAGTAAAATTCAACATTTCTATATTTCAAATGAAAATAAATTCATATTACTGAAATGGAAAGAGAAAGTAAAATGACATTACTATAAGACTGCAAATGCATTCTTAACTAGAATTTGTCATTACTCATCAAGGAAAATATGCACATTTCTCTAGGCAGCCTGCACATCTCTGAGGGCTGCTAATTAGCAGAATATTTAGAGTGCCTTGTAGTGACCTCCAAGATCATGTCTAATTAAAATTAATTCAGAGCACAGAGTATCCCACATCTTGGCTCCTTCAACAGGGTTGGGTGGTTTATGTATGTCTCATCAAACTGATCCTAGTGGAAATGATTTTCCTCTCAAATCCTTCATTGTCTGGGATATATTCCTTTGTCTTTAAGGTATTATAAATTTAGATTACAGTTATTTGTGTACATAACTTATCCTTCCTACTGGATTAAAGCTCTTTGAGGACAAGCAATTGTGTCTTCATTTTTTAATTCCTGGGGACTAGCATTGTACCATGTATAGAATAAGTGCTCAGTAAAGTTTATTAGACTGTGTAGAACTCAGTTCTTTTGCTGGAAGAATTTGCTTGCTTTTATTTCTGAGAGATAATGTAGATAGAGTGCTGAATTTGGAAGCATAAAAACATGGGCTCAACTTAGTAGAATTGTAACCATGGGCAAGACACTTAGCTTCTCTAGGCCTTGGTTTCCCTGTTTGGAAAATGGGGCTAATAATACCTATAGCAGCTACTTCACAGGGTTGTGTAAGGCTTAAATGAGATAACTTATGTAAAGTGTTTTGCAAACCCTAAAGCTCTGGATAAATGTCAGCTTACCACTGTAGTGGGTAGAATTAGTGGCTTCATAAATTCCAAATGTGCTTCCTAAGAATGTGTATAAGTGAATTGGTTATCATTGGATAGATTAGCTTAATCTTTCAAGATTAGTAATCTCATTAAACAATATATCCAAAATATGCCCTCATAATAGCAGTTTATGTATATAAATATATGTAGTTTCACATGCATCATAACAATAATCTTGTGAGGCAAATAATATAGGACAAATATTGTTGTACCCATTTTTGAGAATAAGGAAATCAAGGCTAAAATAAGTTAAGGGACACAAGGATCATAGACTTATAAATTTAGGAAGAACCTTTATGGGCCATTTAGGTCCCTCCCCTCAGTTTTTACAAATAAGAAAGCCAGTTGTGACTTGCCCAGGATCATACATGGGACCCTCTTATGGGCTCCTTCTATTTATTATAGCCAGTGAACTTCAGGGACAAGATTAGAATCCAGCCATTCTAAGTCAAAGGCTATTTGTACTGTATCACACTGCCTATCAAGGAGTTGTATGAACTTGACAGAATATTTTATATTATTTTGGATAGTGCAATGGGCTGTTATCCAGGTTGAACTAATTAGCCAAGTATACAAGGAGTAAGAGTACCTCAGTACTAGTGTTGGGTATAGTTAAATGAGTTACTTTAAGCATTTAAGTATCTATGGAAAAATAGTATGGAATATCAATGTAGCTTTCTAATCCAAGTCTCTTAAGACATCTTTTAAAAAAAACTTCTCAATATTCTTTGCTATCTCCCTTGTTGTCCACGACGTGCCCCTTAATTCTTTTGTTATTGTTGTTATTCCATCATTTTCAGTTCTGTCCGATTCCTCTTGAACTTGATGAGATTTAGAATTGGGGTAACTAAATGAAATTAGAGTTAATTGAGGTCTAATGGCATATTTAGGGTACAGGGAGTCAAATGGAGCTCCCCTGCAACCCCTTTGATTCAGTGCAAGGATACAGAGTTAAATGAGGTCTAGTAGCAGCGCAAGAGTCCTCTGTAAAGGAATTTACAGACCTGAAAACCTAGATTGGTAAAGGAGGTTTATTATAGGGTTTGGAAGTAAAGTTAAAGTCTAATTAGTAAAAGGTGAAAGTAGAGATAAAAGGGCACTGGAAATAGGATTCCAGTGGACAGAGAACCTTGGCATGCCAGGCATAAGGCTGCCATGTTAGGAACTTCTGCAACGAGAGAGCTTCAGCTTGGCTCTTTTATAATGAGGGATTTAGCTAAAGGGGCCTGTGGGTGGTGTCCCAGGTTGGCTCAGATCTGGGTGGGGGGTTGTGAGAGCCTGGATCTCCTATTGGAATTCAAAAGGGCTCTTTTGACAGGATTTATGAATCAAAGGTCTTCTGCAACCTGGATACACCTAATTGTAGGTGGTCCCCCAAAATCTGTCCTAGGCCTTCTGTCTTTCTCCCCACTTTTACTCTCTCTTGATAGCCTCATCAGTTCCATTGGACTTAACTATCATCTCTTTTTTGGTGACTTACATACTCACACACATATTATGTATACATATATGTTCATATATATTCATAGACATATATACAACATGTTTATATCTATATACCTATATAGAATATATCTCTAGCCTCATTTTTTCTTTTGAACTTTATTATTGAATCACCAAGTTTTGCAAATTAGATAACTTGTAAGATCTTAAACCCAACATGTTCAAAACTAAGCTTATTTTTCCCTCCCTTCAAATCCCACAGAGGTTAATTAACTTGTCTAAAATTATACAAACCACAAGAAGGAAGCACCTGCTATGTGCCAACATTGTGTAAGATGCCAAGAATACCCCCCCACAAAAAAGAAAAGAAACTTCTATTCTATCAGAAGAATCTCCATGGCATGTTTAAGTGGATACAAACAAATGCAAAGTAGCAGAGGATTGTTAGGGAGAGTCCCACTAGCAGTTGGGATTGAGGAAAGACTTCTAGAAGCTGCTTCTGTCTTGAAGGAAGTAAGGGATCATGAGAAGTGGGGTCAAGGTGGGAGTGTATTGTAGGCATTGGGGACTGTTATCACATAGGTATAGGAGACTGGAGATTGAGGTATTATGGGTGAGGTGCAGAGAAATAGGCAATGTAATTGAAATGTAGTATGCAGAAAGGAATTTAACATATATAGTGAATTGATGAAATTCAGTTTAACTAAAATTTGCTATAAGCATCTATTCTGAGCAGGACACTTGGATATAGATGAAGAATGTGCATATAGAAAAACATAATACAAAGTTAGAGTGTAATAATAACAAAGGAGAATACCTGTAATGCTTTAGGAAAATTTAAGAAGACTGATTTGAAATCTGATGACTGTCTCTGTGTAGTCTTAATAAAACTTGCTAGTTTTGAGAAAGAGCCTTTTCTCTTGGCAGCTAACATTTTTCTTTAGGGTAAAAAAAGTTTTTAGATAATACCCTAGGCTTCTTCACTTGATTGATCATCAAAATAAATAGGGTATGTGTAATAGAACTATGGTTCCATTAGCATAGGTAATTCCCAAGTGAGGAAACTCCCTTTAACTATGCAGATGACTTTTTTCCTCTTACAATTCACAGTCTTAGAAACCCACTTAGAGCACTGAAAGGTAAAGACCTTGAACAAGGATCTTTTTGGCTCCTAAATAATCCACTAGGTAGAGATCATTACCTTGACTAAATCCTGAGAAAAGGCATTCGAGGACTACAATATAATTAAATGGTCAAAAAGCAAGATGTTATCACAGAATAGTTGTTACAACTAAACCAAAACCATCTGATTTTAAATAAAAATGGTGATCAAGTTCAGTAGCTTAGACAGTCTATCTTGTTGCTCCAGAGAAATAAAATGTGTCAGTGTTTCAGGTTAACTGGATTTGCCCCTTTTGTTTGTTTATTTTTTCAATGTACAGAACATTCTTGAATTTGCTAGCACCCGTCAATAAATGAAGGGACAGAGTTAATTGTTAGACCAAGTTCTTATTTTTGCTTTTAGGCAAATTCCTCCTTCATGAAGAATACAGTTGTCTTAATATCTCAGCATCTGGCTGTCACAACTTGTTAGAAATATCATCAATCTGTCCATTTATGGTTGTGAAATTGATTCCGATGAGAGCTGACTGACTCTTGGAAAAGAGACATATTCCTTACTCTTAAGGTGTTTACATTCTTACTTGAGATGATGTGAAGGGAAGAGTAAACGATGTAATATAATAGCAGGAATAAACCTCACGCAACATACTGGGGATGTTATCACACAGAGAGACCTAGAAGGGACTTCAGAGATAATCGAGTCCAATAGCCTTATTTTATAGATGAGAAAGGAAACCTGAGTCCTAAGAAAGTTGTGTCAGTGGTGAGATTTTCTGATTGCAGAGCCCGTGTTTCTTTGACTTCACCAAGATTGTGATTCAGAATTGTGGGGGCTGTTAAGGGAAGACTTATTCATGTCTCTAAAATGAATTTAGTTTTTTTTTTTAATCTTTCTTGCTATTTAAGTTAGACTTTAGCAGTGTTTGCAGGGTCAAGGAATGAGAATGGTAAATCCCCCTAATAAAATAAATTGTAGGATTATGGGATTTTAGGGTTAGAAGGGATCTTAGGGATAAAATAGAACACTTCTGGTTTTATAGATATAACCAATAAAAAGTTCCTGTTCCACAATACTCGGCAAATTAAGATTCTGTGGCTCAGAACTATACATTATTAACATGCCAAACTTCAGGCCTTGATGCTTCTTTTCATTATGAATTTCATTAAAACCCTTTACTTTGAAAATTGATAATACTTACCTACCTGGCAAGTATACCATATGAATTAAGTAATTCCAGATTGAATGTAAATCAAACGTGTAAATATTTTAGTTTTCATTATATAATAATTGGAAATAAAACTATTAGTAGCCACACATAACCTTCCGAATGGCTTGGTTTTGCGAAATTAAGAGCAAAAATATCTACTAAGCTATTATCAATTTTAAATTTATTTTCTCTAATGTAGATGTTCAAGAAATCCCCTCTAATTTTCCCTGGAACAATATATCTGTTCTTCCTTTATAGGAAGAAGCATTTTAAAAAAAATAAATAAATGCATCAGTACATCTAGCAGTAAAAAGTGTAGTGTTTAATTATTTAGTGAAATGTCAAAAAAGAATAATGTTTATTTCATAAAATATATAGTATGCATTTGTCTTCATTATTGTGAAACTTGGAGCTGATATCAGTGGGAAAGCAGAAATGATTTCAGATGCCTTTCTGCAATAAGAAAGAACTGCTTTTATTTCTCTAAAGTATTATTGTATTCCAGTCCTTGTCCAGGTATCTTAATAGCAAGTAAAAAGGTTTTGGCCTAAATCATTTGTTTTTGCTGGTAATCCAAAAAAAATGAAAAAATATTTCAGTTGAATTTAGATTTGAAAACAATCTTTCTTCTTCAGTTTAGTAATTTTAGAAAAGCCATACTTTTCATGTTCATTTTGCACCCCACAACCCGTACCAAGGAATTTGTTTCAATTAATAAATCAAAGTTAAATAAATATTTATTATGTACTTATTGTTTGAAAAGAAATGTACACTAAACTCTTGGGAAATGCAAAACTCAGATGATGGACTCTCCAGTAATCTTACAAATATAGAGTGTTTATATAGTTTGCTATAGTTTAGGTGCCAGTCAATAAACACTTATTAAACTAGCCTGCTAGGTCTAGGCAGTGTGCTAAGTGCTGAGGATACAAATAGTAAAAAGAAATCACCTGCCCTCACGAAGCTTACCATCTAATGAATAAAAACAAAAGAGAAAAAGAAGCAGAAAAGGCAGGGAGGGAAGATTAGGAATGTACCTAAGCCATGATGGAAAAGTGCAAAGGAATGTAGCCTAGTCAGAAAAGGAGAAATAGCTGGCCTGAGTACCCACCTCAAATGGAAATTTAGAATGGAGCTCTTCACTCATGAAATTTAACAATTCCATCTAATTCAAGTTTTTGATTCTTTCTTTTTAATATTAATGAGTAATTTAAGGAGGTATTTAACTGATCTTTTAAATTCTATTTCCCAGCTTTGAACCTTCAGTAGCCTTCATGGTTATTTTGGTAACTGACAACTTAATGGACAATTTAAATGATACAGCAGTGGTATAGAGCTACACTGATTTTTAAAAAAGAAAGAAACACTGATACTATCTAATAAAAGTCATCTTAGGTTGAATACTTGGAGCCCAAAGATGGTCTTTTTTTCTCTGAAGTTTTGAGAAATGTATGGTAAATGTCCAAAGGAATTTGTGTGTAAGTATTTTATCTCATTCTACATGTATAATATTTTTAGATAAAATGCCATTTATATTAATAAGAACAAAATATCTGGTTTTTATTAGGGTGGGAAGCAGGATTCTCCTTGGCAAAGTGGATGATGATAACAAAGATATAATAGCAATAATAATTATTGCTGTAATAAAGGCATTTTAAAATATTATTTTATCCTTATAAAACCTTGGGAGGTAGGTGCTTTTATTATCCCCTTTTATAGATGAGAAAACTGAGGCTTAGCAAGAATTTAAATGACTTACCAAGAGATATACAGCTAGTAAACTATCTGAGGATAGATTTAAACTCAAGTGTTTCTTACATGATAGGATAGCCAGGTGGTGCAATCAATAGAGTGTCAGACCTGGAGTCAGGAAGATTCAGCTTCCTAAGTTCAAATCTGGCCTCAAAAATGTATTAACTGTATGACCCTGAGCAAGTCACTGAATCCTATTTGCCTCAGTTTCCTCATCTGTTAAATGAGCTGGAGAAGGAAATGGCAAACCACTCCAGTATTCTGCCAAGAAATCCCCAAATGGAGTCATGAAGAGTCAGGTATGACTAAGTATCTCACCTAGGCTCGATGCTGTAATAAGGAATATTGAATTGTTCCATTGGAGACATAGACATATTATAAATCAATTCAGAAAGCATTTTATTGAGTATCTACTATGTGCCAATATGGCTTTTATTATCCTTATTAAGACTATATTAATATTTATTTGTTACGCTACCTTTAAAAAAAAAAAGCATTTTCATATAGGATCATTCATTTAGAACTAGAAAGTAAAGCCATCAAGTCCACATTCATTTTCATAGATAAGTAAATTTTTTAAAATTAAAAAAAATTTAAATGATTTGCATATGTACTTAAGGTCACTTTTTTTCAGAGTAGGATTTGAAACGATGTGTGGCCAAATCAACAGACCTTTGCCCCCTCCCGAAGTAATATGCTTATGCTAATATTTGAGCATTTTGAAAATTCACTTAATCATCACATAAAATCTTGGTATTTTGTGCATAAATTCATATTTTTTGAGTTTGTATGAGTATTTGAATGTATCAGTAAATATTTGTCAAAAGAATGAATTTATTTTGGAAGTTCTTAGTCAAGCCAAGAATGTTGGTCACAGAACATGTTTAATCACTGCCAGAGTGATCAATTGAAATTACTATATTGTATTTAGCAAATTAATCTTAAAATATAGAACAGTCTAATTTTTGAGGGATTTTTGTCTGGATTCTTTCTTCAATTGGTTGTCTCTCCACAGTGATTTTTCCTAAGATATCAGTGTACATTTTTTTATGAATTTGAAAATCTTTCAACATACAGCAGCTTATGTAGTGAATAGTGAGTGACTTATAGAGTTCTCTTAAGGGTAGTAAACAAAGTATCTATCTGCCTCAGTACAAATCTTAAGACAATTCAAAAGAATCAGAACTATCACTTTAGACACATGGAGTAAACTAATTCCTGTCCAAGTGAGTAATAGTTCTGCAACCATTGGGTAATCATGTGATGCTGAAATTCAGTCTTCTATGTAAAGTGAAAGATTTGAATTTCTGTGGTCCCTTTCCGCTCTAAAATTCTATCATTCCATTTTATCCAAGCCTGAATATGTTATAAGCACTTTCAAATGAGTTTCATTGTTTTATTTATGAGCTTATCACAAGTGCAAAGATTTTCATATTTACATCTAATAAATCCATTTGACAGTGGTATTTTTTAAAGGTCCATAATACTTTTCTACTTTTAGTCTCCAGGCCAATCCGTTTATGCAGAGATAGATATTGCTCCAAAGAACTGATTTCTACATGTACAGTCATTTGTTTTATTTAAGGACTTTATCCATTTCTTTCCCCCTCATCCATATTAACCCTGATGTTGCTAATTTAATATTGGAGAAATAGGAAGGAGGCTAGAATATAGGAGCCTTGTATCTTGAGTCTTGGTTTAAATAATTGGAGACTGTGGAGCAAGTACACAGATTCAATATATCTTTATCTATGTAAAGTTGTGAAAATGCAACATAATTTTTAAAAATATTTTTAGCAGTATCCCAGAGACTTCTCTTATATTTTCTGTCAGAGGCATTGTGTGGGGGTTACAAAGACAAAAATGAAACTATTCCTGTCCTTAAGAATCTTATCTTATACTGAAAATACTAAAACATCAAATTTTCTTCCTAATTCTGAGTGTTTCTTTGCCTGTATATACCATTCTTTTATCTTTTTTTCCTATATTACATTGTGCATCAATCTCTAACTATGTGCTACTTTCTTTTTGTCACTATCTCCTATTTCTGTCTTTATCTTATTTTTCTTTTTTCATCTTGCATCTTTGCTTCTGTACCATGATGAGTAAAATCAGTTGTTCTTTTTTTAATAATAGCTTATTCCCTAGACAGGAAGTAATCCAATATAGGTTAAACATGTGCAGTTTTTCTACACATATTTCCACAATTATCATGCTGCAAAAGAAAATTAAATTAAAAAGGGGGAAAATGAGAAAGAAAACAGAAATGCAAGCAAATAACAACAAAAAAGGAGAAAACACAATGTTGTAATCTACACTCAATTCCCCTCAAATTGGGGCTGCAGATGGGTGCAGATGACTCTATCACAAATCTATTAGAAATGTCCTAAATAACCTCATTGTTGAAAACAGCCATGTCCATCAGAATTAATCATCACATAATCTTCTTGTTGCTGTTTATAATGTTGAATGGGTTCTACTCACTTCACTTAATATCGGTTCATGCAAGTTTTTCCAGGCCTTTCTGAAATCATCCAAAAGCAGGGTTTTTTCCCCTTATTTCATATTTACTGAATAGATCTTTGTATTTTCTATTCTTAATTTTAAAAGATGAATTTATATTTTTCTTTGGAGACTAAGTATCTTTCTAAAATAGTTTGGTAGTAGTAACTTTATGTACATTATACTTATTTTATATTTTAAATTTCAGTGTATGCCCCCTTATTAATCTATAAAGTCTGTGAGGGCAGGGACTTAGTGTTCTCTGAACCAAGGTGTTTTCTCTACAAACTCTACCCCTACATTTTGTCTCCCACGATACCAACTTAGAATAGTACATTCACATGGAGTTATTCTGAGAATAAATGAAATAATATTTGTCAAGTTCTTAGCATAGTAACTGGCACAAAGTATATAGTAGCTTATGGCTTAATAAATAGATCCCCTACTATTTTTTACTTAACCCTTCTTCTATGGAATACATTTAAATCCAAACCCATGAATAAAATTTTTCATTATCACCATCAGAAGATATACACCATGGTCCATGAGGAGAAGAAGGGGCCAAGGGAAGCTGTTGTAGAACTTGTTGACTAAAAGATGTCTGCCTCTATATTTTAAAACAACTGAGCAAAATTTTTTCTCAACAAGTTTTGCAAGTTCCAGGAAGTTTGCTACATCAAGAATCTTATGAATAATTAAATTTCCAGTTCTAATTATATTTTCATAGCTTACTGGTCTAAGATTATCATAGCATGCTTATAACCCTTATCCTTACTTTAGTTTCTTTCATACCTAATATTTGCCTATTAAACCCTTAGAGAAGGCACATCAACATTATCTACCATTTCAAAGGGCATTACTAAGGTGTCCGGACACAATTTCTAGTTTCCAGCAGAGTTTCCCTACAGACAACTTTGGAAGAGGATGCCAAGGTTATTTTTTATACCTTATGACTGTTCTCTGTCTCTGCTTCTTTCTTTACTCATCCGTTGCTACTTCTCTTCTTTATTTATCTAAACCTTTTTCTTTGTCTTTACCTATTTCCATATCATCATCAAAGTATGACTTGTTTTGCTTGTCCCCAAAGGGACAAACCAAAAGAAATGAAGTTCCAAAGGGGCAAATTTAGGCTTGATATCAGAAAAAACTGCCTAAGCAGTAAAGCTGTCCAAGAGAGGAACAAGGTTGCATGAGAGCTGATGGGTTTCCATTCTTGAAGTGTCCTCAAGCAGGTCTGGACAATTGCTTCCCCAGTATAGTGGAGATACCTCTATTTATGGGCAGGATTAGGTCAGAGGTATCAAACAATGCTATCACATTTAGCAGGTTAAAATATAACTGGAAAATATTTAACAAAATAAGTAATATGTATGTAATGTAGATGTGTAAGTATACATATTTGTTGATCTTTGTTAAGTTCATAATGAAAAACAAATAGATATTTTTTAAAATAAGGATATTGAACTAGTTGTTTTCCAAATTCTCCTGTGGCTCTCACTGTGTAGTCCTTTTGATTTGGTTCAGTTTCACACATTTAAAAATGCTACTCAACTTTTATATGGAATCAGGAACATTCATCTTCCTGAGTTTAAATTTGGTCTCAAATACTTACTAGCTCTATGTCCCTGATCAAATCATTTAATTCTGTTTGCCTCCATTTTCTCATTTGTAAATTAAGCTGGAGAAGGAAATTGCAAGCCATTCCAATATCTTTGCCAAGAAGACCTCAAATGGAGTCACAAAGATAAGCCTGAAGCAATTGAACAAGAAGAAGTAAACCAGAGGAGGTGATAGTGGTAGTGTTCTCTAGCTATGTCTAGGGAATAGACCTTCTGGATTCAAAGATTCCCAAGTAACCTAGATGCTAGAGGGGCATAAAGAGCTCTAGAGTCAAGGCAGCTTGACCTTATTCTCCACAAAAGAAGGATGGCTTCCAATCCTGGCTGACGCACCAACCTTAATAAGACTGCCTAATCTCTCTCTATTCTTATCAGATTCCTAGACTTCATGAGAATCTTGAGATCATCTAGTATGGGCTTGCCTGTTGAATCAATGTCCTCTGCAACATCTCTAAGAAATTAGTCTCCATTTTTCTCATTTCTAAAATGAGGAATCTGGACCAGATCTCCAAGGCTCTTAAGATTGAGTGTTTTGATGATTCTGTATTTTTTTTCTTTTGCCTTTCAGAATAGTTTGATGGTTAGTAAGTGAGAGGTGTGGACCAAATGGTCTCTAAGGTATATTCTAGCTCCAAACTTGTGATCATGAGCCTATGTATAGCAAATGACAGCTGACATCTACAGAACACTTTAAAGTTTGCAAAGCACTTCATATACATTTATCTCACTTAAAGATCAACATAATTCTGTAAGGGCAGTGTCTAGATATTACACTTATATTTTGCAGGCATGTCCATCAAATTTGCACTTGGCATAAAGTTGGAAGAAATATCAAATGCACTGAATGAGTTAGTTCTTAACCACTAGGCAAGAGTTTGAGAAGATGACATTCATTAGAGATAAATTTAAAGTCGTATACTAAAGTTCAAAAATTCAACTCCAAAAGTGTGAGATGAAGGATACATTATTAGATAGCAATTTGTTTGAAAAATATTGAGAGGTTTAGTGAAGGACAAGTGCACTTTGAGTTAGTGTGATGTGGAGACATTGGGAAAGTGAGGGTCCAGAACTTGGAGCTGATAATCGTTCTGTCCTTTCTCCCTTCATCATTTCTTTCCTGAGTATTGTGTTCAGTTCTGGAGACCACATTTTCAAAAGGACAATGATAATCTAGAGTGTCTAGAAGATTACAACTAGCATGGGCAATGACCTTGTTATGACATGAAAGGAACAATTTTTTTAAAAAAGGAATGGTGTTTAGCTTCAAGAAGATTTAAGGAAACATGATTAAAGAGCTGGCATGTAAAAGATAGGACATACCAGGAACAATGGGTAGAAATTGCAAAGAGAGAAATATAAGTTTTATAAAAGGAAAAATTTCCTAACAGAGCTACACAAAAGTAGAATGGGCTGAATCAACAGGTGACAGATCCTTTCCTTTTCAGGTTTTCAAGCAGAGATGAGATCTTATTAGGTATATTGAATAGCAGGGATTCTTTTCAATTTGGGGATGATTAGAGAGCCACTGAGGTCCCCTTACAAAATTCTTTGATTCTGAAGCTAGAGACATAAATAAATATGAGAGGTGAGATCTGAAAGTCTTCCTGACCCTAGAGCACCCTTTCTTCTTCACTGAGGTTAAATGAATGAAAAAGGTTCAGGAGATGATCACTGGACAGTTCTGGCTGCTCCATTGATATCTTCACAACGAGAAGATAAAGTGAGAATCCTGGTGACAACATTTTGGTAGTACATGGAGAAAAATCTCACAAGATGAGTAGGCAAAGATGAGTAACAGTGGAAGGAATCCCTTCATCACTGAGAACACAGATCTATTTGTGTAAGCATACAGGAAGAAACTAGGCCACTATATAGAAGAAACCATTATATTTTGACATTCAAAGTATTGATGGAGTTCAGGAAAGGAGAGGGATCAAATCTGTCCCTTATTATGTCCTTTCCTTCTCCTTCTCCTTAAGGTTTTATGGGATGGGGGAAAGGGGGCCAAAGTTCTTTTTTTTTTCAATTATGTTTCCATTATATATTCTTCCAGGACCTAAGTCCACTGATCACCCTCTCTCATGTATATTCAATTTCCACTGAAGATCAGGATGAGGTAAGACTTATAGGGGGATAGAAAAGGGGTAGATCTCCCATTTATTTTATCATTTTTATCATTTTGGAAACTTCCTCCTTCAGTGATGATCTGCAAATCATCTATATAAATATAGTCTTGGAGAGTTGCCTAGAGCACTGGGAAACTTAATAGCGTGTCCAAGTTCACACTGGTGACTACCATCCATCCACTCTGCATATGTCTTGAATGTTCATGGTTGTTTGCATATTGCCTCACCTATTAAAATGTGACCTTGAGGACTTATTTATCTTTCTATTCCCAGCCCTTAAGGCTGTTCCTGGCACATAATGAGTACTTAATATATGCTTGTGGACTGATTCATGACTAGGTAGTATGTCTCCCTGACTCCAAATTTACCCATTATTGCCACTCTGCCTCTCATAAAATCATAGAATTTTAAAAGTGGAGTAGATCTTAAAGATATCTAATGAGGTAGGAGTTTGGCACCAGTCTTCCTAAAAGGGATATACTGAATGTGGACAGAAATGGACTAAATCAAAGTCTCTTTGCTGATTACCCTCCCAACTACCTTAGAGAAAAAGTCAAAAACAAACCCCAATTTTTTTGCTGATTTTGTTTTTCTTATTACTTTGTGTTTTGTCCTTACAAAAAAAGTTATTATTAAAAAATTATTATCTTGGTTGTTGGAATTTTTTGGTGGAGAATGGTGCTAAGGCATGACACACATTTGGGCTCTATCACTCCAGAGCTGGTAGATTTAGAACATTGTTGATAGTCATATCAACTAAACAGGAAGCTATATTATGCCCTAGTAGTAAGAAGTAATAATAATTGTTCTCTCTGTCTTGAACATTATCGATATAGCGTTCATATTATATCATTTACAATTGCTATCCTAATAAAAATGTTATGACTTTTACAATGCAAATATCACAAGTCCTATTGGACATTTGAAAAAAATCTTAATTGTCACCTACCCTAGATTAAGTGCCTACTGTATTTCAAGGCCTGTGCTAAGCTCTGAGGAAACAAAAAAAGTCATTGCTCCCAAGGAACTCATATTCTAATGGGAGAGACATCAAGAAAACAACTAGCAGCTAAACAGTGCTCTAAATAGAGAACACTGATCCTGGAGTCAGGGAGAACTGAGTTCAAACCCAGCTTCAAATATTTACTGAGTGAATTTGGGCAAAGTTACTTTACTTCTGCCTGCCTTCATTTTCTCTCTGTCTCCACTGAATCCAGTTTCCTATTAAAGCTTTACAAAATCCCAAAACTTACTGGATAGCCGTATGAACATATGACATTTCCCTTCATTATTGGCATTTAATAAATGTTTGTTAAACACTGACTTGAATTAATAAGACATTGACATTATTATCTAGAACATTTATCATATCTCACACTAAAATAAAGATAGCTAGCCTTTATTAAGCACTTTTAAAGTTTATAAAGCACTTTACAAATATTATCTCATTTTATCTTCGTAACTATCCTAAAAGGATGATGCTATTTATTTTTAATCCCCATTTTTCAGATGAAGAAACTGAAGCAAACAGATTAGGTGACTTGTCCAGTGTCTGAAGCAAGATTTGAGTTCCTGTGAGATTTAAATTTATGACCATACAGTCATTATTATTTATCAAGATTGCTATGGATTTTTTTAAGGAGAAAAAAAAGTCTTTTAAAGTGAAAATTATGAATATACATCAGAGAGGCAATATGTGATATCTTAGAAAGTGCTCTGATCTTGAAGATAGGAAGACCAAAGTTCTAATGCTGCCCATTAGCAGCTCACTGGAAAGGCACGGACAAATTACCCAACCTCACTGAAAATCAGTTTTCTCATCCATTCCATGAGGACATAACTGTAGTTGAGGTTCTGATAGGACCTATTTCATGAATGTATGCAAATAAAAGTATTTCAAGTGTTCTCCACACCTTAGTGCTACATAAATGTCAGTGAGAATTATTATTAAAGAAATTTATGAACTTAAATTTCTTATCTTTGTGAATCAGAACTATACTTAATTCATACCAAAAAAAAAAAAAAAGTAAATTATGGCATTCATCATTAAACAATTTTTTCTGTAAAATTATCTGAAATGCTAACTTAAACACTATCTGGTGATAGTTTAAAAAAAAAAAAAAAAGAGGTTTGGTACTGGGAATGGTGACCTTCCTAAATGAAGTAGCTTAATTTATCTCAGAATCTCAAAGAAATAACTCTTGAATAGGAAACTGGACTTAGCCATTCAGGGGATATTACAATCACAGTGACTGACATGACAGAGGAAAAGGATGTGCTATAAGTACAAAAACAGAGTAAGCTTCAAATGATAACATACATTTCAAAACAAAATAGGAATGGTTTTTTAACCTTTCAACTTAGAAAGTAGAATAGTGATTTTGTTTTTGTCAGTAGTAAGGCTGCTTGCTTTTTTTAAATCCAGGTTTCCCTGGATATCATTTGACAAGACAAATACAAATCATAGATCCCAGTATTTATGTATACAGAGTTTTTAAAACCATATAAACAGTTATAGGAGATAGTTGGGTGGGTACTGTCCTAAATCAGTGCTTTGTACCCTGGTAGGTACTTGATTGATATCAGGGCTGTTCCATTCTGTGTCTGATTCAGAATGTAGTTCAGCTTTCATCTGAACATCTACTCTTAGGGACCCTAAAGAAGCACCCATCCTCAAAATAAAGTTCAGATTGGTTACTTAGACTTTCTACTTAGCATTAGATGGACATCTTTTATTTTTCTCCTTTGTTTTGGATTCTAAAAAATATTTGCAGGAAATACATTGACTGATGGCTTTCTTTCTCTGCTTCACGCACTCATATCCAAACCAATATTTTTCTCCAGGGCATTTTCACAGGAATTTGATTTGGTTTCTTAACTTTACTTATAAACTGGAGGAGAAATAAACTAAGATTGTTAACTGGCTTTTTGATAAAACCATATGGGAAGTCAGTGACAGGATAGCAATTCATACTTGCATCCAAGCCAGGTAAACTGAAGGAAAAAAGGGCTTCCTAATGCCTCTTATATCCTACCCTAAGAGGTCTTTGAACTTGTGTTGATTAAACAAAAATATACTATAATCATTATGGTCCTAGTATTCATTGGCTTTTAGTAAATCCCCATTCAATATATAAAGAAATTAATTCTAAAGTTTATCTTGCTAATGCATATAAGAAATAACATAGATTAACTAATCTCAATGTAATTATTTTTAGACTATAGTTATTTGCCATATGTTCCTCATCCCCTTTAGAAGTACACTCATTCCAGATTAGAGACTCCTGCTCTAAAACATACCAAGTATTCAGAATGCAGATTGAAACATTTTTTGGGAGGGAGAACCACTGAAAGAGAGCATTTATCATTTATTTTTGCCTGACAATACATGTTTGTAATAGGGAATTTGCTTTTTTTTCTTTCTTGAAAGGGAAGGAGAAAAGGCAGATCTTTGGGGAAAAAATTAATTAAAAATTAATTACTATGCCTATAGTATGAGTGAATAAGGGAAGCAAAAGCACTGTAGACCATCACTTGTAAGAAGATAGGGAACAGTGTTATACAATGAGAATGCCAGCAGCATTTCTCACTCCCCCTCCCCAAAACCAAATTCATTGTTAAGAGGTCACTGTCATTTCTGTGTGGAAAGAATGAGTAGAACATTATCTTACTTTAGAAATTTTATTTCTATTTTTTGTGCAGCTGAATCAGTGACTGATAAAAGAAGGCTCACAGATATCATAAGGGGGATGTTACTGACCAGATGACATTTCCCTTCATCTTTCTGAATGTGCTAAGAAAAAAAAATTTCCTATCAGTTTTTGTATTCCTGTAAACCATCTGTAGCTGTTTCCCACCAGCAGACATTTTTTGACTACACTTATCACTCTCTTGTACATATGTCCACTCCCACCATTCTTTACCATTTAATTACTACTCTACTGTGAATGTCAAATTAAAATTCTAAATTTATATTTCTTGGTCCCTTAGTTTTATTTAGTATGGGCAACTTCTTTCCTTCCCTTTTTGCTTCTCCTTTTTCAGCTTCCTTTTAAGACTGCCCTCCCATTCCTCTCCCTCCCCCCCCCCCCCCCCCCGCAATTAGAACAAAAATTCCTTGAGGCAGCAACTGAATTTCTTTTGCTTACGTTTATATTGATTTAGCCTAATACCTGACATGCTTAATCATACTTGTTGATATCTCAATTATACAACTCATGAATTAACTATTTGTTACATAAATCTGAGGGACTTTAGCTCTATGTAGTTCCTTTTGCCCTCATCCTATCCCACGTTTCCATTTTATGTGAAATTTAAAAAAAAAAAACACCCATGGATCTAATTTTTTCTCCTTTCTTTGACTGTGTAACATTTTAAAATATTTTAGTCTTAACTTTTAAAAAACTCAATAGTTTTAAATTTCTAAGTCACCAATTGTTTATTACTTCCACTATCTGATTTGAAAACATTAAACTAATGTAATTTCAGATCTGCTGTCCATCTGTAGAGGTGATGAATCACCATGATACTTTAACAGTCTTTATTTGACATAAAGAGGCGCAATGGGGGAGTCACTCATTCAACAAATATTTATTAAGTTCTTACTAGTCTGTTATGAGAAAAGCCACATGTGAGATCATACATCTCCTCCATCGCCTTTACAGCTATATATATTGGTGAGACCTCACTTGGCGTACAGTTTTATACATGCTTTACATTCTGTTGTCTTTAGATTGTGTGAGATCCTTTTACCTTTTTTTTTTAAATCCCAAATGCTCAGCATAATGCCTTGCACATAGTTGAAGCTTTAATAAATGCTTCTTTTTTTTAAAATTGACTCCCTATTTCCTTGCTGTCTTCTTCACAGCTTTCTATGCCACTCATATATTTGCCCTTCTCCCTTCCCTTAGTTAACTATGTCAGTCTCTCTTCTAAAACTCCAGGGACTGTCCTTATAACTTTCTTGGCCAAAGTACCTCCCTGACCACCGATTCTCTTTGTGTACGGTGGTTTCATTTTAGAAAGGGGCAGCTAGGTGGCGCAGTGGATAAAGCACCAGCCTTTAATTCAGGAGGACCCAAGTTCAAATCTAGTCTCAAATGCTATGGTTTTTGTATCCTCAAACTTTAGCATAGTGCTTGACACATAGTAACCATTTAATCAATACTTTCCATTCATTTATTAATACAATAAAAAAAATCTTAGTTTTTGCTTATAGGGATACTATATAATAATGATACAGAGAATACAGTTAACAGTATTAAGAATGACTACTGACAGTATTGATGGCACTATGGGAAAATGGGTATAATGATGTGCTATTACTAGAATTGTGGGTTGGTCCAATTATCATGGAAAGCAATTTGGAATTATTCAAAGAAAGTGACTAAAATGTTCATATTCTCTAACCAGGAGATTTCATTGTTAGGCATGTTCCCAAGAGAGTCCATATCCAAAAAAAGAACAAGTGCATCAATCAGTTAATCAATAAACATTTGATGAACATTTTCTTCACCAAACATATTTATAGCAGCACTTTTTGTGGCTGCAGAGATTGGAAACAAACTAGATGCCCTTCACTTGGGGAATGGCTAAACAAATGGTACATGAATTGTAACAGATTATTTCAATGTCATAAGAAACAATGAATATTATGATATAGACTTATTAATTAATGCAAAATGAAGTAATCAGAAGGAGGGACATTATTCCACAATGATTATAATAATGAAGCTGCAAAGAGGAACAAAAAGACAATTGAAAGTGAAGGCTGTGAAATTATAACAACAGAACTTGACCAACAAGAAGAAATAGGATAAGACCCCCTCTCCTCTTCCTACTTCTTGTAACAATAGGGGACTATGAATGTGGAACATTGCTTCATTTTATTCATTGATTTTGCTAGATTTTTTTCTTTCTCTTTTTTATCCTTTATTATAAGGAATTGAGGAAAAAGGAGAAGAAGAAAGAGGATAGATGTATTATAACTGCAGATGATTTGAAAACAAAATATATCAATAAAAATACATTTCAAGCTTTTTAAATAGCTTGACTACTACTAACCTCTGCCTTATGTTGACATTTACCAAGACTTAAAGCTAATGCAAACATTCTCTAAGCCCACAAGATAACATATCTTAGTAATATTACTGTAGCAATTATTTCTCATTCTGATGAGACTCCTGAGTCTAAAATTTAGTGTTTCTACAGACTAGCTTCCAACCTTATTTCATACTATTCCCCTTTCTTAGCTGTATTGAATTTCCAGCTGTTCCCTGAATTCAAAAGGTTGTCCATTGTCAAGTCCTTCCCCATGCACTCCTTCCTCATCCCTGCCTCTCCCAAAACTTAGCTTCTTTTAAGACTTAGCTCAAGGGCTAGCTAGATAACTACTCAGGAGAACTTTAGTTCACATTCAGCCTCAGACACTTAATACTTACTAGCTGTATGATTCACTTAACTACACCAAAAAAACAAAACAACAACAACAAAAAAAAAAAACCTTATCTCAGGTGCTATCTGTCTTCTCTTCAAAACCTTCCCTAACTGATTTTCTCCTCTCTCTCTTTAGGTTATCTTTTATTCGCTTATCTCTGCCCATATTGTATCCCCTAATAGAATATAAATTCCTGGAGGGAAGGAATTGGATTTTGTCTTTGTAATTTCCATGGAAAGGCTGTAGTATAAATAACAAGACTGATTTATCTTCTCATTATAAAATATAACTGACATTTATATAATATATTAAACAACAGCTCTATGAAGTAGGTACTACAAATATAATTCTTATTTTACAGATAAGGAAGCTAAGACTTAAGTTTCAGAGATAAAATAGCTTGCCTTAACTCATATAACAAACATCAGAAGTGAGCCTTTGAACCTAATAATTCCTGATTCTGTATCCAACATTCTTCATTATATACTCCATTGCAGAAACTTAGTAAAGATATGTTCATTTTAGTGTTTGAGGTACTGCAAAAATACCCATTTTAAAGTCACGTCAACAAGCATTTATTAAGTACTTCTTATGTATTAGGCACTCTGCTAAGTCCTGGGTACAAAAAAAAAGTCAGAAATTAGTCCTTATTCTCAAGGAAGCCCAGTTGGATGTGGGTGACAACATTCAGACATCTGTATGCAAACAAGTTAAATTGTAGATAATCTTAAAAGGGGGAAGGCTTTATAATTAATTGGTCATTAACTTTATTGAGGATAGCAATAGAGATTCAATGACTGACAGTAGGAAAATGGGATTCTAGTACTTTAGTATGTTAAAAGTCTGAGTCTCCCTCTGACATTGTTACTTTTGTGCTTTGGACATTTAGTCCCACTAGGCCAGTTTCCTCATGTAAAAAATAGAGAGGATTCAGCTAGATTACCTCCAAGATATCCCGCTCAGATTTCCCTGATTCTGAGATTAACAGCTGTGTGTCATGTCTGATTAGATCAATGCCTACCACCAAATAATATATCTAGAGTTCAAATTGTTTTCACTCTTTAAACCTATTTCTGTATTGTTTTTACTGTACTTCCCTCAAAATTTACTTCTGAGTGTCAGAAGTTTCCTTTTGTGCATCTAAGAGATATATTTTAAGAAGCTTGTATTTAAATATAGCATTTTGGTTTGGAGTGGGTAGGGGAATTTTTGTCTAGTATTTTTCTTAAAAACAAAAACAAAACAAAATTGGGAATCAGAGCTATTTTCTCACACCAAGAAATTCCTTAGCTTTTTCTATTTTTATTCCACAACATTGAAATAACTATTTAAAATGCTGATAAAGACTTAAATGTCAGATTTTTTAAAATTACTCAAAAGAATAATGTAAAGAGCTTTCCTTTTAGTTTACTATCACAAGGAGCTACCTAATTATCTTCTGGGTAGTTCAAAGGGGAAAAAAATTATATTTGATATCCAGTAGCTTTTAAGGTTAATATAGATTTCATATAGTTAAATAATAATCATTAAGATAACTCTGACCTTGGTACTCTAGGGTGAAAAAATGTAAGAAATTAAATAAATCTGAATTTTGAAATTAGGGGAAAAAAGATGATTCTGACCTCAGAACATTTTGTTTTAAAAAGTATAGCCCCATTTTGATTCTACTTTGTATTTTTTTAATAGATCTCTTCTCCCAACAAAGAACCAAGCTCATGAGTTTTAAGTATAAACTTAGATCTTTACATAGTATACCAGTCATAGAACAGGTATTTATTAAATACTATTGATTGCTTCTCCATAGAATTGCGAATTTGTTTCATCATGGCATGAAGGTGACGTTGACCCTGTCTGCCAGCCCTACCCTACAAAGGTAGAAAAGCTTTTTAGTATAAGTCAAATAATGAGCTAATTTTTTTTTGTTCTTCAAAACCAAAATTGCCCACCAACTCATGGGTTTTTTAGTTGCCACTCTTTATGAATTGATGGTACAAGTGATGAAGTACTGAACTAGAGGCAAAGAGACCCAAGTTCTAATTCTGCCTTCGACATTTAGTAGCTGTGTGAACCTGGACAAGTCATGTAATATTTCAGCCTCAGTTTTCCCATCTGTCAAATGGAAACAGTAATAATACCTACTTCCCAGAATTGTTGTGAGGATCAAATGAGATAGTAAATTAATTTTTAAAAAAAAAAATAAATAAATAAACTTTAAAATCTTAAAGAGCAGCTGGGTGATACAATAGGTAGGGCATTAGCCCTGAAGTCAGGAGGATATGAGTACAAATCCAGCCTCAAACACTAGCTAAGTAACCCTCGGCAAGTCCCAGACCTATTGTCTCAAAAAAAAAAAAAAAAAAAACCAAGCACTTTAAATTAAAGTTCCATTCAAAAAATTATAGTTATTATTGGGAATACCCTTGTTACCATCAGTACTTTTCCAAAGAGTTAGAAAAGTAGTTAATTCTCAAATTCTTAAAGTAATTATTGCTCAGCACTGGACTAGGCACAGTGAAAGACACAAAGTATTAAATGTGTTTTCTACCCAAGGAACTCGAAAGGCATTTAGTGCCAATTTTGTCCCAGGTACTTTGATAACTGCTGGGGATATGAACATAAGCAAAAAGG
The DNA here is from genome assembly GCF_048593235.1 of Sminthopsis crassicaudata. Lineage (NCBI taxonomy): Eukaryota > Metazoa > Chordata > Mammalia > Dasyuromorphia > Dasyuridae > Sminthopsis > Sminthopsis crassicaudata. The sequence goes on from NC_133620.1 coordinate 73,733,862, forward strand.
AAGCCAGTCCTTGTCTCCAAGGAATTTAGATTCTCCTGAGCGATGGGAGGTGGGGATACCTGGAAACAACATGCTGGAGGGAGAAGATTGCTGCTCTGGGTAATAGAAATTTAGAATTACAGCCTGAAGGAATGAATTGACTGGCTGGGGCAACTAGGTGGCACAGTGGATAGAGCACCAGCCTTGAAGTCAGAAGGACCTGAGTTCAAATCTGGTCTCAGACACTTAACATTTCCTAGCTGTGTGATTCTGGGATAAGTCACTTAACCCCAATTGCCTCAGCAAAAAAGAAAGAAAGTTGACTGGCTTGAGCCTCTCCAGAAAATGGAGGAACTAACCAGTTGGGGAAGGGAGCCAGCATGGTAGCAGAATATTGTAGTGTGATAAAGTAATAGGAAGACAATGGAGGTTCCATTGTGAAGAGGAGCCTGATGCTGAGGTAAGTTATTGGATGAAACTGCACTTAAAGCATGCTGCTGAAATCCTGAAAATCAAAAGTACACTGGGGAAGGCAAACAAGACTGAAGTATTCAAATAGTAGGTATGATATGATATTCTAGTGAGTGCTACTGCCCATGTTATAATCAAGCAGAGGAAACCTTATAAATCATGCAAAATCTTATTGGCTTTGTTTTAGTCAGATTGCTTTGTATTGCTTTGTTCTCTAAGACACAACTTGTAAAACTTGTGGAGGCCTACTTGAGTGGTTAATAGAGAATCTTAAGCCATTTACTGTAGATTAATATTTATGCCATTTTGAGCTTTAGGATCCAGGTAAACTTGAAGGAAGAGAATCAAGTGCAAGAGAAATCTATTTTCCTGCCTCCCATCCTGAAAGCACAAACATTAGCCAGATTCCTTTGCTGTCCTACACTGCTCCCCCAGAAGAAGATCCATACTAAAATCTAAAACACTGTATAGGGTTTTTGTTTTTTTTAATGTCACCTGTTAACATTAACTTTAAAGTGTTTATTTTTCTGAGATTTGATTTTGAGAATAAGTGTGCTGTGTAAACAAAAAATACTACATGATAATTATGGAAATATATATATAGCAGAATTGCACATTTAACATATATTCTGGATTACTTGCCCTCTGGGGGGGGGGGAAGGTAGAGGGGAAGGGAGGGAAAAAAAATTTGGACCACAATGCTTTGCAAGGGTGAATGTTAAAAATTAACTATGCATATGTTTTGAAAATAAAAAAAAAACTTTAAAAAAAATAAAATAAAAAAAGACTGCTGGATATGGACTCCAAGAAACCTAGACCCTCCTCTGCACTTACTGTGTAATCCTGGGCAGATGACCCTTTGAATCTTGGTTTTTGTTCATCTATAAAATTGGGGTAATCCCATCTGTTATAGAAGCAATATTACCTAATGGATCCCAAGTTAGCTTTGGAGTTAGGCCTGGATTCGAGGTTGGCCCCCTAGTTAATGCTGTGGGACTCCAGCTAAAACAATATTAAAAAAAACATCAATTTCATTCATTTGATATCCTTACAGCAGAGATTTATAATAAACATTATAGATTTAGAGCCAGTAGAAAACTTAAAGGAAATCTAATCCAGCAATCTCATTTTAGAGGGAAGAAAACTGAAGCACAGAGAGTACAAGTGATAGAACTGGGCTTTGAAACTTAGGTCTCCTGACTCCAGCTGCAGTGTTCTTTCTAGCCCCAGCACATGGCACACACCAGGAGCTTACTAAATGCTTATTAATTATTTAACATAATCTCTCACTGTCTGACAGTTCTCATTCAGTTACAATTTGTAAAGCAGTTCTTTGTTGGGACAGGCAGTTTGCTGAGTTAATGAATTACCTTCCTTATAGGTAGGGATGTGCTGGAGCCAGCTCCAAGAATTGTTAATCTGAATTTCAGTGAGCATTCACACTTGGAAACTGGTAAATGATACAAATCAGGGATTGATTTACTATTTTGTTGGTTGCCTATACTTAAGATAGTGTTGGGAAAATGTGAATAATTCAGAATAAACCCAGAAAAGTGTCCCGCACACTGTTTTTATTTCCTCTGGAGAGCTGACCTGATTTTCCTAGCACATCACTGTTAGGATGAAAGCACTTTATAAATCTTAGAACACTATATTAATGTGTTATTATTTTAATCATTTAGTGATGACATTTGTGTATTTTTTCTTATTTCCCTTTCTCCTCTCTCCTGGCTTTCTGGAATATATTTCTAGGCATCCTATGTTATTTCTACTCTAAATCATAGAATTTGAGCATCAGAAAGCACCTTCAAAGTTATCTTATCCCCTTATTTTATAAAAGCATCTTTAACTAGAAGAGGTATGATTTGGCCAAATCAGGCAGCTAGTTAGTGATGAGATAAGGATTACCACCCAGATATGTTTACATGATGCCTTTCCAAAACCAAAATACCTTTTAAAAAATTAGAGAACTCAAGATGTATTCAAGAGAACATAGAAAGGAAAAACTTCTCTGGTAACAAAATTTCTAACAAAAGGAACTGTTGAAATACATCTGCTTCAAAGATGCGATTATATAATTAAGCACAAAATTGTCCACATACAGAAAGTCAGTGAGAAGACTTTTATTAATTAAAGTATTTATTAAATTAATTTAAATTTAATTATTACTTAATTAAATTTAAATTAAGTTAATTAAATACCTACTAGGTGTCAGACACTATGCTAAGCTGTGTAGATACAAAGAACTAATACAAGCATTTAATACTCAAGTCACTAAGTTTTTATTGAGAATTTACCATGTGTCAGACACTATGTTAAGCTCTGGAGATACAAAGAGAAAGGCAAAAGATAGCTTCTGCACTCAAGTTTAATGTGATAGAACACTATAGTTGGACTCTAGAGTTTATATAGTGTATGTATATGTGTATATCATATATATCTGAGTGTGCATAAACATACATGCATATATTAATCAAGTCAATAAGTATTTATTGATATCTACTCTGTGCTGGACTCTATGCTTTAAAGACATGATGGCAGAATCCCAAGAAGGAGGATGGCTGATCTAGGCCTTTCCTCAAAAGGGATGTTTAGGGAGGAACTCACTGATGGGAGGGATGAGGTACAGCAGAGGAGCAATAGCTGATGAATGATGGCCAGTCTTGAGATTGCAGAATGACTAGTCTGGACTCTTCCTCTTAGCAAATACTTATAGATTAGATTGAATGCTATTAGACAACAGATTTAATAAAAGTCTCCAAATTTGGTTTTTTTGGCTTTTTTTCTGAGGCAATTAGGATTAAGTGATTTGCCCAGAGTCACACAGCCAAGAAGGGTTAAGTGTTTGAGGTGACATTTGAACCCAGGTCATCCCGACTTCAGAATTGGTGACCTATCTACTGTGTCATTTAGCTGCCCCAAGCCTCTGAGTTTATTTTATTATAATAGGATTATGGATTTAGAAGAAGAAGAAACCTTAAAAGTCACCTAGTCTAACCACTTGATTTTCCAGGTAAAGTAACTGAGGCCCCAAAGGATTATGACTTATCCAAATTCACAGGAGAGCTAGGATTTAAACCAATTTCCTCTGATCCTAGTCCAGCATCCTTTTTACTATACTACCTTGCCTTCTAGCTTCTTAAAGGAGATATTATCTGATCCAGTTTCATTATTCTACAGGTTTGGAAATTGAGGCCCATAGTGGTGAAGTGACTTTTCCAAATAATAAATGGCATTTTTTTCATCATAATGTTCAATAAAAGCATGTTTCTCTTAAGTTAGGATACCACCTATATAGTTCAAAGTGTGTACCCTATTTAAATATGAGAAGCAAATCATGTTTAATTTTAGTTTTCATAGAGCCTCAGTGGTATGTATTTCCATATCCAATCATAAGGTCATATATTTGATACTATCCCTGGCATGAATCAATATCCCAGGATCATTATGCAGTTGTTTCTGAGCTCTGGTGCAGAGCTCTTCCTTCAGCATTTCCCTCTTGGACGTCTTGCTTTCAACCTATGTCTTGTCACTGTTTTCAGTTATGAAGGTTTTTTTGGGGGGAAAGGAAAACATAAAAGAACTGAAAAGAACTCCTATAGACTTTGAATATAGATTCTGAGCCTATCCACAAATGCATAGTAAAGGCAGAAATTGAATTGGAGAATAGCTCATTAGTCATGGCTCTATCTGAGCAGCTTTGTTCTCTTTGGATAATAGCTCCTATAAAGTTGCGCCTTCCTAGCAGCCCTATGAGTTAGGTAGTTCAAGTATTTCCATCTCGCTTTTATGGGTCATAGAACAGTCTCTGAAAGGATGATAGATTTACCCACCATCAAACAGAAGGTCAAAGCTGGAATTTGTATCTTCTGACTTCATATTTTTTCCCTTTTTAAAATTATAAAGTCAGAAGTCATCAACAAACAGAAGAATTGCAATTAAATATACAAAGAATTTTTTTAAAAGATTTTATTTGAAATCATGGACATCTGCTACATTTTTAAAAGGTGTGTGTTAAATTTAACAAGGGAGTAACAAAATTACCCCTTATGTATTCCTTGTGAACTTCTTTGGGCTTCCTCTTCTGTATTATTTAAGGTTTTATTAATGTTCTTTAGCTCTTTTCTTCTCCCCTTCTCCCGCCCCGCTCTGCCCAGTCTCTGCTCTTGCTCTTTCCATGTAGTACTCTGAACATGTGTTTATAATGGTCTGACTTGTTCTCTTGCACTGTGCACACTGTTCTAGAATAGCATTTCCCAAATTGTGTTCTGAGCAACCCTGGTGCTTCCATGCGGTATGAATGGTGTTCTCTGAGAAGGCAATGCTAGCATTATTTTTACCTCTGAAATATTAAGCATGAAATTATGTTTTGTTAAAATTCTGACTCTTCCCACACCAACACTCTAGTGTCACTTAGGAATAATGTGATAGAGAATGGATATTTATCTCATTAAGCAGACGTAGCTTTAACATTAGCTAAGGGGAAACATGTATTGTTCAGCCTGAGTCCCAGCCTGTCCCCTCCAAAAATGTTAAACTCAATGTGTGTATGTGTGTATACATATATACAGAGATATATATACATATTCATATATGTATATTGCATAGATGCATATCCCTTCCTATCCCTTCCTTGCCTCTATCTAAGTATCACTCATAAAATCCTAAAGGAAGTCTTTTGTTTTGCGACCCATTGTAGAACTAATTTATGATTAGTTTGTTGCTCAGGAAATGAGACTCCAGTTATTTACTATTATTTATCTAGAGTTATTGCTCAATTCAGCCAGTGGTATGAAACATTTATTATCTATAATATTTTGTGATATGAAAATAAGTTTAATTTCCTCTGTTTTGCTCCCATAAAAGTTGTATGTTTTACTCCATTTCTCTCTTCTTTCCTAAGAATATTTGATAATAGATTTAGGTATGGATTAGAATGTAGCTGTCATAAAACCCCTTCATTCTATAGATGAGGAAACAGTCCCTGGAAGAAATTAAGGGATTTGCCCCCTGGAAATACAGATAATAACTTGACATTCAGGTGGTCAAATCAGAACCAACTTCCTCTTCAGAGGATCAAGTTCCTTTTCTATTCTTCCTTGTATGGGTTCCTCTTTTGTCCAGATGTCTGAGTGACTCAGTTCTCTATTGGAGAGACTTATACACCTCTTCCTTCATTCTTCATTGGACAAGGTATTATTGAAGAAAAAAAAAATTTGTATTCTGCATTGTGGACACGAACCTGCCGAAAACAATTCTTATTAATTTACCATTATTCTAAATTCAAGTATTGTTCTGCTTGAAAAAGAAACAGCCAAACTGACATCCCTCTTATGCCCTTGGACATCTTGCTGAGTGAGACAAGGCATTTCAAAGCAACATTTTATAGAATTCTTGAATAAGGAAATTTCACAATGTTAAAAATATAATTATACAGCTTCATCAACCCAGAACAATAGTCACTTAATCTTGCAGAATCATTTTCCTGAAATCATTCAAATGTCTCTGTGACCACTTCCTTCAAGTGACTGCTACTCTTGGGTGAAGCATTCAGTAAAAGTGCTTCACTCAAGGTTCTTTTGCCCTTGTCCTTGCCCGTTTATTGCCCTAGTTTCTTCAAGGCACAAGTCCCTCATGGATTGATTAGAGAGGGACTTACAGGATATTATTTCATAATTGACAGTAAAAGAGATATTGTTAAAGCATTCTCTTTCAGATTAGATTTAAGACTTCACATATGATACACTAAACATACTTTCTAAATTTTTCTAAATAGAGCAGGATCAAGCAACAGGAGGCCCTGTCTACTTCTACAGTAGCCCCTAGAGCTAAAATTATTTTTGCCTTCCAGAACGATCATTTCTTTAACTTGATAGCTTTAGCATAGTATTAGTTAGATTAATACATGTTTTATTAAAAGTACCCTTTTCTCTCCACCCCTTAGGTCTCCAACATGTATCACATATTTATTATAGTATTTTATGACATGAAAATAAGTTTAATTTCCTCTCCCATAAAGGTTGTTTGTTTTACTCCTTTTCTCCCTTCTTTCCTAAGAATATTTGATGATAGATTTAGATGTGGAAAAAAATGTAGTACGTTTTATTCTTTATTCTATAATTGAAACAGTTCCTGCAAGAAGTTAATGGACTTGCCCTTGGAAATACAGATAATAAATAGTAGAGGTACAATCTGAACCCAACAATTCCTGACTCCAAGTCCAGGACTAACCATTATGCCACACCATCCAGTCCTCATTTACAGATGATGAATACATTGATGTTAGATGATTAGCCAAGGTCACCTATGTAATAAATGGCAGGGCTGTTTTTTAAAGCCAGCTTTTCTGATTCCAAATCTAGAATGTATTCCACAGGACTACACTAATTTTCTTGATTTCTTGGATCAGTATTCATGTACTCTATCCATATATTCCAAACCCAAAATTTCTTATGGCCAAAGGAATCTGGGAAATACTATTCTAGATTTGTGCATGTGTGTGCAAAATGTACATTTTAGCACCAGAGTAGGAGTAATTCCCTTTTTGCATTGCAAAGAAGTAGAATACAGAAAAAGTCTCGAGTTCTAACACTTATAAAAAGTATCCAGTGGTGTTGTCTGAATTGCAAAAAGCATTCTATTTAGTTCTGTTCGAGATTTCATAAGCATGCTTCTTTCTAAGCATGCTTTGATAATATGATCCATATGATTGGATAGTATTGACATTTTCCATAGATCTATTAGTTGTCTATCACAGGATGAATCATTAACCTCTACCTAAACCTGAGGGTTCCCAACCTACGGTTCCCATATCTCAAGGGAACATGTGAAGCTTATCAAAAAGAAATAAAAAAATTTGGTAGCCAAATTATCTTATTGCAATTAATTGGTTTCTTTATTCCTATGTGAATATGCATATAAGAGAGAGCATACCTGGTCAGTGAACAGAGAACGTCTGACCTCTAAGCCAAGAAGACTTCTAGGTTCAAGTCCTACCTCTCTTAAAACTTAGATATTTGACTTTGAGAAAGATACTCAATTTCCCAGGTTTTACTTAGGCAAATCCTCTAAGTAGTTGCAAAAAAAAAAAAAAAAACACAAAAAAAACACCAAACTTCTTTGATGAAGTGATCTCTCCCAATTAAATCACAAGTCCATAGATTTATTGAATACTCTCTCTATATATAAATCTACATGGGGTGGTTCTTGTCTTGTCTTAGAGACTTATTATCTGTGTGACAATGGGCAAATCACTTAACTTTTCTCAGGAAGCCTCAGTTTCTTCATCTGCAAAATTAGTAGTATAATGGTACCTATCTCCCAGCATTGTTACAAGAATCAAATGAAATTTTTTAAATGAATAATACTGTAAACCTTAAAGCTCTCCATAAATATTAGCTAGCTAGCTTTATAGTCTTGTAAAGAAAAGGAAGGCTGGCCTCAGAGTAAGAAAATCTGAGTTCTGATTCCATTTTTGCCACTTACTATGTGATTATGATAAACTCTAGATTTTGTTTCCTTTCATAACAAATAGGGCATATGGAAAGATTCCCAATATCCAAAGGGCATGAGACTAAAAAATGTTAGTCTATACATCTTGTTTTCCTCTTAAAGGAATAGGAAGTCATGATTGTGAAGATGAGGTTTATAAACCCATCCATTTTTCATGTAATCTTGACTTATGTTGGGTCAAGATTATAGTGTTGAGCCTGATCTGATTGCTTCTCATACTGTAACAGCTGGTTGGAATGGCTCTGACTTCAGCCCCATACATTTCTCTAGAAGTGCACTGTATTAGCCTGATTCTCTCCAGATGTTTCATTCCACTCCTTAAGTTTTCTGTCAAGCACTGTGCTGCTCCCATCATAAAAATGGAGCTCGATGGAAGAGTTCATAATTCCTCCTGATGACCTCAGACTGCTCTGTGCTCGGAAATGTCACAAACACATTAGATTCTGTTAAATTGCACATTGTTAAATTACAACACATGTAAACACCTCCTACTCAGTTCTATATTTTTGTCAGTCTAACCAAAGCTATATATCACTATGGTGAATGAGTTGCAGTGATGTACCAGCTTGCCACTGAGACAGCCTGCTGGCTTGTTCAATATAAGCAAATATTTTAATACCTCTGTGTGAATTTGTTTGCTGTTTAAGACTGGCTTTTAAATTTTAAAAGAGCAGTTAATGGATTTAGAGTCAAACAAGAAAGTCTTTAAGATTTAATCATTATTTATTAAATATCATATAAGGTCTAATGTTAATGCATCACAAATGATGTAGTAACAAATGATGTAGTAACATTTGATATCCTTACATCAGAGATTTATAATAGACATCATAGATTTAGAGCCAGTAGAAAACTTAAAGGAAATCTAATCCAGCAGCCTCATTTTAGAGGGAAGAAAACTGAAGTAAAGAAGAGTACAAGTGATAGAACTGGACTTTGAAACTTAGGTCTCCTGACTCCAGCTGCAGTGTTCCTTCTTCTACACTTTGCTACCATTGCTAATAATAATATAATACATTACACACACACACATACACATATAACATATGTAGTAATAACTGGAATTTGCTTAGTATTCTAAATGATTACATTATTATTACAAAATGATTAACATATATTGTCATTGTCATTCGAATTTCATAACAGCTTCCTTAGATAGGTATTATAGATGTTATTATTACCATTTTATATACAGAAAATTTGAGGACAGGGAGAGAAAAAAATAGAGGGGAAGGAAAGGGAATAGGGTTTTGGTTAAGTAACATGTCTAGGACTCTGGGAGATGACTATGAACCACTACATAGAATTTCCAATCCCTCTAATTTTGTCCGCCTGCATTTTTTATTTCCTTCACAGGCTAATTGTACACTATTTCAAAGTCCGATTCTTTTTGTTCAGCAAAACAACGGTTTGGTCATGTATACATATATTGTATTTAATTTATACTCTTAACATATTTAACATGTATTGGTCGACCTGCCACTGGGGGGGGGGGAGGAGGGGAAAAATTGGAACAAATGGTTTGGCAATTGTCAGTGTTATAAAATTATCCATGCAAATATCTGCTAAATAAAAACTATTAATTAAAAAATTACCCATGCATATATTCTGTCAATAAAAAGCTATAATTAAAAAAAAGTAACATGTCTAGGATCACAGATAGTAAATGATATTTCAGCAGGTTCTCTGACTCTATATCCAGCACCTGTAGCCCCTCAGATTTATTATAAAATTATTTAATCATAGGTAGGGTGGAATGGCAATTAGGGTCTTACGGAAGAAGGATCTGAGTTGAAACCAGCAGATACTTCCTAGCTGTGTAATGGTGATGGGCTCAACCCTGCTTGCCCCAGTTTTCCTCTTGGTAAAATTAGCTGGAGAAGGAAATGGGAAACCACTCCAGTATTTTTGCCAAGAAAACCCCAAATGGGGTCATGAAGAGTCAGATATGACTGAAATGAGTGAACATACACACACACACACACACACACACACACACACACAAAGTGAAATGAGGTATATTGAACTCTCTTCTGCCTTTGAAATTACAAAAATGGATCTGATTTTAATCTTGTGAAAATGAAAGTGCTTGTTTTCCTATTTGCCAATACTACTCTGTAAGGACATGGTTCCAGTCTTGCATTCTGTTCCTCCCACTAAACTATTTTCTTAGCAATCAGCCATATGCCCAGTGGTCACACACTACTGGTTTACCTGTCAGTATAGATCCCCAACTCCACTGTGACTCAATCTCTGAGTATATATAATTCTGAACTATATAATGAATTAGATAAGGAACGATGAGTATTTTTATTTTTTGCTCCTCATTACAGGGTTCATGGAATATTTCATGCTACATGCTTTGTCTTCCACTGACCTCAGTTTAATTAAATAGGATCTCATTAAGCTTTGAGTTGGTTGGCTAATATGGAAAGTGATGCAACACTAATTGGAATTTAAAAACAAAAATTTCCGCTGCAACTTTCCTTCACTTTTCTCATTTTGTCTTCTGTTGAATGAAAGTTTTAAAAAGAATAGACCTTGCTAGTGCCGGGTTAGAAGTCTTGTACAGAGATTGATTTAGTTCTATTACTTGCATCACTATTTTTTGTTTTTATGAAGGAGAAAATGTTCTTTTATTTAAGCAGTGAAAGAATGAAATGGTAATTTATAGCCGTGGCACAAATGTTCTGCTGCAAAAGTAGGATACTGAAAGTACCAGACTCTGACCTCAGATGTCCCTTCCAACTCAGATCGTGAGATTCTTTGATCACATAAGTGTGACCTTTTGTAGAAGGAAAAATATCAATTTTTAAAGATATAACCAGATATAACAGGAATATGATGCATGGCAGAGGCCATGAGGATGTTAACAATTTACTGGAAAACAGTATTTTTGGAGACAAGGAACCAAGCTCAGCATCTGTGTCAAAAAAACAAAACAAAACAAACAAACAAACAAAACTCCTAAACATCCATTCCCATATAATGAAATATAAAGAAATTAAGTAGGTTATTGTCCCTGTCCACTCAAGTTTATAGTTTAAAACAACTAGTAGTTATAATGGCCTACAGCCAATGTTTATACAAAACACCAAGTTTTTGTCTTGGCATCTTTTCTCCCAGATGATGGCTGTTTCATAGCAGTTATTAACATTCAATTTGTGCCCTGTTGAAATGAGGTTTTAAAAAGTGGAGTGACAATTCTACTTGCTTAGGAATATGGATTTTCATTAAGACGACATCTTTCAGGATATCTTCTTGCCATACAGAAAAAGTCTGCTTTTATACTAATATTCTAAGTTAGATTTTCCGAAGTAACATTTTGCTCCTTAAGTTGAGCCTACTCTTTTATTACCTATATCCACCTAGGTCCATCCTATGTTTTGTTCTTTACTATAGACATAAAATGGGCAAAGTAATGAAAGAAGGGAGAAAAATACTGGCTCATAAAAGTTTACTTTCCTTTCTTGTAGCTGGAAGAATGAGTACCTTAAGGAAAATTGAGAAAGAGGTCTCTGAAAATTTCGTGCCCCCACTATCCCCACCATGATCTTTGATGAAAGACATGCTTCTTGATGAGTTTATTAAATCATAATTAGATTTCCTTTGTAAAGTTTCCTAGTTAAAAGAATTCAAAAATATATGATAATTTAAAAAATGATATTGAAAATTATTTCCTATAGTTTACCTCTCAAATCTGTGGAGAAGGAAGGAATTTGTGAACAAAAAAAAAAAAAAAAAAAAACTGGAACTCATAATTGAACCCCATATAGATAATTTTGATTATATTAAGCTAAAAGGTTTTTATACAGACAAAACTAATGCAGACAAGATTAGAAGGGAAGCAATTAATTGGGAAAACATTTTTATATTTAAAGGTTCTGATAGTGGCCTCTTTTCTTAAATATATAAAGATTTGACTCAAATTTATAAGCATTCAAACCATTCTCCAGTTGATAATGGTCAAAGAATATAAACAGAATTTTTAGATGAAGAAATTAAAACCATTTCTAGTCATATGAAAAAGTGCTCTAAATCACTATTAATCAGAGAAATGGAAATTAAGACAACTTTGAGATACCATTACACACCTCCCAGATTGGCTAAAATGGCCAAGAAAAGATAACGATGAATCTTGGGAAGGGATGTGGGAAAACTGGGACTCTAATACAGTGTTGGTAGAATTGTGAATGATTTCAGCCATTTTGGAGAGCAAAAGGTTTATTAAAATATGCATACCATTTGATCCAGCAGTATCTCTACTGGGTCTATATCCCAAAGAGATTTTTTTATTATTATTATTATAGCTTTTTATTTACAAGATATATGCATGGGTAATTTTTCAGCATTGACAATTTTCCCTCTCCTTCTCCCCACCCCCTCCCCCAGATGGCAGGTAGACCAAAACATGTTAGATATGTTCAAATATATGTTAAATACAATATATGTATACATATCCATACAGTTATTTTGCTGCACAAGAAGAATCAGACTTTGAAATAATGTACAATTAACCTGTGAAGGAAATAAAAAATGTAAGCAGACAAAAACAGAGGGATTGGAAATGCTATGTAGTGGCTCACACTCATTTCCCAGAGTTCTTTTTCTGGGTGTAGCCAAAGAGATCTTAAAGGAAGAAAAGGGATGCACATGTGCAGAAATGTTTGTGGCAGCCCTTTTTGTAGTGGAAATTGAGTGGATGTCCATCAATTGAAAAATGGGTGAATAAGTTATGGCATATGAATATTATGGAATATTGTTGTTTTATAAGAAATGACCAACAGGATGATTTCAGAAAGGCCTGGAGAGACTTACTAATGTTAACTGAAATGAACAGAGCCAGGAGATCATTATACATGGCAATGACAATATTATATGATGATCAGTGATGGACATGGCTCTTTCCAACAACGAGATGATTGAGGCCAGTTTCTATGATCTTGTGCTGAAGAGAACCATCTACACCCAGAGAGAGGACTGTGGGAACTGAATGTGGATCACAACATGATATTCTCTTTTTGTTGTTGTTCATTTGCATTTTCTTTTCTTACTCATTTTCTTTCCTTTTTGATCTGATTTTTCTTATGCAGCAAGATAATTGTATAAATATGTTTACATATTTATTGGATTTAACATATATAACATATATTGGATTGCTTGCCTTCTAGGGGAGGGGATGAGGGAAAGAAGGGGAAATTTTTGAACATAAGGCTATTCAAAGGTCAGTGTTGTAAAATTATCCATATATATGCTTTGAAAATAAAAAGCTTTACTTTAAAAAAAAGAAAAAGAAAATTAGTTCCTAGCTTTATACTCTTTGTGAATGTATCAGTCTTTTAAAGGGACTGGTAGAAGACTGGACTTCATATTGCCTCAGATTTTTCTAGAAATATAACCCTTGGGAAGTTATTTATTCCTTCTAGATCTCAATTTCCTTTTCCATAAAGTAAGGGATGGGACTCAATGACATTTACACCCCTTTCAGCTCTAAATCAATGATTCCGCAAAACAAAAGGTGGTTCAACATATACAAAGTAGAACTAGTTACTGTCTGGTGGTTATTTTTTATATATACATGGTAAATTATCCTAACTCCCTTCTCATACTGGCAGCTAGGTTATAAGAAGGTTTCTCGCCTTATAATTTTAGAGATTGGGTGGAAAATGGAAGTTCTAAAATGATGAGCCCCCATCAGTGTGCTCCCAAATTGACTGATCATTGCTATTTATTAACCAGATACTTAATTAGCTTTTAGTAAAAAAAAAAAAAAAAAAAAAAAAAAAAAAAAAAAAAGATATTGCTAAAGTTACATAGAGAAAACAATCAGCATAAACTGTCCCTGAAAACTGGAAGCACACTTTCCACAAATACATACAGAATCTAGGGCAGAGATTTTAAAACTTTTTTGTGTAATGGACAATCAGCTCACAATACAGACCCCCTTTTCTGAATAATATTTTTAAATGCAGAACTTAAAAAACATAGTATTAACAGTATTAACAGAAACCAATTATTCTAAAATAGAACTATAAAAAATTTGTTTTAAGAAGTTCATAAGCTATGGATTAATAACCCTTATTCTGGGAGAAAATAGACTCAAACTTAAAAAGAGTTCATGTGGCAAAGGGATGAATTCATAGCTTTAAGTTGCTAGAAGTTTTCATAAAGTTTTCTTTAATTATGATGTAGCTTTCTTTTGGACTTCTTGTAGAGTAATAAAACTTCCTTTATTGTGTCTATTTTCTATTCAGTTTCCAATATAAATATTATCATTAGCCAATATTGTTCCAGAGACACTGCTAAGATGCCCATGGAAAGTCCAGAATTTTCCAGTTTCTCAAAAGTTCACAAGTCTTTCTAATGGCACACAGGACAGTTTTTCTGCCCACCCCAAATTATTCTGAGTCTGCTTTGGTTCAATCAGTCACCTCACCCTTACATATACAATACCAAAATTGAGCATAAACTAGTGGAGAGACACTGAGATTCTTGAGTTTGTACTTGATAATGTTATCAGTTCTAGGAAATAGAATGTTATGAAGATATGTAAAAAAAAGAATTTTAGATAGAATAACCTTTAAGTTAAGTTATAAAAATATATCTCCTTTTCAAAGCATGAAATAATGATAGTCCAGGCAGTATATCATTCCTATAAAGAAGAAGAGAATCACAGACTTTATTGTTCATGTACGATACTTGACTTTTGAGGAATTCTTTAAAATTTGGACTGTAACTACAAGCCATATTTTCTGGCAGCCTGGGGCTAAAAGTACATCAATAATGAAAGTATACTAGACTTGACTGTTGACTGTCAAGACTCTGTATAGAAATTTAATGCCTGACTCCACATTGTAGAATAATCATACCATGGTATATCTGACACTTCTCTTCATTAGAAAGCCTGAGGGCACTGTTAAAATATTGACTTTTTAGCTCATTTTCTTTGACTTCTGGTAGGAAGAGTTTGTTAAAAAAGCATAGGCATTGGGGGAGAGGTGTTGTGGAATTAGGAATTGGTAAGGACAGCAAAGAATTACAAATAACTTTTCACTATTCATAAGAGCTAAAGTGAAATGATATAAGTAAATTCTGACCTGCTGTCCCTCTGAATGAAAAACCTATTTGCGTCTTTTCTTTGGCTGGTACTCACTTTTTTGCCATTTGGTTAAGGTCTAATAAATTAGGGAAAATCTTAAGTGGCACAGTTGATTGAACACTAGTTCTGGAACTGGAAAAACCTAAGTTCAAATCCAGCCTAAGGACATTTATTAAATGTGAGATGTGTTGGGCAAGTGACAACTTCTGTCTGCTTCAGTTTCCTCATCTGTAAAATGAAATAATATCACTTACCTCTCAGGGTTACTACGAAGATCAAGTGGGATAATATTTGTAAAGCACTTTGCAAACCTTAACGTGCTGTATAAAGACTAGCTGTTAGTATTATTGTTGCTATCATTGGTTCTTAGTTAATAGTTATTATTAATATAAATTATTTCATACAAAAGGAATGCCTCTCCTTTTCTGGGAACTTAAATTCTCTAGAGATAAGCAGAAACCATCCTTTACTTTTGGCCTCCCTGCTTGATATTGATCTCTTTTCCTTTCACCCCAGGACTACCTCTCTAGTTCCTTTTTAGCCATTCCCAAATCATGTCCTCTTCCCTTTCTAGCATTCCTATATACATTGTCTTCCCCCAGTAGTGGTCAAACTCAAATCAAAAGGATCTCTGCAAAAGGTTACTTGTTGACTTTGAAAACCACAAATTAAACACTATTCTGTGTTGTACTATATTTTCACTTAGTTTGTTAAACATTTCCCAGTTATGTTTTAATCTGATTTGGACAGCACATGTGTGTTTGGAGTACCTTGTGGTGGTGACAGTTTGACACCTTTGCCCAGTAGACAAAGATCCTTATTGTGTTTTCTTGTATCTGCATCCCCATCACCTTTCACCATGTCTGGAACATAGTAAGGACTCAATAATTTTTTTTTCATTCATTCATTCTTAGAGTGCTATTACTACTTCTTTTTATTGCTTTGGAGAGCAGAGAATTAATGTGGCACTGGGAAGAAAGGTGATGCTAGAGTGTAAATTTGTAAGAGAGTATATCAAGAATAAGAACAAGAGCATCACTGCTTTCATATTCTGCTTTCTGTCACACCAAAGTTCCAGACTTTAGCTTGCTTATGGAAATCATGAGCCTTTCCTGGAAATGGAAAACCCAAAGAATCCATTTATAAGATAGTAAGAGCTATCATAGAAAGGTGGAAGGAGCATAGTGTAGTGGAAAAGCACTGGAACTCAGAATCAGAAGGTCTGCATTTGAGTACCTGGCTATTCCTACCTTTGTGACCATTGACAAGATAATTTCAACTTGTTGAATCTGTTTCCATAGCTATAAAATGAAGGACTGGGTGCTCTCTCTGAGGGCCCTTCCAAGTCCAAGTCCTGTGAAATCCAGGGAATTTCTCTGTGTCTTATTTCTTAGCTTTATTGTGTCTATTTGTTTCCATCAAAATTACAGAACACAAGTATTAGAAAGGGACCTTGAAAATCTACCTAGCCTATCCCACCTCCATTTACAAGCTTAGGTCCAGAAGAGGATCTTGCTCAAGATTATATTTCTAGTGAATGACATAACCAGGAGCATCAAAATATTTCAATAATAATTTTATTTTAACTCTCATTCCACAGTGAGTCCTTATTACTACTGATTTTTGTCTCAGATTTTTTTAAACTGGCCTACTTGCCATTCTCCTTTCTCCCCTCAAATTCACCACTATGCCTAGAATTCAATAACCTCCCCTCAGTTTCTTAGAATATCTAGAAATTTTAGTTTAAGTGCCACCAAACATAAGAAACTCCTAATCCTCCAGCTAAGTAAGCTAAGTGACTTGCCCAAGGTCACATGGCTAGTAAGTATCTGATGTTAATTTTTTATTTTCCTTTTACATATTACTTTTACTTATATTCTTTGATAGGACAACATTTCCCTAGCTCCCTTATATTCTTTGATGGGACAACATTTCCTTAGCTCCCTCTTTCCCCCAAATAACAAAACAAAAATACAATTCAGTCAAATAGGTCTAACTCAGTAAAACAAATCTATACATTTATTATGTCAAAAATATATGCTTCATTCTGCAGCTTGATTCCATGACTCCTCTGTCAAGAAGTGGGTCATTGCTTCATCTTCATTCCACTGGAATCACAACTGGTCATTGCTTTAATCAGAGTTCTTCAATCTTTCAAAGATTATTTTTCCTTTAAAATATTCTTCGTACTCTATACATTGTTCTTCAGATTCTGCTCATTTCAATCTACATGAAATCTAGAGTTCTCTGGAATTGTTCCATTTCTCACAGCACAACAATTCCATTATATTCATTCATCTCCTGTCATTTGTTCCATTTCCCAATTGATGGGCACCTCCTTTGTTTTCAGTTTTTGCTATGAGCAACAGAACTGCTCTAAATATTTTTGCATATTTAAATCTTTTATTCTTCTTTCTTTGATTTCTTTGAGCTCGAGGCCTAGTTTTGCTATTACTGATGTTGGGGTCATAGCTTCAATTCCTTTTTTTTTCCCCAAATGACTGGATCAAGTCACGACTCTGTCAGCATTACCCCATAGAATCTATCTTCTTGAGACCCTTCCAACAATTGTTAAGGATAACTTTAGTTGTTTAGTGTGAAGGCCTTAGGTAAAACTAGCAGTTTTAATCAGGCATAAATGAACTTTCACAATCATAAAGCCCTTCCAAAGCAATCAAATTCAATTGATATGTGAATGAAAATCTTATCTGCAACATCTCTAATGAGCATTCATCCAACAAACAACCCCAAAGTATCTGAGAGATCTGATATTAACCATACAATAAATTCTTTCATAGAATAGTTTGAGCAGAATTACAGAATTTTGTAGCTAGAAACAGAAAACAGAGGCCCACTAATTCAACCTGTACCATTACATTCTTAAACTGGAGTCGTTGAGTCTTAGCAGGTGAAATCACTACTTCCAGAGTCAATCCCATTTTTGATGTTTTTATTTGTTAATATTTTCCTCTCAATCTAGTTCTGTCCACTAAGGCCAAACAGAACAAGCCTAAATCTCTCTTTCACTTTTAAATATTAAACATTGCTATCACAGTCTTCTTATTTCTTCTATTTAAACTGACATCAAGAAAACATTAAAGAGAGACCTTAAATTCACTTTTTTTCTGCTAAAACTAAATTACAAATAGTTTTTGTCTGTGTATAGGATCAGTTTGTGTCAAATAAGTGAATGTATTGTATTCAGTTTTTGATGTATTTGCAAAGGTTTTCAATTAAGAAAATAAATTATGGTATTACAGTCAGTTTTCTGTTATTTATATAGTAGTATGAGTAGTTCAAAACAGCAGGCAATTTTAAAATATTTATATTTGTGGTGAAGAGATGTTTGGGAATTTATATTTTAATGTGTTCTTTTTTTTAGGCAGGTCCCAATGTGATGTCATCTGCCTTTCATGCATTGCCTAGCAACATCCTATGATCCTGTCACAGTGATTAAGGGCATATTCATACATGGTGCTAAAGTTATAGGAAAGCTCCTTACAATCTAGCTTACTCTGTTAATTATGTTAATTAAATGATTAATTGAAGTGCGTGCTCATCCTTATACTTGTATGATTTTCTACAAATAGTAGGTACTTATTAAGTAGTATCTATTAAGAGTCTTACCAGGCAAAGAAGTATGAGCTATTCTAATTAGAAAAAAAGAGAAGTCACTAAAAATTATAAGCAGTACAATTACATGGACAGATGTAAATTTTAATAATAATAGCAATGATGTCTGTCTTTTATATATCACATTAAGGTTTGCACAGCATTTTGGGAATATTAATTCATTCAATCCCCACAACAACCCTGGTAGGTGCTATTATTATTATTATTATTATTATTATTATTATTATTATTGCTTCCATTTTACATATGGGGAAACTGAGTCAGGCAGCTTAAACAGATTGCATAGCTATTAAGTAGCTGTAGCTAGATTTGAAATCAAGTCTACCTAACTCCATGTTCAATGTCCTATCTACTGTACTGCCTTTAATAGAATTTTCAGTCCAGTAAAGGGATATAAAACACACACAATTGTATTACAGAAGAAAAGATAAAGGATGAATCAGATTGAATACACGCAAAGTGCATTGTGACATCTGAGGAGGAGGCTAGGGGGGGAGTCATGGTTCCATGGGTTCTGAGGACTAGGACTTTGAGCCTAGGTGTAATAGTTCCAAAGCTCCTATATTTTCTCTCCATAAAGCAATTTGTTTTGTTTTGTGAGAGGAAGAATGGAGCTGAAATGTGATTTTATTGATTAAGGGAATTACCAGTAAAGAAACTACCCCTTCGAAATACCTATCTGTAATCCTCCTGCAAGTTATTGCTTTAGACAGTTGCCTGAGGCACTGGCAATTAAGTCCCTTGACAGATCATATGGTCAATAGGTTTTAAAAACTGGACTTGAACCTGTCTTTCTGAATCCCAAGGCTGGTTTCTTATCCACTATCTAGAACCTGTAAGTTGCTTCTCAAGGAGCACAAAACATTACCGCATGTGAAAATGATACTGGTCTTATGGCTGTATCAGCAACACATGGGGTAAGGATACTCAAAGTCCATGAGATGATAATATACCCAGTTAAAACATAAAGTAACCTGAGACCTCTGATCAGTGCAGGTCCTAGTCTTCTTCTTACTTAGTTTAAGAATTCTGCATGCATAGAGCTCACTTAATTCAGAATATTTGGAAGTGAGTTGGAGGGTGAGGTTTGTTTATTGCTCTTTGATTCTTAAGTCCAGGGAATGCTTTAAACTGTTTTACCCTGTGTTTTACTTTTTGTTACCTTATGTTTACCCCTATGTACTGAATGGTTGCTGAATTGACAACTAGGTAACGTAATATAGAGCGTTGTACCTGGAGTCAGGAAGACTCATCTTCCCAAGTTCAAATCTAGTCTTAGGCACTTATCTACTAGCTGTGATGTCGGGCAAATTACTTAACCCTATTTATCTTAGTTTCCTCATTGTAAACCAAGCTAAAGAAGAAAATGGCAAACCATTCCAATATGTTTGCCAAGAAAATCCCAAGTAGTAGGATTACAAAGATCTGGGCACATCCGAACAGCAAAAACAAATAGTAAAACTTTTCATATTATATAGTCCACTGATAATGGTAAAGGAATATGGTTCTCTATAGAATGATTGCAGAGGAATAAGGCATATGCTGGTTTATGCTTGGCACAATTTACAAGCTTTCATGCATTGCTAAAGAAGATCGTGGGAGAAAAAGCCCAGTGCTCCAAAAGATGCATATATTCAACTTCAGACTGCTAAGTGGCACACTAGCCAGGACTAGAGAAGATTTGAATTCAAATGTTGGCTTCGGTTATTTACTAGCTATATAATATTGGGCAAATTACTTAATCTCTGCTTCATCTACAAAATGGGAATAATAATAGTCTATATTATTCCACGATTATTGTGAGAACTGAATGAGATAATCTTTGTAAAGTGCTTATTTCCTTCCCTTCCCCTCTGCAGTTCACCAGTGTTTTTGCACATATAGACAGATAGATGGATAGTGACCTTACCTCCACAGTATGAATTATGGCCTCCTCCAACTTAATTATGTCTCTTGACATAGCTCCCTAGGCTACAGGATTTCTAAAATGAAAAATTAGTTCCCCTATTATGGGTTTTCAGAAGATCTCCACAGCCTTTGTGTTTCTATTACTCTTCTAGTTAAACCATTTTTCTTCATGGCTCAGAAACTGGTTTGAGTACTTAACCTCGTGGGAGGAATAAAGGATGCAGACTTTCTCTTTGTGGGCAACTGAATTAGACGAGAGCTATAGATCTGTCCAGTCAATATGGAAGACTGGATTCCGCATGACTACTCTGAGTCTTGCAAATTACAAAGGGAAGAAAGTACTGAGAATCTGGCTGGTCAAACAAAGCAGCTTTTTTTCTTCTCACTTTGATATTTGTCATTGCTCTGTTTCACCAAGAAAACTGGTCATGATTCTGGTTGTTTGTGTCTCAGATAAGAGTTAAAAGAATTTAGAGAAAGAATAGCATGAGGTTTTTTTTTGGTTTTGGGGGTTTTTTTTGGAAGAGTGAAGGTGATACATTCAAAGGCTCATAGCTGGAAGGGACCTCAGGATGGAGACCTTCTCATCCAACCCTCTTATTTTCCAGAGAGAAGGACTTTAAGATTAAGAGAAGAGATCATAGATGGAGTACTGAAAGGAACTCTGCTACCATCTAGTCTAAGCCCTTCATTTGATTTTTGAGGGAACAGGCTGAGGGATGTACCACCATCACACTGGTGGTAGGTGATGGAGGCGGCTTTTGAACCTAGATCTAATTCCATTCTACCATGTTATCTTTTTTGCTCAGATATAGTATGCTTTGGATACATAAATTTACTGTTCACTGTTGTCCCACTGCCCACTATTTTTGATACCAGAAAACTTTCATTTATAGACAATCTGTGTTTGACACAGTCATCTCTTGCGTGCATCTCCCAGTGTTACTTTTGAAAATTGTTTCATAGGCACCAACATAGGCATCAGGTATACATTAGTTCTGGTACTGGCTTTGATTTTTTTATACTTGAGAAATCAGGAGTATGATCCATCTTCCTTAAAAGGCAGGACCAATTCAAGAACTTCAGACTTGGAATTAGGACTTGGAACTCCTGACTTTGACACTTGCTGGCTGTGACACTTTGGGTGAATCTCTTTTCATTTTGAGACTTTGTAAGATTTATATGTAAAATGGTGATAATAATACTCATTCTACCTGCCTTGATTGTTTGGAAAGAGCTTTGTAAACCTTAGAGCACTATTAAACTATCATTCCCATTTTCTTATATTTATTTTTTTCAAATATATGAAATATATTTCAACTTCTTATAGTTTCACATATGAAATATATTTTCATATAGCTACATACATGTATATATGTACATATGTAAATATATACATGCATAAATAAACACATCAAATCTCATCTAGCTTCTAACTGCCTTTTATTTCCCTGGAAAGTCACTTCAGTCATCTAGATTTCATTTTCCACATCTATAAAATAAAATAAAATAAAATGCAATGGTTCAGTATGTATGTGTGTGGGTATGGGTGTATGAATGTAAATGTGGAGGTGTGTATAATAGACCTTTTGGTAATCAAGTGAAACCTACTTCTTTAAATAACATTTTTAAATGTATAAAATAAAATATATAGGATTATAAAGGAACCAATTATATTGAAATAAAAATGCAATTTTTTCCCATTTCTGTTCAGAGATGCTTTTAAATCATTCCACAGATCCTTTGTGGCTCCATGGACCAAGGATTAAGAACCTACGTACTAAATCTCTGTAGTATCCATCCAACTCTTAATTATACTCTATGTTGTCCCATAGCCCTGCCCATCTTACATTAGCACTATTCCAAAAACTTAGACTCAGTCTTCAAACCACCATGGGCTTCTAATAAAGAGGCCTTCACATTATCTTGTCCCATTCGGGACTTTACCTAACTTTTTAAGCCATCTTCAGAACTCATTAATAGTGAACACCTCCATTTTCCCACCCCCCTCCATTTTCCAGCACTCCTTTAGATATTATCTAATTCTGGTAGAATAGTAGAATGTCAACTCCTTCAGGGCAGAAATTGTTTGTTTGTGTCTCTTCCACCCTTTAGCATAAAGCCTAGGACATCAATAAATATTCTTATCTATCTATCACTCCAGAAAATAGAGCTACCAACAGATAATAATAAGTGACATTTGTAAGGATGCTATAAGATTTGCAAAATGTTTTTGAATACTTTATCTTATTTGAGCCACATGACAGTTTTAGAGTGGAAGTACTGTAAGTCCCATTTTATAGATGAAAAATCTGAGATTCAGTGAGATCACAAACTTAGAAATGTAACACTTAAAATGTGAATCCAGTTCTTCTTTCTATTAGATAAAAAAACAATCACAATGGAAATGGGGATTAAATGGAAAGGGGATATGAGGTAAAGCAGGAGAGGTAAATTGGAGCTAACTGTGGAAGTGCCTTGCATATCAAGATGGAAAATGTATATTTTACTAGTATAACATATAATATGTAACATATAAAACATATAACATCATATATAATAACATAATGTGTTATAATGCTATTGTGAGATATATTATGTTATCATATTTTACATATTACATATATATAATATCTTATGTTGATACTAGTATCATATTAATGCATTGCTCTGAAGATTACGCCATCAGAACTGTAAAAATTAGATGGGAGAAGGGATAAATTGGAATTAAGTAACAAAGTAGTAAGGAGTCCCAAGAGAGAGGTGATTTGGGCCTAAATTAAAAGTCACTTTTATAAAGAAGTAGACTATGGATCTGAAATGTTTCAAAGATAAATTTAACAGAATATGATCATACATTTGATTGTGGAATAAGGAAGAAGATAGTCAAAGGTGACAGGTTATGAACTGGTTATGATTTAAGAGGACTAACCATCATAGAAATATGGGAGAGCTAGAAGGAGGGATGGTTTTAAAATAGAAGATGACTTCAGTTTCATTTATGATGAAGCCTGCAGAAGGGAGCTCTAGGGAGAGATGGCAGCTCAAGAGTGGAAAAAGGAGAGGAGATAGAGATCTAGCATTCATCTGAATAGATGGACAAGATAGGAGTTTCTTCCTTCTTGTTCTCTTTATCCCACCCATTTTTGCAAAAAGAAAATGTAATAACTCTCAAGATTTTGGTTTTTCTTCCTCACCTGGAGGTGAGAAAGAAAATAGGTTTTATTGTTAGGCATAAAAAAAAAACTAGTTTATTTTTATTTATTTATTTTATTTTTTTAATGTGGATCCTTGAAAGCAGGGAACTATCTTTGTTCTTCAATTTATATCCAGTACTTTGTGGAATAAGTGCCTTTTAATACAAAAAGGAAAAATGTAGCAACTTACTAGTTTCTGTTCACTGTAGCCATGCTCTTTAGTCTACATATAGTACATTTTACTCAATTAAGAAATATTTATGAAGTGCCTTTCTGTATATGCTAGAGATACAAAGATCCTTTCCCCATTTCCTTAAAAAAAAAATCTCCCTCAAGGAACTCACAGTCTAATGGAAGAAATATGTATGTATGACATCCCAAAAATCTTATTTTTTAAAAACTTAAATACAAAATGAAGGAGGAACCATTGCTATGTTTATAGCACAACATAAAAGAAAATTCAAAATAGAAAGCAGCAAGTTTCCATTTTAGAAAGCCTATATAATGCTATACATTGTATTCAGAGCTGTGCATTTTTTTTTGCTTCCTTGTAAGTTTTCTTTTGTTCTCTGCTGTATTAGTGCTGTTATAAAGATTTTTTTTCCACCACATTAGGACTTTTGGGACACCTTACATAATGTGGATTATTAAGGAACTTTAATAATTACCCCTTTCTAATAGGAAATACAACCATAATAGACCTACTTTAGACATAAATATCATACAGATAATGTATCTGTTTAATATCATATAGATTGCAACAACCAGATTATTGTACCTTCTCTATAGCTGCAACATTTTAATGTCATTGACATTGATGCATAACATCAATCAATAGTTATAGGGAAGACAGATTAGGTTTAAAAAAAAAACAGTTCTTGGAGTTTTGTGTACTGTCTTATTCTCTTTGGCAAAAGAGAGGAAAAGTTGGGTTAGTTATAAGTTAATAATTCTAGCATACTGATTTCAGTCAATTTTTCAATTCTTCAGGCATCTATGCCTTTATATGAAAATGAGAATTAAAAAATTCATTCTTTGGTAAAGACATAAAAAAATTTTAGCTCTTCAAAAGCCAAGTATTATAAGCCTATAGATTACATATTAATGCAATGAGTACCTTGGTGTTTAAAATTTATGGGTCATTTTTCTCTTTTATTTATAATAAAGCATATATCTTGAACTCAAAGAGGGAATAAATTTAAGGAGTTCATTTTAATTCAATTTTATTTTTTAAAAATTGGTAGTCATTTTTAGTCATATATCTCCATGTGCCTCTAACACAGTGAACATTTTTTGTCTTGGTAGTCATAGCTACTACTAATATGTAAGTAAATAGGAAGCCAATTTTAATCAATTTGGGGAAAGAGATGGATGGTTGAGATTTTACCAATTTGACTATCGTTCTTGGTTTTCACTCCTAGAATCTTATATTCTCTCTCTTTCTCAACTCATTCCTCACACCTGTTAATTTTCATTCATCTTTCTTCTTGGAAGTTGAGAATTAAATATTTGTTTTGTTTTCTCAACATCATCTTAATAATTAACTGTCAAATTTTTATAAGCAATATCTCTTCTTTTTCAAGCTTAAATTATTCCATCAGATGAGTTGACAGATTTCTCCTATGTACTCTGTTTTTAAGACCATTGTAATATGACAAAATTGTGAAGATCATAAATCATTGAGCTGGAAGGGACATCAAAAACCAACTTGTCTGCCCCCTTCATTTTACAAATAAACAAAGGCCCAAAAAGTTGTGATATAATGTCACCTAGACTCAGGATTTGCTCTCATGGTTTATAGTTTGGGTTCTACAAGAATCCAGTTTTCCTTTTTCCCCCTCTTCTTGATTATATAGTTAAGGAAGATATGACCCAATGAGATTGCTCAGAGTAACATAAAGTAGGATTTAGGTAATTTGGATTTAAGTCCATTAAGTCTCCTTTAAATCCAGCCATTGTCCCATTGTCCCACACCTTTCCACTGCTTTGCAGCTCTCTCTACATATAATCCTAACCCTTTCTGATCATGAATTTATGTTTGGTTGCCTATCTACCAATTTTCTAATCTTTCCTTTATGTTTGTTTTACAGGAAAAAAGTGCCAGTGCAAATGTAAAACTTAAGCCTACTAAAGAGGTTCCAGGATTGGTACATCAACCTAGATCAAAGTAAGTTATTTTTCTAATTCTCTATTGTGATTATTATGACAATATTTTAGGTAGAAATATTTAAAGAGCTCCCAGGCCTCTGGGACTCATAGTTAAATTATCCATAGGGGAACTTAATTCATAGGGTATATTTTGAGGCAAATCTCATCTTTCCAGGCTTATCTTTGGAAGCGAATAAAGGGGAAGAGAATAATATTTAAATAGTCAGAATTAACAAGAATCTTCACAACCACCTAGTCCAACCCATTGCTGAGAAAGAATACCACTTCCTCTATTCATAAAGTATATACTATATCCAACAAATGGTCATTCAGTCTTTGCTTGAAGACAGCCTGTCATTTCCTGAGGCAAAGTGTATTTCCTGCACTTTGGGGGTAACTCGTGGTTAGGAATCTTTTCTTTTCATCAAAACTCAATTGCATAATCATTCCTAACATGTGAACATGGTTGAAGCAGGATAGTGATATGGCCAGAAAGTAGATTTTGAAGCCAGGAAAACCTGAGTTCAAGACTCAGCCTTGTGGGACTTAGAGCAAGTAACTTCAGTTTTCAGTACCCTAAAAAGCTCTCTAAAACTATGTGTTACAAAGAATGTTATTTTGTGTTAATAGAGGAAGTTTTCTCACTGGAAGATCCCTATATTAATAAAATCACAGGTCCATTCTCTGTCCCTAATCTTATGCAATAATAGTTCCATTAAGAAAGTATAATTAGGGGGCAGCTAGGTGGCGCAGTGGATAGAACACCAGCCTTGAATTCAGGAGGACGGAGTTCAAATCTGGTCTCAGACACTTAACACTTCCTAGCTGTGTGACCCTGGGCAAGTCACTTAACCCCAGCCTCAGGGAAAAAAAGAAAGAAAGAAAAAGAAAAAAAAAAAAAAGAAAAGAAAAAGAAAGTATAATTAATCAAGCATTTTTTAAGCACCTAGAATGTGCCAGACTCTGAAATGGATATTAGAGACCTAAGGTAAAATGGAAACAGTGCGTGCCCTCAAAAAAGGAGCTAACATTCTAGCTGGAAGAGATAATACGTTCCTGTGCCTACAAAGGAGAAAATGGTGGTTTGAGAGAAAAAGAGAATGGAAGGAAATCAGGAAATGCCTCATGTAGAAGTTGGTAATTGAGCTATATCTGGAAGGAAACCCAGAATTCTAAAAGATTGAGATCAGGACATTGTGTTTAGGCATGAGTAAGACTAAGCCAATATGAAGGCACAGACATAGGAGTTGGAAGGTCATATATGAGGAAAAACATGAAAGCCAATAGAACCATAAAGTTCGTGGAGGAGAATAACGAGGAATATTATGAAACTCAAATGAGATGATAAAATCATCTCATCAATCATCAATTTTTTTCCTAGTTCCAGAACACTCATGGAGTAAGGTATAATAATAAAGCTGAAAAGGCAAATTGGAGCCATGTTGGGAAGAGCTTTGAATGCCAGAGAAGTTTCTATTTGATCCTAGGAATGATAGAATTTATTGCATTAACGGAATCATATGGTCAAAATTGTGCTTTGGGGAAAGCTGCTTTGGCAGAAATGTGGAAGATGGATTGTAATGGGATTCAGTGACTACTTAGGAGCCTATTGCAACAATCCAAAGTGTCTATTTATCTTCTGTCTCTGTCTCTTGTGTATTTGTATTTGTATGTTTATATGTGCATGTATACATGTATATAAAAATCACATACCTGTAATTCTCATCAGCTTTCTCTGATCTTCCTTCTCTGGAATATCAGTTGCTTCTGGAGAAAATCATGAAATTCTGCTGAATGATTTCATTACAAATTTTTTTGCTCTGATTTCCAGTAGGTCTCTGCTTATACATGACATTTCTTGGATTAATTTCTGCTTAACTATTATCTTTGCTATAGCAATTCTTTCATTTCTTTTTCCATAAGCCCCCCCAAATCCCCAGCCTTCCCAACAGGTGACCCCCTCCTTGTATCCTTCATATATTGATATCCTTGATATCAATGAAAAGATTCAGTTTATACTTACTATCCACAAAACATGCTTCCACAGAAAGTCTTTTCCCAATCTTTCTTAATTCTAGTGACTTCTCTCTCTTTATTATGTCCAGCTTTTCTTGTGTATTTCTGTATTTTTGCTTCCTTATTGTGTTCCCCATTAAATTGTGAGTTCACTGAGGGCTGTCTTTTACTCTTTTTTTTTTATCCAGGGCTTATCCTAGTGCATATAGTAGTAGACATTTAATAAGTGATTTTATATCTATATATATGTATATATATGTATATATACATATATATAATATTGTATAACATGTTCTTTATATATATATGTATATAATACATTGTATAACATGTTCTTTATATATATATATATATGACTGACAAAGTAGGTATGCAATATATAAGCATATATATGTATATTTATACATATATGTATATATAGTTAAGTAAAATACAAGGTAATATTAGGAGAGAAAGAGCAGTCATTAATTCCCTAGCATACTACTACCATTTTATCTCCGCAAAATGACCTTAAGTTGTTATAGTAAAGTAAAAAGAGGTGTGGACTTGTAGCCATGAGATCGTGGATCCAAACTGTACCTCTAGCATTTACTATTTTGTGATGCTGGACAAATTTTCATCTCCCTGATGCTCGGTTTCTTCATCTGTAAAGGGAAAATAATAATTGCAGTATCCTACTATGGAAGGTGAGGAGGGGGGAGGGAAAGAGGTATGGCAACTTTTAAAGTGCTATTTTTAAAATTATCTACTGCTGTTATATCCGTAGCAAGAGTAAGAGACATGTTGTGAATGGGGTGGTTTTTTAAAAGTCATGTTTTCAAAGGAAACTAGATTGAATATCCTGTCTATTATGGCTCTCTAAAAGAAATGCTATATAGTTCCCTACTTAGGCCAAGGACAGAGTATTCACAGGTGTTAGAATATAAAATTATCTTTTGCAGAATTCATGACAGTATGCTGTAATCATCTTTATCACCCTTCAGGGGAATTCTATCATCATAACCAAACTGAGGCCGCTTTGTATTAATCTGTGGGACTCCACTCTGTTAAACTGATTTTGGAGCAATAGATGGTTAATAACATGTGTGCTATCAAAGCACCTTTATATCAGGTTTGTTGAGGTCAATCCTTGCTCCATAAAAGTACAGTGATAAAATTCTCTTATCTGTTCAGTAATGATGAAAGAAACACACCTGAGGAGCTTTTCTGTGCCTTCTGGATGATTATTAATATATTCTTGATACATTAGACTAACATCAGGCAAATCTGCATTTCATAAAATTTCCAAAGAATACTGTCAAATTAAAACATATAATAGAAAACGTTTTTCCTCTCTTCCCCAAATGCAGACAAGTTTGAAGTTTAACTATAAACTGGAGTGCTATTTTTAAAATGTCAACTTCATTGATGATTTTGTAAAGTTCAGAAAATCTTTGAATTTAAGGTTTTATTTCCTACCTTGTTTTTTGCCCTATAAAGTAAGGGGACAAAAAAAATGGGGAGGGGGACAAAAAAAGAAATAAAATTGCAGGGTATGGGCCCCTTATATCTGCTTTAGGGGATCTATACTTTTTATGTGAATAAGAGGAAAATTCCCATATATCAAAAGACAAATAAATAATGCTGTGTGTCAAGTTTCCCTTGTGTTCAGTCATTTTCTAATCACGCCCAACTTTTCACGACCCCCTTTGAGGTTTTCTTGGCAAAGATACTGGAGTGGTTTGCCATTCCTTCTCTAAGTCATTTTACAGATGAGGAAACTGAGACCAAAAGGGTTGACTTGCCCAGGTCACATAGCTATTGTTGTTTTCCTTCATTCTTGAAAATAGCCATGACATCAGGGAGGTGATGTGATGACTTGCAGATGAAATGGATTTCACCTCCCTCACTTTCTCTTCCACAGTCCTATAGCAAGGTTATAGATCAGGTGCTGGAGATGGTGCTGAATGAAATGGGAAAACTTGGTCTTTTTAAGATAAGACCTCCAATGGCTTTCAGTTTGATTGAGGCAACACCCATTCCATGATTAAGGCTAGATAAGTGTCTGTGGCCATATTTGACTCAGGAAGATGAATCATCCTGAGTGCTGGTCCAGCACTCTATCCACTCCATCATCTGGTCACCCCATCAAGTTTCAAGCTATTTTTTTAAGCTGCATCGTGTTATAGATGAAAGAGCACTAGGTATTTTTAGTCCAAGGACCTGGATTCCAGTTTCTCCTCTACCCTTACAACCTGCTTTCTTGGCTAAATTACTTGTAACCTCACTGGACTGAATCAGTATCCTCCCCTGAAAAATGAGAATTTTGGACTTGATAGACTTTGAGGTTCTTCTAGCTCTGAGAAAAATGATCCTGTCTTTGCAGAAGGAACTGATCATTATCTTGATGAAGT
Source organism: Sminthopsis crassicaudata (assembly GCF_048593235.1). Taxonomy (NCBI): domain Eukaryota; kingdom Metazoa; phylum Chordata; class Mammalia; order Dasyuromorphia; family Dasyuridae; genus Sminthopsis; species Sminthopsis crassicaudata. Next base: position 73,764,218 of record NC_133620.1, read on the forward strand.
CTTAGAGGTTGGTGGAGAGTTGGGATTTTAACTTATGCAATTATTTTCGCATGCTTTTATAACAAAAGTGTGATAGCCTCACAACTTATTGGTGTTTGTTTGAATGTACTGCAGATTAATCTTTTTCTTTGAGATCTAAGGAATTTTTCAACACAACTCATCAATTTTGCAATCTTAATTTGAAACTGTTTACTTCTCGGCTCTTTCAGCTGTACAAAAGGCCACTCACCCTCTGTGTGCCTTTTGTCAATACATGTAAATTTCTGAGAAATTTGGTCTTTACCACTGGAGTGCTGCTGCAGAACCTATCATTTCCCTATAATGAGTATGTCTGTTGTTTTCAAGGAAAAAATCAGACTCCCTTAATAATGCAGATAAGCCTTATTAGCAATGAATCAGATGCCAACCATCATCATGACTCTAGCTGATAGTTAAAGGCCTTTGTAACAAAAGCAACTTTTTGAATGAGAAGCTAGAAAATATCATAAGGATTTGTTTTCTTCATTTAGTCATCCTCATACATTTTCAACTTTTTGTAACCCCATTTGGGATTTTCATGGGAAAGATCTTTGCCATTTCCTACTCCAGCTTATTTTACAAATGAGAAAATTGAGGTAAACAGGGTTGAGTGTCTTGCCCAGGGAATGCTAGTATGTAAATTAATATCCCATTCTACCCCCTGTCCTCTTCTGCTAAAAATTCTTTATTTTGTGATTCCAAATGTATTTTTAAAAACCATATGCTTCAGATTTTTCCATAGCAATTCTTTATAAACAGCTGAGAATTAGGTACTTATGGAAGTCATCTCTACAGCAATAATAAGAGTCCCTTAAAGTAAACCTTATGCCTTAGTTTGGACCCAAAGGAGGTCAAGTTCATAAAGTACTTTATAAATGTTATTATTACTCAAGATGTTTTTTTGTCAGATTTGTGGGACAATGGGAAAATATACTAGCTTTGGAGCCAGAGAACCTGATTTCTAATTTCAGTTCTATGTACCGCCTACTAGATGCATGATCCTGCTAACTGGGTGACAAGTCACTTAATTTCTGGACTTCAGCTTCTTCATCTATAAAATGAAGGAGCAGGACTAGATGGTCTCCTTTCCCTTCCAGCTTTAAAGCTTTGATCTAAAGATTTCATTTTTTAATAATTAACTTTATCTTTTTTATAATTCCATATTTGCCCACTTTTACAGCAGAACTTCTTAATTTTTTATGGGTCATGGTCCCCTCTGGCAATCTGGTGAAGTCTGTGAGCCATTCTCCAAATGTTTTTAAATGCACAAAATAAAACATAGAACTACAAAGAAACTGATTATCAATTTTTTTAAGTTTACTGTCTCCAAGTTAAGAACTCCCACTTCATTTACTAAAATTGTGTCAGGAATTGGAGGGTAAAGGAGAAAGATACATCTGTCCAGATTGAACTTAATTCTCAATCTGGTTATTAGTTTTATTTCATTAGTGAATGTTTGCTCATCCTCACTATATCTTCAATGCTTATTTTTTTTGTTTTGTTTTGCATTGTTTTTGTTTTTTAATAATACCTTTTTATTTTCAAAATACACACAGTTTTCAACATTCACCCTTGAAAAACTCTTTGTTCCAAATTTATAACCCTCCCTTCTTATTCCCCTCCCCTACATAGCTAGTAATTCAATATAGATTAAACATGTTCAGTTCTTCTAAACATATTTCCACATTTATCATGCTGCATAAGACAAATCAGATTAAAAAAAAGCAAATAAACAACAACAGTCAAAAAAGGGGTGCAAATACCATATTGTGATCTACATTCAGTCCCCATAGTACTCTCTCTGGATGCAGATGGCTCTCTTTATCACAAGTTTGTTGGAATTGCAACCATGCTTATTGGGACAAAATTTTTACTTTACAATCTTACACCAACATCTTTTTCTGAAGGCTCTGACTCATTCATTGCAGCACCTTTCAGGGAAAATTTATGGCTACCCCAGAGACATTCTTCCAAACTACCTTTTCTGATAAAATCTCATGTTATATTTCAAAGCAAGCAGTGAGTTCCCCATGAGTGATTTGGTCAATCTTTTCTCCTTTGTTGGTTGTGATTCGTGTAATCACCCAAAGTCAGAGTTAGTTTTAATCACACCTTACATTTTTTAATGATTCACAAAACACAAAGATATTCTTCAAAACATTTGAGATAGGTACCATAATAATATTATCTTAATTTGACAAATGAAGAGACTGAACTTTAGATAGGTTAATTGACTTATCCAAGAGTCATCATGGTGAAAAGAATGAGGCATTTGAAATCTAGGGACTTAAGATTGAAATTCTAACTCTACCACTTACTGTACCTCCATGCCTTTGTACAAGATCCAACTTGTTTCACTTGCTTTGATTCCCTTGTTAAAGCAATAACTACCCTAGAAGAAATTCTTGTTACTCTGAAAGTGGTCCCAGAGAGTAACTATGATACTGAGAGTTCCTATGATAATTCTAGTATACTTTTAGTTTTAAAAGTTTGGAGTACATCTGTGGCCATTGGGAACTCAGGATCTCTTTTCCACCATTCTGGGTTGGAACCTCTGGGTAAAAGCAGATGAGACAAAGTGATAGAAATCCTAAGGAGGGTGTGGTAATCCTCAGATTTAGTACATGCAGCAGCAGGGACGGTGCTGAAAGGGCAAAGCTTATATCACGTACTATCATGCGTGCCAAGCATGTGGGAGCCCCAGTTGGAAGGGTGCTACTAAATTGAGTTTTGGAATCATAATGGATTACAGAATTTTAAACTTATAGTCTTTACTTTTTAACTTTTGTTTCATAAATTTCAGAGAAATAAAGTTTTGCTTTCTACTTTAAAAAAAAAAAGAGGGGGTAGTAAGTTAGAGTGCTTTGAAGTTTGGAAAATACTTTATGTATATTAGCTCCCTATCTTCCTTTAAATTAAAATCTTCTACCCAAAGCCTACCTTCCTTATCCTTCTTAGAGTTTTGCTTTGTGTATATTTGTTTGCATGTTGACCTCTCTGAGGTCAGGGACTGTCTTTTGCCTCTCTTTATATCTTTAGAGGTTAGCACAATGTCTGGCATATAATAGGAGCTAAATAAATGTTTAATGAATGGATTAATATGATCCTGAAAAATTAGGCTCCTTTATATAGAAACATCCACAAAATAGCTCTGTGGATAGAATGCCTGGACTGAAATCAGGAAAACTTGAGTTCTTTAAAGTTTGCAAAGCACTTTACTTCTACTCTGTAAGGTAGGTGCTATAATTGACCCCATTTTACGATAAGCTAACTGAGGCCCAGAAAGGTGAAGTGATTTGCACATCCAAGATAGAATTCAAATCCAGCTCTTCTAATTCCCATTATTGTGCTTATGGCCACCTAGCTGCCTCATGTTCATTAAGCTTGGTAGGGCCAGAGCTAAGGCACGGGGCTTCCAACTATTAAGTTCAGAGCTTTCTCTCCAAACTATGCTATTTCCAAATCATACAGACATAGCAATATATAGAGGAAGGGAAAGCAGTATCTCATCTGCTTTGGGAATTGGATTCAAATGGTACCACCATTTTAAGGTCCCATTGTCATCTTAGTAAAAAAGGGGTTGACCACAGGGACCTTGCACAAATGGTGGTTTGTTTCCTCCCTTTCTACCTCAAAGGAATGGAATATCTGGCCCTACAGCTAGGTCTTTGTTGGCTTCCTATGTGCTAGGAGTATCTGTATTATGTGTCCCTGGGCTGGCTGGCAGGTTTGTTCACTTTGTTTTACTTAAAGGATCAATTTGGAAAAAGTGGCAGTTAGGGAGTCTGTGGTTCATTTCAGGAAAGATCAAACAGCTTTTGCTGTAAATAAATCTTGAGCCTGCCCAGTCATTAGCTTTGGTGTCAAACAAGTCAAAGACACAATGAGACTTTTGGAAACTTCGGGGTTGAATGCAAAGGCAGTAGTCATGAATCAGAAGCAGATTTCACTAAGGCTTCTTCCTATTCTCTGCTCTCAAGCCCAGCCTTAGGTACAGAATACACATAGTAAATACAAGTGTTGTTGCTTATTGTAGTAGTGATAACAGTGCCAACAGAAGCAAATTACAATCATAAAATCCTAACCTGGAAGATCTCCTGCTTCAGCCCACCTCATTTTACAGATCCTGTAATTTAGCAGATTATCCAGGAGAATGTAAGCTTCATGAAGGGAGGGACTATTTAATTCTGACTAGTGTAGTACCTTCTTGTACATAATAGGCACTTAATAAATACTGGGGATTTCACATTGGAAGAGATCCTGAGGCTTAGGAAGTGTCCCATAGCTAGTTAGAGACAAAGAAATATTTGGTGGCTAATTCAACAATTTGTCTTCTTTATGTGTTATCTCCATGTGGTTTATTGAACAGTTGTATTGGGTGAATAACTAGTCAAAGTAAGTCAGTGAAAAAAAGAATTATTGGGCTGCTTCTTTGTGCCGGGCACTATAATAACCAGTAAATCTCCTTAATGAACATGGATTCCTTAAAAAATAGTTTGGGGGACAAGACTGCTGTGAGGGAGGGGAGAAGGGCAGGGTCCTTTTTGTTTTAAGGGATGTGGATATGTATATGTGTGTGCGTGTTGTATGTGCATATGAATATACACTGGATCCTTGTCCATGCCAGAGCTAATATTAGATAGATATAGATATATTGTTCCTACATATAGCATATGATCGTAAGTGTATACTATACATATGAGTATATATTATATGTGTATTCTTATGTGAATATTATAAACATATAATTGCCATTTATTCCAAGCTGATAATGACACAGATCAGTCGCCTGGTTATTTCAATTTGATATTGGAATGAAATAAGATATTTGTAAGTCATTCAATAGTTAGCAAAATGAGATTTGTTTAGCCGAAGGAGGAGGCTGTTTATAAAGTGTGGTCATTGAGGACAATTTGAGATGATTCACCTGAACAGAGCTCCTAAGCCTGGGCTGCCCGTCTTGATCAGCAGCCAAGCATTTTGACAATACCTGAAGCTCTTCAGTGGCTATTAATGCTCAGACAGGAAATTATGTCAATAAGCTTAGCCCTTAATCCCTTGAGCCAATCAAGAAAGGTCTCTGTACTTGTTTAAGGGAAAACTAGACTAAACTGCATGAAGGCAGGGCTTAAAATATTGCTCCTGTAGCAATATGGAACTATGTCCAAAGGGCTATCAAACTGAGCATACCCTTTGATCCAGCAGCATTACTACTGGGCTTATATCCCAAAGAGATTTTAAAGAAGGGAAAGGGACCTGCATGTGCAAGAATGTTTGTGGCAGCCCTCTTTGTAGTGGCCAGAAACTGGAAACTGAGTGGATGTCCCGTCAGCTGGGGAATGTCTGGGTAAATTGAATGTTATGGAATATTATTGTTATATAAGAAATGACCAGGAGGATGATTTCAGAGAGGCCTGGTGAGACTTACATGAACTAAGTGCTAAGTGAAGTGAATAGAACCAAGAACATTGTACACATAGCAACAGCAAGATTATATGATAATCAATTCTGATGGGACATGACTCCTTTCAACAATGAGGTGACTCAGGTCAGTTTCAATGGTCTTGTGATGTAGAGAGCCCTCTGCACCCAGAGAAAGGACTCTGGTAACTGAGTATGGACCATGACATAATATTTTAACTTTTTTATTGTTGTTTGTTTACATTTTGTTTTTTCTCATTGTTTTCTTTTTTGATCTGATTTTTCTTGTGCAGCATGATAATTCTGCAAATATATAAAGACTAGTACGTGTTTAACATATATTGGATTACTTGACATCTAGGGGAGGAAGTCGAGGGAAAGGAGCAAGAAAAAAATTGGAACACAAGGTTTTGCAGGGGTGAATGTTAAAAACTATCTATGCATACGTTTTGAAAATAAACTTTTTTTTAAAAAGATATTGCTCCTACCATAGCATGCTTGATGAAGAAATAAGCCCATTAAAGTTAGAAATCACCAAAATAGGTATTTGAGTATCTCTATGTTAAAGCACATGAACTTTACTCAAAATATAGCCTCTTATTCAGAGCATATTTATTCTCATTTCATATATAGTTCTGATAGCTTTGTTTTTTGGTTTCTAAGGCTGTGGAATATTAGAATTAGAGAGAGATAGACTCTTGTGGGTAGACAAAGTAGTAAGAAACAAATACCTGACATTTCAAAGGAAGTGACAAAAGATGACAGGAAGGAAAGTGACAAAAGAATTCCAAAAAGCAGATGGGAAATAGCATTATATGCCTCAAGAATGTAAAGATGATATTCCTGAGTCATCAAGAAAAAATAAGGAAACCTGCCCATCAGGGAAAAGTTAAATTCTGTTCACAAAGACAGAAAAGTATATTATTTTAGAAAATATTTTAGGAAGATTTCCATCCCAAATAGCCAAACTGGGACAAAAATTAATGAGTTAATTAAAAGAGTAAACACAGAGTCAGCAAATATTTTCTAGGGGCTTCCTATTCCCTCCAAGAGCAAATACAAAATGTAAGATTTGATATTCAGAGTCTTTCCTAACCTAGCACCCTTCTACTCACCTTGCCTCTTCCTCTATGATCTAGGAACACTGGCCTGGCTTCCTGCCATTTCCTCAAATAATACACTCAGGCCTTTTCTCTGCCTGTCTCCCATACCTGGAATGCTCTTCCTTCTCAGCTGCTCTCTGGCTTCCTATGAGAAGCCTTCCCTAGACCCTCTTAATTTTGTTATCTTCCCTCTTTTATTTCTTCTTATAGAATTTACTTTGTATATATTTGTTGAATGTTGTTTCCCTATTAGACGGTAAGCTCTTTGAAAATCAGGACTGTCCTTTGCCTCTTTTTGTATCCTCAGCATAAAACTTACAGTATCTGGCATATAGTGAATGCTTAATAAAACAATGATTGATTGATTAGTACCCACTAGGTACTCAGACCAATGCTTCTTAAACTTTTTCCGCTCAAGACACCATTTTACCCAAGAAGTTTTTATGTGGATATATAGGTATTTAAAATAGATATACAAATCAAGCATTTACTGGTATTAAATCATAATTTATGAGCCCCATATTCAATTATGATTCCATAGGGTCATAGACCACAATTTAAGAAGCAGGGTTCTAAATAGCTATCCAGGAAGACTCATTCTCTCCTCTCCTTTTGGTTCTTGGATATCCCCATATGAAAAATTGGGGATACATATATATATAGATATATATTTATATATGTTTATATATGAATATATATGTATATGTGTATATATATATGTGTGTGTATGTATATGTATATATATATATACACTTTGTAATTGTTTTGTACATTTTTAGACTTTATTATTATTATTATTTATGTAGTGCTTACTATATTCAAAACACTGTACAATTATTAGCTCACGACCCTCACCACCCCCTTGGGAAATAGGTGTACTATTATTCTCATTGCATAGATAAGGAAACTGAGGCTTACCCAAGTGTCTCACGACTGTAAGTGACTGAGACTTATTCAGATCTTCCCGACTCCAGACCTGGTGCATTAATAAGTTATAAGTATTTGCTATCCAAGGAGATTGTCTTTACTTTCCCCACAGGTAGCATGAGTTATATTTCTGTTCTCACTATCTTCTCAACCTCTGTCTATACACTTAGCTGAGTATCGTGCTGCTCTCAGCTTTTCTACAATATACTCTTCAATGTCATTATCAGATTTATTTTCCTTTTGCTATAGACATACACACATTGGATCATATTATTCTACTTAGGGCTTCTCTAAGCATTTTTTAGGACCACATATGTTTATTTGAAGACAGAAATTAACTCTCGCTTCCCTATAATATTAATGCAAATAACTTCTGTAGATTAAAGGGGAATCCTATCTCCTAGTTTGCAGGCAATGATAGAATCATATAGAGTATCTTTGAATTTTTATTTTCATGTTGGTGAAATTCATGCTTAGTGGAATTTCTAAGAGTCTTTCCCTCATACTCCATTTTCAGATAATTGATAAATCTCATCAATTCTCAAAATTTCTTAATCTTCTCCCCCCTCTCTTTTTTACTCACAAAGCCACTTTCCTAGCTTAAAACCTCATTACCTCTCACTTGGATCATCAAAATGTACTCTTAATTTGTCTGTTCAAATGATACCTCCTCCGTGAGATTTCCTTCCCTTACCCCAAGTTGGTAATAACCCTCCTTTGAGATCATATTTGTAATTCGTATTTGAGGAGCTCTTACATGACACAAAAGATCCACATATATTTTGGAAAAATCCTTGTATCTTAGGTTCAAAAAACAAAATGTAAAAACTTCACTATCAAGTAATTTAATGTTTTTAATGAAGTTATGTAGCTTGACATGATACATGTATATAAAGTAAATAATGACTATCCATCAACAAGCATTAAAAATCTACTATGTACCAGGCACTTTGATAGGTAACTGGGGATAAAAATGCAGACTGAACCAGTCTTTACCCATAGTGTATAGTCTACTGGGGAAAACAAAACCTATAAAAGCATATACAAGTATAAACTTAATGAATACTCAAACATACCAAATACAATGAAATACAAATACAAGGTTGAGAAGGAGGCAGTAGCACAGGATTCAAGCAGAAGATGGGGACTGAGTGATCTTAAGAGACTCTATTTAGCAGAAGTAAATAAGAAGTCAGTTCCAAGCAAAAGAGATGACCAGTACAGAAAGTCACAGGGGTGGGACATGGAGTATCATGTTTGATAAACAGAGAAAAGACAAGTTTAGTATCTCATCATCAAATTCCCTTTCAAGCTTATAGTTCACAAAGTTCAAAATAGAGAAGGAAAAAAAAGGCTACTCTGAATAATGATCCCTGAGTTTGAGTTGAATCAGAAGTTAATTTGAGGTTACTAATTTGGGAAACCTTTTGTTAATATGGACTTAATCACTTTTGTGTTTCAGCATGCACATCTCTGAAAGCCAACAAGAATTCTTCAGAATGCTGGATGAAAAAATTGAAAAGGTATGAAGTTAAATAAATATTTCATGCACTCTGAAAGGGAATATACTAGGGGCTCTATTTTGTGCATGTGTGTGTATGTGTGAATTAAGGTCACATTAATATTCAGTGACTTTCTTTTTTCCATAAATTACTACAGAAGCTAGTTGTTATATTGATATTTTTGTAAGGACATAAGAGCTGTGGGTTAAGGCAAAAAATCGAATGTGGCTATGAACTAATTTATGAATTGTACAATCTATAATAATGGTCCCCTTCTCTGAGTACCCTCTGGTTTTTTCAAAATCTCTGGTTCAGTGGAAGCAGTTTTACCTTCAAGCCTTGATCATCTGTTTATAGAACCATGGATTCAGGGCTTTCTACTTGTGGTGAATTAATAAGTAAAAGGGAACAAAAACCAACTAGCCTTTGTCCTATAATCAGAGCTCACTTTAATAATCTGTTGATCATAAGTGACCATGGAACATGGTACTGGCCTACTTGGTTCCTGCTATATCTACACTTGTGATCATTGTTATTACTAAAAAGCTTTTGAAAAATATAATTTGTCAATGCCTTTTTTCTTTATATCACAGCCATTTCTGGGAGGAAACCTTGTTTCCACCCTATCTAGATTGAACCAACCATGCAAAGAAAAACAGTTAAACAAAGCCATCCAGTACAATTACCATATCTGGCAACATAGCCAACTTTCTGCCCTAGCAAACAGTTTTCTGTTCTGTGGGGCAAATATTGGTTTTCCAGTTACTCAGAGTTGGTTTCCTTTCAGGTGCCTTTTTATTTACATTGAAGTTGTTTTATATGTTGTTCTCTTATAGCTACTTATTTTTCTTAAATTTCTTACTTATTTTTTCAGCCTCCATTCACACAATTCTCATGTCTCTCTGAATTTCTCATAAACATCATTTCTCAATGCACAGTACCATTCTATTAGTCTTCTTCCACCATTCCCCAATCAATGGGCATCTTCCTTGTTTCCTGTTCTTTAAATTGCTGCTTTGAATGTGTTCATGTATATTGGATTTATAGACTTTTTAACCACTCTTATTGACCTTGAGGGCTCTGAATTTTGCCAGCATTTCACCAGACGTTTTCTAGATTTAATCTTTTGCCTGCTTAGACTGCTCTAGTACTTACCAGATTCCTAGTCCTGATTTTTTCCTATTCTTATCCCATTCCCAGTACTAATTTTAGTCACTTCTGGATATGTGGATCTTTAATATGACATATAAAAATTATTGCTATTATTATTTTTAACATTTTAAATATATATCAGGCTCTGTGCTAAGGACTAGGGATACCAAAAAAGAAAAAAAAACAGCAAAAGAATAGTCCATGTACTCAAGGAGCTCATAACAGATACCCTAATCCTATTATCATTAATAATAACAATAGTAATAGCATTTTAATCCTGTTAGCATAACACCTAATTGCAGCAATGACTGGCCAACTTTAGGAATGTGGTTATCTGTCTAGAAAATGGAGCTTACCTAATAGACTCTGCTGAAACGAGAACAAACAAATCTTGTAAGCACTTTGTTCTAACCATCTAAACAAAGTAGAATATAAAGTCCATTAAGGACAGGCATTGTAGTAAATTGAAGTTTGGTCTCTGAACTTCAAGATAAGCAAGTAGATATATTTTAGAAACAATTAATCAATTGAGGACACTATGATTTATAGAACTTATTCCCTTAAGGAATAAGGGGAAGATCTGTCCTTTAAATTCAAAATGTGGGGCAGCTAGATGGCACAGTGGATAGAGCACCAGCCCTGAAGTCAGGAGGACCTGAGCTTAAATCTGGTCTCAGACACTTAATACATCCTAGCCGTGTGATCCTGGGCAAGTCACTTAACCCCAATTGCCTTGGCCAAAAAAAAAAAAAAATTTATGGATGAGAGATCTTTGTTCTAATTTGAGAAATTATCTCAGTTTTAATTTTGATTTCTATTATTCTCATAAGTTTCTAAGTTGTGATCCATAATTTCACAAAAGGTTTTATAAAGAAGTCTTGGATTTCAGTTATTCATGAGCAGTGCTTCCCACAATGAAATGAGAGAGCAGTTGTCTCTTCTCTTTAATTCATCATTTTATAAACTACCAATATGTGACCAATGAACAGTTCTACAAATTATCATTCTAATTATAGCAATGTGAAGAATAGAGGAGGGTCATAGATAAAACTGAGTATATCTGACCTATTCCTTATAAGTATGTAAATACTTTTCTCTGAATATCTTAGTGTTTGATTATAGTGAAATTTTGTGTTGCCCCTAATGGATTAAGCATGGCTTTTCTCAGTAGAGAGGTGTAATTTTTATAAATCTACAAACCAGTTGCCAATTTTCCTAGAACAGAAAGGCTTATCATTTCCACCTACACTAATAACCTTTTGTAAGTAAAGAACAAGAAAAGGAGAAAGTACTCTGTTCCTCTTAACAAAGTCTTCCTTTTTTTTCTGTTTTGTTTTTGTTTTTGTTTTTTGGGGTTTTTTTGCCTGGCTTCCTGGTAATAAATAGATTTGTTTGGTAAGCAGGACTGTTGTATAAAAATTTAAACCAAAAATAAAGTTTTAAAAAGTTTACAGAATAGTCATTGAAGACTCATTTTTAGAAAGTAATTTCCAAACTATAATCCTACTTTGTTCTCTTAAGTCTGATATTGCTCCAGTCTGATATAGGATCTTTTTCTTATATAGACAGGAAAATAGGAATGCTAAGAGAAAAAGCAGAATTTGTGAACTGACAAATCTTGAATAGAAACTTTCTCTAGACTGCAAGTAATTATAGATTGCATAAAAGTATGGCTTGGCAAAAGTATGGCTTCAGTCTCACTAGTTCCTGGATTTTTGACTAAAAGAATTGTGACATAATGTTACTCTATTAGTGCACATTCAAGGGATAGCCTCTCCTTTCTTCTTTTTTTTCTAATCTCAAGTGTGGATATTAGTAACCATTTTTACACATTTACTCCTATTTTATCATCATTTCTGAGAAGAAAATGTCTTTGAAATATTAGACTACTTCTTTTCCCTTCAACACTATTGCAGTGACTAAAAGCAAAGAATTTCTATAGAAAACATCTCTTATCTTAATTGTTAGACCTTGAAACATCATATCACTCCAGAACTTTGAAATGTGTCTGCATATTTCTATAAATGGCCTCCCTAGGCTTCTTCCATTCCCAAATGAAAGGTATTCCAAAAGTCTTGGTGTAGTTTTAAACTTTATTTTTATGTTCTCTGAGTTTATTCTTTGTATTTTGAAGAGCTGAATTCAAATGTATTTCTATACTAAAAAACTTAGACTTTAACAGGAAAAAAAGATAACACTATTAGAGATATGAACAAAATTTAAAGATTGAGGAATGTATAAATATGTGTACATTTATATAATAAAGCATATATACATATATACAAATATGAACGAATATCTACCACAGTATGCTAAATTATGAAAAAGTGAGCTTTGGGTTTTAAAATTTTATTTGCCCCACAATTTGTCACATAACTCAATTTCTTCCCCTCAGATCAATATGAAATTAGATTAAATGAACCTTGGGAGATTTAAACCAACCATTCCTTGGATTCATACTCTTTATTTGACTATTTATTGTTTTCAGGATACAGCTTGAAACTTGACCATTCATCCCTCCTTTCTGGATATTTCTGGTTTGCTCTACTCAAAACACTTATTTTTAGCCAGAAATTCATGTAGTGAAGATTTTTAGTAGAATCTTGTTAATTAGTCTTGTTAATTCTAATTCATAAGTAGTGATGGCTCTGAGCCATAGCATATCTTTAGAATATTTAGAGAAGAATGATATGCTAGGCAAATGAACAGTTTTGAAATGATTTTTTATTCCATTCACCAAATACTTATTAAACATCTACTAAGTACAGAGCATTCTGTTTAGGTACTTGGGGAAAACAGTTAGATAAGACATAATCCATGCACTGAGGAAACTTAGGGTCTACTAGGAAATGATGTCCAGGGAATTAAGGTCTTACCAACATGAGTAAGGGAATCTTTCTTACAGTTAGTAGCATCTGAGTTGGAATTTAAAGGGACTAAATGGGTGAAGCTGAAGAGAGATAACACTTTTTTAAAGAAATGGAACAGCATAAGCAAAAAGTACAGAGGCAGGAAAATTTGAGGTACCTTCAAAGGAAACTTTTGGTTCAATTGGAGGGCCATATGCCATGTGTATCAGGAAGTAATATGAAATAAGGCTCAAGAGGTAGCATGGTGTCACAGTATAGTGGACACTAATGCCAGGCAAAGGAGTTTGAATTTTACTCCTTGGACAACAGTGACTACAATTTTTCCAGCACAGGAATGACATGACTACATCTATGCATGAAAAACTGACATGTGCAAATAATTGATTACCAACTTAAAAAGAAAATTAAAAACTTCTAAAATCATTTTGCTGCCTTGTGCAATAATGTTCCAGGCTAGAGACCATGCTTTATACTTCTATTGTGGACATGACTAAAGAGGAAATTCCCAGGACTTCATTTCCTATGGTGCTTACAAAGCAGACATTATTACTCATTAGAAGAAATTCCAGAAGACTGTATGTCTGGCCACTGAACAGATGTATTATTTGGACAATGATTGAGAAGAAAAAAATAGCATATTTATAACACTTTATGGTTTACATAATTTGTTACAAATACCTTATTTGAGCCTTATAATAACCTTTGGAAGTAACTGCTATTATTGTTCCCATTTTTCAGATGAGGAAACTGAAGCAAGGGTTAAGTCACACAAATAATAACTTTCTGAGGCCATATTTGATCTTAGATCTTCCTGACTCCGGGTTGAATACTCTATCCACTAAGCCACCTAGCTCCTCTAGAAAAGAAGGGAAGAAATCTCATGAAATGAAAATAGAATTTTTTAAAAAAAGTTATAAGAGCAAGAAGAAATGGAAAGGCAAACTGTGATTTGTGGTCAGAATGTGAAGACAGAAAAGGAAGTTTATGTTGTGATATCTTTACCTTTTCCCTGGTCCACAGATATTTTTGGTTGATACCTGCTGAATCCAGAACCAAGCACAGAAATTTCTGCAGGCTGCAGCATATCCTGAAAAATGTACATGTAGCTCCAAAAGGCAGATGACTCGTCTTACCTTATATCAGTAGATAGGGAGTTCTGGAACTGCTATATATATCTTGGTATTTGGGGCATTAATGAGTATTGATAGAGTATTCTATTCCACCCTCCCCCCCGCTGCTGCCCATTTGTATATGGATAAGGAGGTTATTTTATTACTTGATATTCTCCTTTGTTATGTACAATATTTTGTGTTTTAATTATATATATATATATATATATATATTAATTAAATATTTTTGCTACTGAATTTGTAAATATAATGTGCTAATATCAATGGAATCTCAGACTATAAATTACAAAATTGCATACAACAAATCATAGGAAAGTACCAAAAGGGGTCAGAGTCAGAATTCTCAGAAGTTTTAGGATTACAGTATTTTTGTGACCCTCCCACAGTTCCAGGCACACAGTAAAAACACAACAAATACCTTTTATTGATCTTTTCTTTGCCTTACAGCAAATCTTACAACATCTCTTTTTTAAAATACTACATGTACTCAGAAGGCATAAAACACATTTCTTTATAAAATGTTACATAATTAAAATATTTAACTGAATTGGATTAGCCTCTTCCTAACACTGCTTCTACCCTAGTCTTACAGGGAAAAAAGAGCTATGTTACTATTTGCTTGAGTCATATCACTTACTAGCTCTTGCAGAATTTAGCTGAGACATCAAACTTTAGTTTAGATATTTAACTGGTTAGTGATAAAAGAATTTCTGGCTTGACTGTATTATCTCTATTCATTTAAAAAGATCTTTTGCAATAACTAGCTCCTGGGTTAATAGTTTTGGTTAGTTTGCAGATTCCACTTTATCCCTAGTGTTTACTGACTAGTTTATAATTTTACCTGATGCAAGTCTTCCCTTTCTGCCTTGTCTTCTATCTGGTCTTTGATGTGTAAATCTTTACCTTCCCCTGCTGCCCTCTGTGAGATTCCATTGTATCTGTCATGTCATTATAATTAAGCTCTATATAAGGCTTTATTTCAGCAAACTTCAGTTTTAAGTTTCAGTATCATGAAGCTAGGTGTCCACATTGACTTTTATGTACTTATGCAGAGACTGGTCTATGCTCGAGCACGTGACAAATCAGTTATTGAAATGTTTCTGCATGTTGTATGATTGGCAACAGTATTTATCAAAGAGTCCTTGGGCAATTTTTTATGTCACTCTCAATCAGTTAGATTTTTACTGTATTGAATCTAAGTTTCTCACTCCCTTGAGAAAGTAGACCAAACATATGTGACTTAGTCAGCAGGCAGACCTTGTCATTCAGGTTTAACAGATAATTAAGATAATATTTGATAAATGCTATGAAATAGGGATAATTGATCCTGGGAAAACACTTTAGTCTTTTGCTCTTTCCCTATGATCAGTGAGTACTCTAAAATCAGTGGGAAAACCAGTATTTCTGTGATCTATTACTCTACTGGGGTCTCACTGACTTTGATGTCCCTGATCATTTGTTGCTTTATATAGCTAGGTAGCATAATAGAGCAGGAGACCTAGAATTAGGGAAGACCTGAGTTCAAATCTAGCCTCAGATATTTACTAGCTTTACTCTGCCTCAGTTTCCTTATTTGTAAATGAACTGAAGAATGAAATGACAAATTCTTCCAGGGTCTTTGCCAAAAAAACCTCAAAAGGAATCATGAAGAGTCAGATATGACAAAAGACAAAAAATATTTATAGTAATTATGAGAGTTGTCTCATTTTATAACTTTAAAGGAATCTCCTTAAAAGTTTACAAAGAATATACAGTTCCAGGAACTAGTTCTCAATAGAAAACTCAAGTTAGTTACCCTTTGGCAATACTTGTTTGATATAGAGGGCTTAGAGCAAAGATACCTACATTCCAATATTCCCTCTACTATTTACCAGCTAGATCACCTAAGGCAAGAAATTTTTCTGATTCACTGGCTTTGATGACCCTGAACTAAACATTTCTCCTGCCTAGTTACCTGCCAGACCCCACTTGGAGACACTTCATTCTTTCCCTAATACTAATCCTGGTGCCAATTCTGGTACTGGTTCTGGTATTAGTCTTAATCCCTTTTGTCCAGCCTGGACTTCAAGGTATTTCACCCTTATTTTAGGGACATCTGCTATTTTTTTTAAATTAGAAAAACTGAATTAAAATCCTGCTTTTCTGCTACATATTAACTGACAAATTTTTAACCTCACTGGACCTGTTTCCTTGTCTGTAAAATGAAAGCATTAGAGTAGACTAATTAGACTGAGTTCCTTTCCAGCTCCAAATCTGTGATCCTGTGATCCTGTAACTCAGGAGTTACAATGTGGCAAATGGATGTAGGCTCATTTGGAGAAATCCTTAATTCCTCAATCATTGAAGCTATCTCTGAATGGGCAGGGCTGTCCTGGGAGGTAGCAAGTTTTCCCTTATACTAAAGCTTTTCAAATTTAGGTTAGGTGATCATTTATTGGTGAGGTTCTTTAAGGTATTCCTGCTAGACATTGGATAATCTCCAAAGGCTCTTTCTATGCTTGAAATTATATAATCTGTCTTAAAGTGTGACCCCAAGAAGGCTAAGAATTTAGGAGCATTTTCTAGATGATCGTTTATACAGGTCGCACCAAAGTTTTAGAGTTTGTTTTTTCCACTGTAATTTTAAGTATCCTTAAACTCTACTTCTACTTCACACCAATGGAGGAGAGAGGGGGAGAGAAAAATATCCACTGTAGCTAGACTTAACCAAACTAGCACATCAGGGCACTTCTTCTCCCTTTTTATGCTAGATGAGAGCATCCAAGGAATCTAAATTTTTTTTTTGTTTCACAAATTGGTCTATAATTACAAAGAAATAGAAACCACCTAATGACATTCTCTGTCCTGGTTAGAATTCAATGTAGATGAGCCCAAGTATATGTCAGGGTTTAGTACACAGTTATGGAATGAGCGGGTTACTGTCACCTTGACTTGGAAATAATCTCTCTGGCATAAAAACCGCAATATCAAGGTTATGGATCTCATGGCCCTTGGGCTGCTAAACTGTACTCCATGCCCAAATGCTTCCAACGTAAATGGTACATGGTACATGGTAAATGGCAAATGCAAGCCATGGGTTCAGTACATGCAGATGCTTCAGCATAAATTTATTCCTTCCTTACTGGGGGGAAAAAAAACTCAAGCATGTACTTTGTTTAGTAAAAGGCCTTTTGCCCATACCCCACCCCCCAAATAGCTTCTCTCATACAACTGTGTGGTTTAGCAACTAGGTATACAGCATAAAGAATGTTGGACTTGAAGTCAGCAAGACCTGACTTCAAATCCTGCCTTGGATATTTACTAGCTCTGTGACCCTGGACACATCAATTAACCCCTCTCAGCTGGTTTTCTCACTTAAGAGTATGTACCTTTCATTCTCAAAATTCTCTGAGTGTCTCAATATAATTATATATATACATATATATATATATTTATTTATATGTTTTATTATGTTTTAAATATGCATTTATATGTGTGTAGAGAGATATATAGACATACTCCATGGAAACAGTTTTTACGCCTTGTTTATGATAAGGACCATCGTAGTATCAATTTCCTCTCTAACCTCTATTCCTTTCTTCAGCTTTTCCTTCTCTTCCTTTGTAAGGAAGATGTTAAATCTGCCGGTCTAATTAGGTTGTAATTACAAGGGAGAGGAATTGTGTGACACATTCTTTCTCTCTCTTTTATCCATTGTCAAAGTCTTCTCAGTAGTAAGAGTGTTTTTAAATAGTAAGAATCTTCTCTCATTGTAGTGAATTAAGATTATATACTGGTCACTAAGAATGGCTGCTTCACTCTCCAGCTGAAAGTAAAATTAGGCCATGGGAGAGAAATCAGGTATGAAGCCTGAAAGAAATGAATAGCCCAAATAGGAAAAAAATCCCTAGGGCCTACAAGAAGATCACTTTAAGTGACTGTACTGGGTCCTGCAAAAGAAGCCAGATTGAATGCTCTTTTCATGGTAATACAAAAAGAGATATAGTAGTAGTCCTTGAGGAGCTTATAACAAAAATAAAATAAAAAACTGACACTTGTATAGCACTTTGCAGTTTGCTCATAGGCAACGTGATAAGGCTTTCTCATCATGGGCGTGGGGAATAATAGGAGTGGGTAATTCAGGGTTGCTGATGATGTCAAAGTGCGGTAATAGTAAATTAGTTAAGAACACTACCCATTTGTAAGTTTATGGCAGGATGTGCTTGGATCAAGACTCTTCTAATATCAGAATTATAGGTCTAGAGTTGGAAGTAACTTAGAGACCATCCAGTTCAACCTTCTCATTTTTATCAGGAGGTAAGTTAAGACCAAGAAAGTTAGGTCATACCCCTCTAGTCAAAGAGAGCCTTAGTGAATTCTCCAGCACATTGGATAAAAACGTATGACAAACTTTTGGGAAGACGGGAATAGAGTCACATAGGATGTGCAGACTTAAATAGGTTTTGATAAACATCCTTAAAGGGAATTCTCAGTTGATGAAATCATAGAGCTAGAAAACACCTAGTCAGAATGAATAAAATGTACTCAGAGATTGATATGTAATCTGTCCATGCCAGAGAAAAGTGGACATGTTGGTAAGTAATGATTAATAAGATTAGGGGTAGACGTGAGTTGAAAGCCAGTATTAGTATAGTCTGAGGAATTTAAATTAAGTGTTGTGGGGCTAACTATAGATCTTTGAGGTTGAAAATGTTTTTCTTTCCATGCATTTTAAAAATTATATCCTTTTATAAAATGTTGTTATATCATCATGTGCTATGAGGAGCTGTGACTGAGTACCATTCCAGACCTCATATTGTATAAACAGTAGTCTTTAATTATTATTCCATTTTCTTGAAGATCTGTTCATCACCCCCTTTCAAAACAGAACTTAAAATAATTTGTCTCTTCCAAAAGTCCTTCCCTGACCTGTGTCAGCTAATTTGTGTTGTGTAGCTGTAAGACTTTTGTGACCAGATTCTGACATGTTTTGCTTTTTTATTTTTTCCATTGTTTTAAAGTACTTTTCTTTGGTTTCATAGGCACATGATTTGTTTTCCTGATTAGTTCACTAAGTACTAGAACTATATATATATATATATATATATATATATATATATATATATATGTGGGGAGGGAGAAAAAGCATTTAGCTTGTAGGACCAGGTTAGGTCCTACATAACCCAGCATAGCCACTTAAAGTAAACTTGCTGAGAGACACATAAGCAACAAACATTTATTAAACTCCTATTATGTTCTAATAATTTAGCTAAGTAGGGCTAATAAATGAAATAATCCCTAGTCACAAAGAGTTTACATTCTAACCTCTCCTGCCCTGGCTTTCCTCATCTACAAAATGAGAAAGTTACATGAAACAGTGATTTTTCAGGTCCTTTCTAACTCTAGAATTATGGCTCTCAGGCATAATGCTTTCTACAGATACTTGTGAGCTAACTGTGCTGCATCAGTGATGTTACATGCAGTAAACACCAGCTATGTGCCAAGCACTGTACTAATTGCTGGGAATATTTTTTTAAAGTCTCAAGATAGTTCCTGCTCTCAAGAAACTCTCAATCTAATGGGGAAAACAATATACAAACAAGTATGTGCACACAAGCTATATATAAAGGATATTTGCATATATATATATATATGTATATATAAATATACTAACACTGAGAGGGATTGGGAAAGGCTTACTGTAAGATTATGTGATCAACTATGACGATCAGCTTGGATCTTCTCAGCAATGGGGTGACTCAAGACAATTCCAATAGACTTGAGATGGAAAATACCATCCACATCCAGAGAGAAAACTATAGAGACTGAATGTGGATTGAAGCCTAGTATTTTTGTTTGTTTGTTTGCTTGTTTGCTTTTTCTTTCTCATGATTTTTTTCCCTTTTGGTCTGATTTTTCCTGCACAACATGACAAATATTTCCTGTGTTTAAAAGGATTCGCATGTTGAACCTATATCATATTGTTTTCTGTCTTGGGAAGGGGTGGGACATAAAGGAGAGACAGAGAAAAATTTGGAACACAAAGTCTTACTAAAAAGAATGTTGAAAACTAGCTTTATTTATTTGGGGGGAAAATAAAATGTTATTTAAAAAAGCTTACTGTAGAAGAGATTTTAACTGTGATTTGAAGGAAGATGGAGATTGGAAATGAAAAGGAGAGCATAACAGTCATGGGGGACAGCCAAAAAAAAATGCCCAAAGACAAGAGATAGAATTTTTACCAGTGTGCATTCTAGCTCCTAGACCCTATTTATGAGATAAACTATGAAATTATTTTTTTTATTTATTTTTATTTTTATTTTTTTTGCTGAGGCAATTGAGATTAAATGACTTGCCCAGGGTCACACAGCTAGCAAGTATTAAGTATCTGAAACCAAATTTGAACTCAGGTCCTCCTGACTTCAGGGCTGATGCTCAATCTATTGCACTACCTCGCTGCCCCAAAATTACTTCTTAAAGTCAACTATTATTATTTTTAGAAGGTGTTAAACTCACAATTTTAGCATTTAGAATTGAGCGTACATTTGGCAATGTCCTTTCTTCCAGAAGGCTTTGGAGGTGAAGGATCATTTCATAGTTAGGAATTCATTCAAGCAAGAAATATACCCCATAATGCAATAATTGAAGGGCTCTCAGGCCCATCCAAAGCAAGGTGTGGGACTGAAGTGAATTATACTGTGTGATACAATTTTCTCTTGTTTTGTTTTGTTTTGTTTTTCCCCTCTTTATTTAATGTAAGTGAAATCTCAAGTAAAATGAAGTTCAAGAAAAATTAATTTCAGGAGCAGCTTTGATTAGCAGTATCTTAAGTACAAATATTTTAGGCAAAGTTCCAAAATAAGAGTTTAAAAAGTGTTTTGAGCTTATATTTACAAAATAAGTTGATATAAATTTCAGCATATGATGGAGTTAATTCAGAGCACATTATCCTAAATACCATATGTGGAAAAAACTTTTTTGTTAAGAGGCAGCTAGATTATAATTTCAAGCTTACCAAACCATAATTCAAACTAAACTGTCAGAAAATAACCACACTAACCAGGGGATTTTAGGTTTAGCATTGGCAGGGACCTTAGAGGGCATTTAGTCCAAGCCCCTAATTTTATACATGTGGAAACGGTAAGGGCCAGCAAGGTTGAGTGCTCTGCCTAATGTCACATAAGTAGTTAAGTGGCAGAAGCAAAATTCAAACTGAGGTCCTCTGGCTAGAAATACAACATTCTTTCCAGCAAAGACTTTAATTACTATATATTTCATTTAAAAGTTGTCTGTTTTATGCTGCTTGGCAATTTAGTATTGAAACTGTATTTACCTTGGCTCTCTTGGGAAGACATAAGCAGGCAGATTCCAAAGTAGGGAACCAAATCAATCCCTGTTAAAACTAAATTGTGCTATCCTTTTTTTCCTTTAACTGAGCCAAGCCATGCTATAGCCTAGATATCTTAACAGGTACTTCTTTTCAAACAAGAATTCTGAGCCTGACCAAAAATGGAGAATGGTATCCTCTCAAAAATGGACATTTATCTCCCTTTCTAGCTCCTAAGAAATAAAAAGCAGTCAGTAAGCATTTATCATGTGCCAGGTTCTATGCTCAATGTTGGGCACATAAGATATCCCAAAAGAAACAGTTCTTGACCTAAAGAAACTAATGTGTATACTTCTTGTCCCTGCATACCACCATCTAAGCAGTCCCAAAAGTTATACATTTCTTTTCCTAATGAATTTCACATCATGGCCTTTAGCTGTGAGGTCTTAGAATAAACAGGCAGGAGGAAAAGAAAGGGAAAAAGTCCATTAGGACTAAACTGTCATTGTTTATATCATTGTAGTGGGAAATGGTGAAAATCCTCCCCTCTCCCTTTTTAAAAATATTACGTCTGGTTAGATCCTTATTCTGTTTCTTGTAAATAAAAAGTTCTTTTGTCCACTATTTCTTTCCATTATTGGACCATTATTTCTTCTTTCTTTGTGTGTCAGGGATTCATTCATTCTCTGGTAGGCGCACACTCCCTTCACCGCCTTGGAATGTATCCCCTCCATGCCATAGTAGGTGGTCTCATGAGTTTCTATGGCCCTCATCATAATCGTTATTACTCTGTAGCCCAAGAAACAGTCAGTGGCTGTCACACTCTTGAGTCTCATTACAAATGAGATCTTTTCCAACTGAAATAATAATGCCTGAATCTAATTAGAATAAAACTCATTAGAGTAGTTGATTGCCATTAATGCCTCTATTGATTTTCCTAATGAAGTAAGCAGAGGGAGGAGACTTTAACACAGCACCTAATTATTTCTTCCTTTTTTCCCCCCAACATTTTCTCAAAACTGTTGTTATAAATGTGTTGTTTGGGCTGTTAACTAAAAAGCAGCTGAAAAGTGCTTCTTGGGTAGAGATTGATCTGCTGTCTCCAGCTTTGAGGTGGGGTCTGCTCCGTAAAAAAAACAAAAAAAACCACTATCTTACTAGCCATACTATTAAAGATTTGTTTTTAGTTTTGACCTGTGATTTCATCCATCTGGGAAACACTCCATCCTACCCCTGCCTTGCACCTTCAGAGTCTGGATGTTTGGGAGGGGGGCAGTCTTGGTCCATGTGTTAGAGACTTGAATCCAGGTCCTGCTCATGCCAAGATCAGCTCTGCCATATGCTGTGACATTTTAATTTTATTATCCCTCTAATTTTACAGTAAGACAGAAAAAAAATAAAGCCTGACCTGTAGACATAGTTAATATCATATAATCACAAAATGTCATAGGCCAAAGAAGGTATCTTATAGATCATATAGTCTAGTACCCACCCCCATTTTCTAGATGGAAAAATGAGCCTCAGAATTGTTCATTGACTTATCCAAGGTCAAACAGCGATGAATTCTAAACTAGAGTGCAGTCCTCCAACTCTCAAACATCACTCTTTGCACTGTACCCTGCTGCTTCTCTTGGCTTTGAATTTTGTGCCTTAGGGCTTGAAAATGCCAGCTGCTTCCCATCACACAGTGCCAACGCTGTAGCTTCACGACCATTTTTTCCCTTTCTCTTCCTCCTGCCTGTTTATTCCAGTTCCTAATCACAGATGCCAAGGGAAAGAATGAAATGAACTTGGTCTAGTTCCTCTGGATGAGAAAAGAGTTTAAATGCAGTAGATTCTTCTGGAGATTCAAATCCATTGTTGTTTCTAAGAGTAGGGCTGGCAGATAGGCTGTTTATTTGTGTTGAAAGAGAGGGAGATTGCCCATTGAAGCCCTGCATCATGTCACTGCTGCAGTAATTGTGTCTGATTAAATCTGGCTGTAGATTTCATCCCAGAAATCCTGTGATCTCCCAGGTATGTTTTTAGTCAAAATGGAAGTGTACGGTCATTACCCTGACATACTGTCTGCCATTGACGTTATCCTTTCCACTTAGGGGAGGGCTCTGCAGCCATCCACAGCGGAGAATGGGGATTTGTAGAAAGACAGTGGGCTCGGCATCAGAAGAGCCGACTATAAATCCTGCCTCAGGAAATTACTAGTTCTGTAACATTGGACAATCCATTTTCCTTCCCCTGAGTCTTTGTCTATAAAAGAAAGAGGGTTAACTAGATCAGGAGTTCTTAACCATTTGGGGTTTATAGACCCTCCAACTGTCTGAGGATGCCTATTGGCCCCTTGTAAGAATAATATATCTAATGCATAAAACAAAACACAAACCATTACAAAAGAAACCAGTTATATGTTACTTCTCTATCTTACTGTAGATCTTCACAATAGCCCAAGTAATGGGACTCAGGGAAGTTAAAGGGCTTGCCCATTGTCACCAAGCTCATAAGTAGTAGAGCTGGGTCTTAGGCTGTCTTCTGACTCCAAAGGCAAAAGCTCCTTCCCCTGCATCACAACCAAATGCACTAACAGCTCCTTAATACAACCCTTCCTTGTCCAACTTATTAGGAGATTCCATTCTTCAAGCTTGCTGGAGCTTTGTGAAGACTTTCCTTGCAGAAAGTCGCCTTTGAATTTGGTGAAGTTAACCAGTGTGTGCTTTGCACAAGGAGGTGATTGTGCCCCATGGTCACTTATTCTGAATGCCTAAAACATTTTTCACAAAGAGTTCTATTTTGTGTTTTCCTTTAAAGGGGGATGGGGAGGAGAGAGGAATTGCTAGGGAATTAAGCTAAAGAAATTGCTATCTTCAAAACTAGCTTTCCCCCTACCTTCTGCCTTTTGACAGTTGGTGGATTTAAGGTTTTCTTTTTCATCACAGTTTTTTTTTTAATTTAAATAAGAGATGAAGCCACCACTGCACATACAATCTCATTGTCATCCTCAAAAAACCAGAATGAGTGAATACTATGCTGTTCTGCAAGGCTAGAGTTATGCTTTGTGCTAGGGGCTGTCAAAGGAGCCTGCCTGTCTTCCCTCCAGGTGGCTGAATTATTCCTTCCCAAAACCTTGTTGGTATTTCATATGTTTGTCATATTGCTCAGAAAAACTACAGAACAATCTCTGGCCCTGCTATTCTATTTTTCATAATTTTCTTTCAAGATCTCCATGGCTGCAAACCCCCTTGCATCCCCTAAAATTATCTTCAATTGCATAGAATTATGGCAATTATTAGAGTGGAAATGCATTAAGAATCTGGAATTTAATCAAGATAGGAAGCTTCTGATAAGGAAGAAAATCAGACTTATTGTTACCATCTGTGACTTAGCAAGTAAATCCTAAATTGCTACTTAAAGCACAGAATAGTTCATGTAACTAGTGAGAATTAGCAATGGTATATGAAATCAAGTCATAGCAAGCCTAGCACTCTATTTGCTTTTCATTCATATTATTAGTAGTAGTAATATTAATGCCACAATTTTGATTAAGCTAACAATTTCTTGAGAAGAAGCATGGTCTTATCGATACAGGGCTGGCCTTGAAGCTTTGTTCAAATCTTGCTTGTGACAAATCACTTAACTTTCAGTGTCCCCTGCAATAACATAATATAATACAACATGTTATAATATAATATTCTATAATATAATCCCATAAACTACAGAGAAAATAACCAATTTTTCATTGACAGAAGGAATTTCCAAACATAGAGATGACAGTTCTAGACCACAATACTAATAATAATTTCTTAGAAGTTGCTGTGATCAGAAATTCAAAATTACAGTAGTTTTGGTTCATATAATTTTCAAAAGATAAAAAATTTATCATTTGTAATTTATAATTGCAGCTGTAATTCATACCCTTACCTACAACTAGGATTCATGTATTAACTCGATTACTACTTTTTCTGGTGCACATTTATGTATTTCCTTATGTTAAAATTGTATATTGCTCCCAAAACTGTCCCTCATCAGAAACATCTTTCTGGCTTGCTGAGATTTAGTCAACTTTGAGAATTTTAATGGGAGCTAGACTAATAATGACTTTTTTTATGGTTGGAGCATTATCTTTAAAACTGTTATGAAGTACATATTCATTGAGTAAGCAGGAGCTGAAAGAGTCATCTTTCTGAATTCAAATCAGCTACTTACTAGCTGTGTGACCCGGGGAAAGTTACTTATCCCTGTTTGCCTCAGTTTCCTAATCTGTAAAATGAGACAGAGAAGGAAATAGTAAAACTCTCCATCATCTTTGCCAATAAAACCCCAAATGGGATCATGAAAAATTAAACATAACTGAAATAACTGAATAACAACAAAAGTCACGTGAAACTTATTTAGAAGAATACCAATTCTGCCCAAGATGCTTTGGAACTGAAATAGAAAATTCATGGCATATTCCTTCACTTAGAATGTCTTCTCTTCATTCTGGAAAATCAAGATCTTCTTTTCATTCAAAACTTTTCAAATTCACCTCATCGATGAAACCCTTCCCAGATGATTTCTCCCTGGACTTTCTAACTGTAACCAGAAATTTCTCTGTAGTTCTATTTCTCAGAGTTGCAGATAAGATTAAATTTATGGAAAAAGATTTTAGAGGGTTTTTAGTACAGCCCCCTCATTTCACAGATGAGGGAACTAAGACCCAGACAAGGGTAATGACTTGCCAAAAATCATACTGATATTACATGGCAGACTTGAACCTAACCTTCTAACTACATATCCAGCCCAGAAGGAACAGTCTTGTGTAGCCTGTGTCTGAATACAAATCCTTTCTTTATGGTAAAGAAAGTAGTCATATGGTCTTCACTTGAGAACAAAGAAGTAGAAACCCCACAAACTTCTGTGACAATCCATTCCACTTCTGCAAAGCTCTGATTGTTCCTGGGTTCTTCTATGGCATGATTCCAATGACCTTTCATATCTTGGTTTCCCTTCTCTGGAAGCTCTCCAGTTTATTAATGTTCTTCCTAAAATATGGCATGATCTTCAAATGTTTTCCAATATAGACTGAGTTTATAGCAAAACTACTAATTCTCTTTCATTAGTCTGCCTTTATTGATGCAGGATCATATTTCCATATCACATTATTTGCTTTTTATGAACTGTGAGCCACCAAAGCTTCCAAATACTTTTCAGATAAACTAGCCTTGTATCGGTGACATTGATTGCTTGAACCCAATTTTACATTTACCTCTATTACATTTTATATTAATTTCTCCTCCAAATTGTAGCCCATCAAGATAGTTTTGGATCCTTAACTTTGCCCTCCACTGCTTCCCCACTTTGTGTCATCAACAAATTTGATGAACATTCCCTCTAAATCCAAGTCTTTGAGAAAAAAATTTAAAGAGCTCAGAAGCAAGGACAGATCCCTTGGGATATGCCTCCAAAGACTGATGCCATGTTTTGAACTAATTTCTTTGAAGTCCACACCTCTCTATCTTTTCCATGAGAATAGAATGAGAGACTGTCCCCTCTTTTGCTAAATTGAGGTAAATGATGGGTACAGCATTCCCTTGATCTCTCTAATGGCTTTGTTAGAAAAAGGAAGTAGCATTAATCTGGCATAACTTATTCGAAGCCACACTGGCTCCTAGTGATCAAAAAGATGTTCCCCAACCATCCATTTCATGATAACATTCTAGGATTTTGCCAACTTTTAAAAATAATATTCCCCTTCTTATATGTTGTGTTCTATCCAAAGTTGACTACAGATTTGCTATTCAATCTCTCATCTCCATATATTTGTAGAAGTTGATTCCCAGTCTGTCTCTGTTCTTTCTGTTAATGTGGTCTCTCATGTCACTTCCCCACTCAACCAACACCAGTGGTTCTCTAGTACCACTAAGATCAAAAATAAATTCCTCTATTTGCCATTTAAGGATTTCACAGCTGAGCCCCAACCTGTCTTTCCAGTCTCATT
Organism: Sminthopsis crassicaudata; assembly: GCF_048593235.1. Taxonomy (NCBI): domain Eukaryota; kingdom Metazoa; phylum Chordata; class Mammalia; order Dasyuromorphia; family Dasyuridae; genus Sminthopsis; species Sminthopsis crassicaudata. The sequence goes on from NC_133620.1 coordinate 73,791,618, forward strand.
ATTCATTATTCCCTTTCCCACTCTTTAAATCCAGCCAAACTGGCCCACTTTCTCTGACTCCCACATAACACTCCTCTCTCTCATCTCCTTGCCTTTGGACTGGAGGTCCCCTAAACCCATAATACACCATCTCCTCCTGTCTGCCTCTTAGAATGCCTGGCATCCCACAGAGTTGAGTCAAGTACAACTCTAGACATGAAGCTTTTCTCAGTTCCCTCCACCTTCCCCCCTGCAAATTACTTTATATTCACTTTGTTTGTCACCAAAAAGCTGGGGTTCTTTACTTTTTTATGTCATAGCCCTCTTTGGCAGTCTGACAAAAAGTTATGGAAATCTCTCACAATCATGATTTTTTTTTTTAATGAGTAAAATAAGATACACAAGCTTACAAAGAAAACCCGTTACAATGAAATATCCATTTTCCCCCCTTCCAAATTAATAAACCCCACTTGAAATCTATCAGGGAATCCCATTAAGAACCTCTCCATAAAAAAGAGGTAACAAGGTATAGTAAAAAGAGAGGTGGCCTGGAAGCCAAAGACCTGACTTCAAATCCTGCCTTTGACATGTGCTCCCCATGTGATTGGGCAAGTCACAAGTCACTGAAAAGAAGGTGCTGACCTGCATTGGTATATGGAGTTCTCTCCCCTGTGAGTTCCCTATACTAATACTTTTGCTAACAACAATAGTTTGCATTTATCTAATACTTTAGATTTTGCAAAGTACTTTATAAATATAAATCATTTGAGAAGTTAATTAAATAATAAATGTCACAGGCTTGCATCTTCATACACCCCCACCCTCATGGATAGATTTCAAGGATTCTGTGAATTTGGGTAGAGAAATAATACATCTCTATTTTTACTACCTTTACTTTCCTTTGTAATCTGACATAATTTATTCATTTAAAAACATTATTCTGAGAAAAAGTCTTAAACAGTAATTGATTTGTAGAGAAAAGATTCTGTGTTCGCTGTTGAGTTAATCAGGGAAGTGTACACTCTAGAAATATTTTCATCCCAAATGTTTAATTTTTTAAAAGCAGTTTTGGGGTTCCTAGGAATACTCCTATCTACAGAAGCCAATAATATAGATTTGGAACCCAGAGGTTTGGGTACAAATCTCATTTCTATCATATACATCCATTTACTCTTAATTTATTTACAGTTACTTTGAGCAAGTAATTTATTTACTTATTTGCTTCCTCTCTAAGATAAGGGATTGAAGAAGTTGATCTCTTCAGTAACTTCAATGTCCAGGATTCTCCCCCCACCCCCTTTATTATGTCCTGTCCCCATCCATATGGTAGAATGTAAGGATTCCTTAGAACCAGGACTTCCTCTAAGCAAACCTGTTTCAAACTGAATTTTAGCATAGAAATGAAAGCATTCTTTTTGTTGGCAACTTTTTAAGGGGAAAAAATGTTCTTTCTGATGAGATATAAGTTTCTTAAATATCTAGTTTCCTTTTGGAATTTCTGAGGAAGTACCAGAAATAGTAGCATTCATACCCAAATCATCCAGCAATTTTTTAAGTTGACTCTGCTATCTTAGGGCAGCTAGAACTTTGGGATTAATCAAAGAGTGAGTATTTATTGAACCCTTTATGCATCTAGTTAAATACTTAGTGAACCCAGATTGCACTATCAAAAGGAAGTATGGCATGAGAAGTTTTAGAGCATGTAAATCACTTGAGAATATATATTATTTCATCCTTTGGGTTTGTATTCCCCCATTCCAAGCACAGTGCCTAGCAGATGGTAAGTATTTAATAAACACTTGTTGATGGATGGATGGATGGATGGATGGATGGATGGATGGATGGATTGCCTAATGGCAATGACTGTTTCTTTTTGTCTTAGCATTTCCTTCACCTAGCACAATGCTTGGCATATGGTGAGCGCTTATGCTTTTTGACTGATTTTTTTTTTAATTTCTACTTTGAATTTCTTATTCATGTGACATTATTTTTTTTTTCTTTTCTCCAAAGGGTCGTGATTACTGTTCAGAAGAAGAAGATATCACATAGTGCCAATTCTACTAGTCAAAACAGGAATTACTACTGTGTAAATAGATTACAACCCAGTTGAGATCTTTGGGAAGGTCGTCTACAACACACACACAAAAACAGCACTACATAATAAAAGAAGATCGATCGTCTCCATATTGTATGCCCCATTCACTTACAATGTTTCTTAATGAACTTGCAAAGGAATATTGCTAAGAACTGTTCTAAAACTTTGTTGCTGCTAGTTAAAACTTGTTGCAACTTTTCACTCCTCTTGTGTCCAGGTATGCAGCAAAATTCTTAAATTTCACCTTACAGACACGGTTGTTCTTACAGATGCTGCCCAGCTGATTTTCTATCAGATGAAATAGTGATGAACTCAAATACCAAACTTCCATTTCTAGACGGTTCCAGCTTTTCTGATACCTTTTCCCTCCCCTCCTCTCTTTAAAGCTGTTTGTCAGTCCAGAGATGGGCCAGAATATTGCTTCTTACTGGCGATTTTGAGCTTGGGAGATGGGGATGGTTGCTATGGCAAGCCTTGTTTCTCTGCTAAGAAGAAATGGAGAAGCTACTATCTATTAAAAGCATGTTGTCCCATGAATACTGGAAGTGATGCCGGAGCAGCAGTTTGCCTCACTTACTAGGTATCTTAATCAAGGACTAAGCTTGCAGTTTTGGCTTTGCTCAGACGCAAATGGAAGTGTGATCGCAATCATTTTGAATCCCTTTTTTTTTCTAAGGAAATAAACATTTTACTGTTTTTATGTATCTTGTCTTCTACCATTCATCTAGCCCAGTTTTTTTTGTTTTGTTTTGTTTTGGGTTGTTGTTGATTTTTTTTTTTTTTTAAACAAGTATCTTGGGTTTTTACAAGTATCTCTCGGGTAGGCGTCAAGACCTTTTGTTGCAATATTCATATTAGGCTAAATTGCCTCTCTGCTCTTCCCATTTATGCTTTCCCAGGTTTTACCAGGGCAAATGAGAAGAGGCACATAGCCCCTTCCTTTTTTAACAGAGCACCAAACCATAACATTACTTTTATTTTTTGCCACCAAATAAAGCATCCCACTTCTTTATTTCTCCCCTTATAACAGGTACAGGAACCTTTCCTTTTCTTATTTTCCTCTCTCTAAGGACTAGTTTGTATATCTACAAGGTTTTGACCTTCTGGGAAAAAAAAAATGCTCAAGTATACTGGTCATGGTTGTTGAAGATGCTAACAGCCAGAAGTACCTGGGCAGCAATGAGGAATGTTGATTGTGTGTTCTGTAGAGTTTATTTTTCCATATTATGCAAAGAGGATGATCTCTTCTCAAAGACAGAGGTAATATTTTTAACAAATATTGTCACAAGTAAATAGTAATCATAAGGGGAAAAAAACTTTTGTATTTTTTTAAATGAGTTTGATAGCTTTGATGAGGGCTCTCTTTGTTACTTTCAGGAGGAAGGGCTACCATAATGAATGCATTGCGATGCTGGTCATGAGGTTCTGGGGCTTTGTCTACACAGTCCACATGGCATAAGTTCAGTCACAAAGATTATTCCATCTTCTCCAGTCTTGGATTGTGACCTTGAAGGGAGGCACTTGTGAATTCATTAACATTGCCACCCTGTGATGTTAGTGGTTCAGGCTTTCCAGGGAGTAAAAAAGATTTTCTGCCAGGGAAGAGATCATAGTTCTAAATATATTCTTGATAAAAGGATGAGATAGGACTTCAAATAGACTTCACCTAATTGATGGCAGCCATTCATTCATGTGCCAACTGCATTTGTTTTCCTTGGTTTGGATGAGGGGAAACTGAAGATGGAAGAACTTTAGTCAAAGGGATGAGGAGCAAGGACTTAAACATTATCAACAACAATAACAAAAACAAGCCTTCTTTCAAGCCAGCACTGCAGATATTTGGGGAGCAATTGTGACGGTTACATAAATAGGGAGAAAGCCAAATTGTAAGACTTTTTATCCTGATCCAAACAGGAAAATGTCAGTTCAAGTCTCCAAGGCTTTGGAAAGTTTTTCACTCACTTCATCCTCCACATCCTCACCCATGGTTTTGGTCAAGGGATTTAACTGGTTTTCCTCAAGTGAACTGAAGGTTAGTTACAGTCTGGGTACCTAATTCTACCTCTCCCACCCCCCACGCCCTACCCAGTCCAGAAACTTCTTGCCTTGGATTCTAGCGATTTGATGATATGATTGTGGTATTTTCCATTGGTATTGATCACAAACCAAAAAAAATCTGGATTTGAATCTCTACACTGTCCTTTTCTACCTGTGTGACCTTGAGAGGTCATTCAACTTCTGTGTGCTTCAGTTATTTTGTATTCAAAATGAAAGGGTTGCACTAGAACACCTCCAAATTTGCTGCCATTCCCTTAATTTAATTCCATAATTAAGTTGGTTAAATCAAGTCTTCCATGTGACTCCCAAACTTGGTGTCTCACTGTCTTCCCTAGAAAATGACTACCTTTCCCCCCACTTCAGTTTCCATAAAAAGCATTTTTTAAAAACATAAATGTTGCACATCTATGAGGAATAATATTCTTCAAGAGTCCAGCCTTTAATCATTTGAATGAAACCAGATGGGTCCCCTACATGGACCCAGCAGCTTCCCACTGGAGGTGCTCTTGGGTGTCATGCTTAACAATGAGCCCATATCTGATGTGCACAAGTGATTTCATCTGTAGTCACATTTGGCAGATCTAGAAATAGATCTGGGAAATGGGGTGGTTGAGCTGGTTGGCACGAAATGCCTGATTGTGTTAACAACATTCAAAACTGTCTGTTTTCCATTTGTTGGTTCTAATCATAAAATTGTCAAAATGACTTTGTGGTTGTACTTCATTTTTCAAAGCCTTTTGAAGGGATCTAAAACAAAAATATTTTGACTCTTCCTCCAGTGCAGCCTACGATTAGACAGTGTTTCTGATGCAGTGAAAAGAATAAGCTGATTTATGGGAGGGTGCAGCTCTGGTGACTGATAACACTGTAGCCCTAGCTCAAGGGAAGGGTGGGAGGGAGGCCTATTGAGGTGGAGGTTAGAGAAGGGTGGGAAGAGATCTCAGCTCTGCAGGGATTCACGGATATCTCTATGGGGTATTTTCTATGCTGAGTACTTTTCAAAGTATAGCTCCTGGGCTGCCAGTAGGCGTGGTGCAGCTGTCAACAAGATTTAAAGTGTTTTTATACATGTCTCAAGTGCAAGGAGTGTGGTGTTATAAAAGATCAGGAGTATATAGATGTAGCCTTTTCATTGGCAAGGAGTCAGAATCACCCAAGACTTCGGCCATAATGGAGTACATTTGTGGTCACGACTGGCAGAAACCTTTAAAGAAAACTTGCATCACCGTTTCTTCTTAGACCCAGACTATGAACAAGAGTAGATTGTTAGGGTCTATTTCAGGATACATGAAGCCTTAAGTCCAGAGGAAAGAAATAAAGTCCATAAGAACAACAGCAGTCACCTCTAAAAGAAAATAATTCTCTTAGCGTAGGCAGCATAGCTAAAGAGAGGAGATTGGGCTAGTGACCCAATAACCAGTGACCTCAGTTCAATTCAGAAAGCACTTATTAATTACCTATAGTGTGTAAGGCATTGTTCCAAGTGCTAGGGATAAGTAGAATGAAAACTTGGTCTAACTTCCCTTCCCAACTCAGTCATTCTTTCCTCTGAGCCAGAAACCTAAAGCTTTATTTTAAAGGAGTAAATTCAGTTTTCAACCTTCACCCACAAAGTCACAAAAAGAGATAGAAGTCTCATTCGTGTTGGCAGGACAGGCAAATTACCATATGAGAAATGATTACCTATGTGGCAAGACAGTGGACAATGGCAAGCACAGTCACTAAGGGGCCTACTTTTTGCTACCATCCCATTTCAGAGATTATCCAATGTCCTCTCTTCCTAATTATTCCATGTCCCCTAACGTCAGGCTTTCTAAAAACATGATGTCTGTAGGACAGGAGTGTGATTCTGCCAATGACTTTATATGATTGTTATTTGTTTTGCAAATAGCATGAGTTGTCACAGAGATTAGAAAGTCCACATTGATGGATGACAGAAATGAATGACAGAAAATGTGCTTCAAAGATTGTTCAAAAATTAAATAGTAAATATTGTATGTTGTAATGGAGGGAGCTTAGAGTGAGCAGTCAAGCAGACCTGGGATATCTTATTTATTACTTGGGTGAACTTGGACCATTCATCTCTTTGGATCCCAGTTTCCACCGCTAGTATGAGGGAGATTGGACCAGATGACCTCTAAGGATCCTTCCACTCATTCTGTAACTATAAAAAGATACCTACAATGAACATTTGTTGCGATTTAGAAATAGTTGCAACTTATCAACCATATACCTCCTCTATTCCACCATTACAAAAAAAAACAAAAACAAAAACCAAAAAAGGGCTTAAATATAATTGTTTTTTAGGGGAAGGAAATGTCAACGGAAAAACACTAACATAATCATGCCTGGGTTTTGATAATTTTTTTTTCCACAGAGGGAAAATAATTGGTGTCTGTACAAAAGAAAAAAAATTAATTAGCCTAACACTGTTATTAGTTATTAGTTTATACAAATGTGCCATCCATATTTTTGGATTGAAAGACATTTTCAGCTATCTATTTAATATTCTCAGACATGAGGCTTTTCTTTAAACAATCTAAAACCTCAATAGAAAAATGAGACCTGGTCTGGGAAGAGGTTCTATATGGTTAACGACTGGACTAAAGGGTAATTTGACATTGAAAATTCTGGTTTCATGATGTCATGTGAGTAGATGACTGGACCCCAGTGCTACTGTGTTAAAACTTGTGTGAAACAGTTGGCTTTCACATTGCAAACGTCTCTGCAATAAACCTTTTGGAATTTCGTGAATGAAGTCTATGATTTGCTTTTTGCCAGGGAATCATTTGGGTTTTTCCAAGAAGGGAAAAAAATGGCTTAAATAAAAGATTTCTAGCTGTAATCAGTTCACTCTTCCTTGACTTTGGCAATCACCATTTTGTACACAAAAGCTTTGGTTCAGAATGGGATTCTGTTCATGTATGCGTATGTCAGGCACAAACAGTAAGACCCACCAGTTAACATCCAATTTTCAAGTATTCCATTTTATATTGGGATCCATTCTAAACAAGCACCATGGTAGGGGAGGTAAGAAGTAGCTCGTCTTTTGTGTAGAATGCACTACCCTGTATAAATATTAGTGTTGACCAACGGGAACTTGTGCAAAAAATCTTAAGATTTTTAAATTCAATCTTTTTCCATTACTATAAAATTCCCCCCCTGCTTGTCTGTCTTCCTATGGTTCATCATTATACTTTCATTTTAGAGTCATAAAATCTTGAAGGTCTCATAATCCAGCCTTAGATGCCAAGCAAGACCTTTCCTATAAATCCTCATTAAGTGGTCATCCTTCCACTGCTGAAATAGTCCTAATGATTTGGAACCCATCACTTAATGAGGCAACCAATTCCACTGTTGGAAGGCTGTAATTGTGAGTAGGACTTTCCTTTTATTGAGCTGAAATTTTTCTTCCCTTGTAACTTGGATCCATTCATCCTCATTCTGTCCTCCAAAGCCACACAGAACAGTTCTAACAAGCTCTTCTTCCAGGCACTCTTTGGATGTCTGAGGACAACTATTATGTTCAGGATCCTTCTCATCTCTAAAAGATAAGTCTGATATGCTACTCTTCTACACAAAGTACATGCAGTGAGACTACCACCTCCCTTGTTCCAGACACTGTGTGTAACTATAGGTATAATCTCTGTGTGTGTGTGTGTGTGTGTGTGTGTGTGTGTGTGTATACATATATACATCTCTGTGTGTCTGTGTCTTTGTGTGCACACACACATATACCTATATTTTGCATATATAATGAAACATGTATCCTTTAAAAAGATATAAAAGAAATACCAAAGGATAGTATTACCTAGAATGATCAAGAAAGGTCTCATGTAGGAAGCAACACGTGAGTCAATTTATAAAAGAAACTAGAAGTTTTAAGAGGATGATGAAAGAAGGAATTACATTGTAGGCATGGAGGAAACTTGAGAGATAGAGGAATGATAAGAAGTAAGCTTCCTCTTAGACATATTTCTTTTATCCTTTCCTGGTAGAACATTATTTTCCTTAGAGGTGACCAAAGTAAAATAATAATTGAGTAGTTCTCTACTCTTCTCTCCACTGGGTTTACATAGCATCACCTCTAGTAATAAGTAAATCCATATGTCACATGGCTTATTTTGTTGTTCGATTTTTTGTTTAGGGTTTGGTTTTTGTTTGTTTTTGTTTTTTTTTGGAGGAGGGGGATTGGCCCCAGCATAGCTTTAATGCCCCTCTCTTTTTCCTCTCAACTCTCAGCTCATTCTAGGGTGGAGCCTTCCTGACCCATTAGATTCTTAGTATATCTCAATATTCTTTTTATGGTATGTCTTAAATTCTTTGGATCCCAGTTTCCACCCCCAATATGAGGGAGATTGGACTAGATGACTTCTAAGGATCCTTCTACTCATTCTGTAACTATAAATGAATTATCTATGTGGATTCTCCCCTTGTTTTTAGATGTGCCTCTGTTTTCATTTTTGGTACATTTCCTTTTTTTTTTTTTTTTTAGATCTAAATTTATCAAAGATCTTCCAATGCAGGTATTTCAGCTTCACTAGATGCCTCTCCTTATTCCTCCTCATTTGGATCAAGTGTGATTGCATTATCAGGAATTTGTTTCTAAAAGCATTTCTTTCTTCCTTTCTTGTTTCCTTTCTTCCTTTCTCTTGTCCTTTCATTCTTTCTTCCTTTTTTTCTTTCCCAATTTATTGAGGCTACATGTGTAGTAGCCATTAGAGCTTGAGCCCTCTGCTAATCTGCCCTGAAGCTTTAATCTGTTGATTTGCTATTCCTTAAGCTGCCTGGTGCCCCTCTCCCAAAAAAAAAAAAAAAAAAAACGCCATTCTCCTTTGTCCTCCACCATACTTCCAGGTCTCAAGGGTTTACTACATTGTGTTAGAATTAGTGTAAATAGAAGGACATTCACCACCACAGCCAATTATTATTGTTGTTATTTTTTGATGATAGCTTTTTATTTTTCAAAATACATGTAAAGATAGTTTTCAACATTCATCCTTGCAAAACCTTATATTCCACATTTTTCTCCCTCCCTCTTCACCCTCCTCTAGACAGCAAACAATCCAATATAGTTTAAACATATACAATTCTTCTAAACATATTTCCACATTTATCATGCTGTACAAGAAAAATAAGATCACAAAGGAAAAAAATGAGGGAAAAAAACAAGCAAGCAAACAACAACAAAAGTGCTATGTTGTGACCCACATTCTGTTCCCATAGTCCTCTCTTTGGGCTCTCTCCATCACTTCTGTTGGAACTGGCCCAAATCACCTTGTCGTTGATAAGATCCAAGTCCATCACCCTATTTTTCTTGAACTCTGTTCTGGTTTAATACTGGTACCATATCTTCATCTCGAGGAGTGTGTCTGACACACTACTTTCCTGCTTCAGAAGAGATTCATCACTGGCCCACAGATGATCTGAGCTTCCTGGAATGAAAGGCTCATGGGATCTTTGTGACAATCAACTTTTAGAATCTTTTCAGCACATAACATTGCTGAATAATATTTTTTCACTTTATTTTTCTTACTTTTTTTCAATATGACTAATATAGAAATGTGTTTTATATGAGCTCACATGTATAATTGATATCACATTGCTTGCCTACCCAATGAATCAGGAGAGGAGGAGAGAGAAAAGAAGATTTTAGAACTCAGAAAATTTTTAACAAATGTAAAAAAAGAAAAAAGAAGAAATTTTAAAAAATCTTTTCAGTACATTAAAAAAAAAAAATGTCCCTGATGTATTTAGAGCCTAGTACAATGAGAACAAACTTCTATGAATTGCATTTTGTTTCTCTTCCTGGCTTTCTTAGATGCATTATTTTGTCTTAAGTTGGTTGACTCCAATTATTAGAATTAGAAAATAGATCCATTATTTCATTGATATCTAGATAATTTCTCAAATCAGGAGATTTCTACCGATGCAAATTAAAACCTGCAACATAGTTTTGAAGAGTTACCTAGAGCACTTAGAAATTAAGTGATTTGTCCATGCTCATATAGCTAATATGCATTAAAAGCAGAAACCAACCATCTATCAACCATGCCATCTCGCCTCACATCTATTAATAACAAGCAAAAAAATAAAAATAAAATAAAAATCTTGCAAAGAAATCTACAAATTTACCATCCTTTCTCTACTTTCTTTGTCATCCATGATACATATGCAGAAAGTCAGTACCTAAGCTGGATGCCACATTTTCAAATCTCATTGAAGTTCCTAATTGCCCATCACCTCATTTTTTGTAGATTAGATCCTGACATCTTTATGATACTGGGCCTCCAGATGTCTAGGCCAGTTTAAGCATTGAAAACTCTCTTTAGAACTCCTATAGGTTCTTCTAGTACTTTCTTCTCACTCTCAAAACTTCCCTTGGTAGCAGGAATGATTCTCCCACTTTCCCTAGAGACAAAGGAATTAACAAATCCAGTATGAGCCTGGCTCATAGCTATGGTATGTATTGTCAATGATCCAAGCAATTATTTCAATGGCAACTACCAGATTTCTTGGGGATGAATTGAAAAAATAGCTTTTGTTCCTATGAATCCAGATAAATTAGATTTAACCATATTTTATCCCTATTTAGGAGGTCCCATTATGTTATTTCCTGCCTGAATACCTTATTCTGCTCCCCTGTCCCCACCTGAGGAAAAAGTGCATTTGGGACCTTGGAGTTTGAGGTTGGATCAGAGATTTAGAGTTAGAAAGGAACCTTAAAGTTGTTTGTTTTTTTCCCCCCAACCCCTTCAAGCCCAGAAAGGTTGAATGCAAAATCAAGATTCAAATCCATTGCCTTAGACTCTAAACTTTGTGTCCCCTTCTTCACACTGATGCTGAGCTAAATTGGATCTGGTTTGAAAACATCAGAGGCCATACATCCAGGCTCAAACTAACCTTCTGAGCCCCAAGACTGAAAATCCCTCCAGGATCTTAGCGGACCACCCTACATCTAGAGATGGTAAAGCAACACACCATCCCTAGATTGCTAGATACAAATTTGGGTGATTGGTTTTATTACAACAAATGACTTTAAGCAAGACAGGACGTTCAATAGATCTCAATCCAGTCTTTCCATTCCAAACACCTGAATTAGTATGCAAATTTTACTCAAGTAGAGTCTGCCAATAAGTCTAGTAGGGCTTTAAATGTGGAATGATTTACCTTTAAAAAAGAAGAAAAGGAGAAGGGGGTAGAAGTCATATTGTTAACGTTTTCCAAATTTAATTTTTGTTTTTATATGCTTCCAAAGCTCTCAAAAAACTCTAGGTAAGTGCTTTCAATGAAGGTAGAAAAAAATAAAGTCAACTGACTTGCCTAAGATCACATGAATAGGTAAACTCGGACTAGAATTGAGGTTTTCCAATTTTGCTTCAATCAATTGCACTGTCCCTGGCTTCCATGATTCATGGAATTTATGTATTTGATCCAGGGAATATTTGTCTGAGAAAGCAAGTTATCCATCATTCCCTATCATCATCCAATCGACAAGCATTCATGAAGTCTGAGCACTGGAGATACAGAGCCAGCCTTCAAGAAGTTCTCGTTTGAACAGAGGTGGGGAATCTTTTTTCTCCCAAGGGCCATTTGGATATTTACAACATCATTCACAGACTAGACAAAATTATCAACTTATAGAACTCAAGCAATGGGAGGTTGTTGTACAAAGCTTATAGCTCATCATCACCTGCAGTTGCCTTGATAGGACCAGACCAAATGATTTCACAGGCCTTATACGGCCCATGGGCTGGACATTCCCCACCTCTGGAATGGAAGAAGACAACATGCAACAAATGAGACATTCACGATATAAACATTGCAAATGGAAGTCACTGGGTAGGGAGGAGTGGGGGAGGACAGTGATAACCAGGAAAAGTTTCTTATAGAAGTTGAGATTTTAATTGAGAATTAATGGAATTCAAGAAGTGAGGAGGGAACCCTCTATATCAGGGGATCTCTAACTAAGGCCGCGGGCCAGATGCGGTGGGCTGAGGGGCAGAGACAGAGTGTGAATTTTTGTTTTTACTAAAGTCCGGCCTTCCAACAGTCTGAGGGACAATGAACTGGCCCCCTATTTAAAAAGTTTGAGGACCACTGCTCTATATCTACAAGTTTCCCTCAAAATCTCAGGATCCATGTTCCTTCTATTGCCTCTTTTCAATATTTCTGTTGAAACTTCCTACAGGCCTAAATTCACTTGGGGTCCTTTTATCATATTCTAGCACATCCAGGTACTAGGTTTGTCGATCACTAACAATTCAGCAAATGAAACTATTTAGCACAATCTGCTACTCTGGGCCCTCTGTTTCCCTCCTCAAGTACTTTCTGTCTTATTTCACCTACAGAGATAAATGTGAATGATAGAAATTCAGCTCTTTACTAGATAGTTGTAAAAAAAAAAAAAAAAAAAAAAAAAAAAACAACTAGCCAGGTTCTGAAAGCTTGTGGTTCATCAGCTCCCAAAGCTAGAAGGAAAAATGAAGAAGCAACATGGATCATGACCTTGTAAATCCAGATCACATTGTCTAACAATGAACCTAAAACGTCCCTCATCTCTCCTCTCACTGCCTGAACAGACTTACAGATAGTCTGTATATACAGATAGGGAAAAATCTTTAAGGTAATCCTCCCCCCTTTCATAATTTCAGCAGTCTTCATTGATCAGAATATGAGCTACTAAGCTTTATTGTCTGGAGCTCAAAAATACTCATTCATTTTGGTCCATTTGAGATCTTGAGCCTTTCTCTGAGGGAAAGAGCCTAGGAGGTAAAATCTACCTATCTGTTCAGAATGCGGAATCCTTCTTACCGACCCTTCTTTTCTCGTGGGAATCTGGTCATCTTCTGTGCATTCTAGTTGTAACAAGAATAGGATAGAGCCAAAGAAAAAGGGGAGCCTATCATTAAAAAAAAAAAGATATGGTAAGGATTATACCCACATTCTACAGTTATTCTAACATGCTTTCTTGAATGAATAAACACTCTCTTTTGACAAATCATTGAGTGAAGAAGTTAGTCTTTAATATTCCTGATTCTAAGCAATAGCAATTTCTCTAGTGGAAGGAGTTACCCCAAAAGTTGTTATGATCTGTATTTGCTAAACAGCCATCATAATGGGATAGACCATAGAGCTACCTTGCTCTTCCAAGATTATAGTCCACTTCAGGACAGAGCAAATAGCTAAGATAATACAGAAGAACAGAAAAAGAAAAGAAAAAAAAAAAATCAAAGACTTCTCTTATCTATTCTCACCAAGGAGGGAAATAGGGCACTGAGCAACTCTGCTGAATGCTGGGAAAGCAACTTTATCAAATGGGGTAGATGAGCTTCTCATAATGAGCAATAAAAGCATTTAGTGCTGGTTTCCTAGAATTCCTGATTCCTTTTAGGCTTTTTTTTTTTTTTTTTTTTTTTTTTTTAAGTCAGAGACTGTTCCAAGGCTAGATCAGTTTATTTTTCCCCCTTAGGTAATTCAAGACATCAAAGTATTGGCAACAAGCCAGTTCCTTTTCCAGGAACTTATGCAAGAGAGAATACAGGTGGAATGAGTTAGCCTTGGAGGTTTGCAGTAGGCTTGATAAGAACAAGGCAAATTTTCCAGCTTTAAGGGCTTGACTCCTTGGCTCACCAACTCTGTTTTACTCTTGCCTTGGAGCTGACCCTCTTTGCAGAGTCCCCACCCACCCACTTGGATTCAGCTTGGTTTGCATCACAGACTGCGTCAGTTTCCTGGATTTATTGAAAGCCCCAAAGCTTGACTGTGTCCCCAAGCTCTCTGCCCTAATCTCGGCTGAAGAGTTTCCAGTTCTCTGTCTCCTGATTCCTGCTCCCACTGGACCAAGAGGGTGAGCCTTAGTTGACCTGCTGAAATAATAGCACTGACATGCAAAAATCCAAAAAAAAATTGTTTTCAACACCGAATATCCTCGTTTTAGGATTATAGAATGAGAAGGAAGCATAGCTTGAGAGAACAGCTGATCCCAAGGCTTGTTTTAGACAAAAATATGTCTTGTGCCTGTGTCTTTTGCCTCCTCAGGATTGTCTCTTCCCACAGGTTCCAATTCTTGTCCTGACCTCATTCCCTATTTCCTTTTCTTCATTAATACCTGTTTTCAGTAAAAGATTGGACACAGATTTATACTAAAGTGTGAATGATTGATGACAGTGTTTCCCATCTACATCCCCCCAAGAATAAGTGCATTTGTACATAAGAAAAAGCCTTAGATTAAAAAGAAGTGCATCTTCAATAATAGAACTTTCAGCATCAACCACTAGAAAGAAAATTTACTTTGAGAGAGGCGGATATCTCAGTAAGATGGAACTTAAAACCATCCATAAGTATTTATATATTGAAGTATTGATGGAGGAAATCTCCCCACCAGGATTTCTCTATACTGATGATGAAATCGTTGTTTCAAACCCAAAATTACTAAACTAAATACCGAAGAAAATCAATGCAGGCAAGGCTTGATTCCTGCCCTCAGTTTATAGTTCCAGTTGGGTTGAGAAATTGTTAAGTAGCAAGAAAAAAATTTAATAACAAGTCAAGACAACAGAAGCACTGTTAAGAGGTAAATCACATTTAGTCCCTTAAAGTAGGAACAATAATTGCTTTTAGGAACTTTTAGGAAGGAGAATTCCCTTCAGGCTGAAAGGGATAAGGAAAAAAAGATCTGTTGAGTGCTGACACATAAGGCTTTGTCTTTATAAAGAGTTGAAGCCAAAATGGAACCAATGAGATTTCTCCTTTGAGGAAAATATCTTTTAACCACTTTCTTCAAGATTTCCAGAGAAAAAGATTCTCTATACTTCTTTGATAAAACACTCACATTGTCCCCATGCTCTATTCACTCTTCAAAGTGCTTTACCAATATTGAAACTTAGCACCAATGAGCCCAGGCAGCTGGGATACTGGCTAGGCTAGCCTAGTTGTCTCATGAATCATTATTGTTTTTAATCTCTGAAAATATAAACATTTATTTACATGTACATATCTAAACATGATTTTCTATACATTGCTTGTAATTTTTGATAATGGACCTACTATTAAATATTTTTTAAAGTTTGCCTGACTTCATTCTTTTTTTTACATCCTTCTTTTCTTTCTGCTATATCTTTCTGTAAGTTCTTGTTCTCCTTTTTCCTCTTCTTTTGTCCTTTTTGTTTCCTATCCTGTGAAACCTGGATTCAGATATGACACTGACACCAGGTGGGTGATTACCAATAAGTCATGTAGTCTTTCACTCTCAGTTCCCTCATCGTAATATATAGAACTAATAGTACTTTGAAGAGCTACCCAAAAGTTCATAGCATCATGGATTTATTCCATAGACCTACCAAAAAGTTCATAGCATTATAAACCTAGTCCATAAATCTACTCAAAAGTCCATAGCATCACAGAATTTATTCCACGGACCTATCAAAAGTTCATAGCATCACAGAATTTATTCCACGGACCTATCAAAAGTCCATAGCATCACAGAATTTATTCCACGGACCTATCAAAAGTCCATAGCATCACAGAATTTATTCCACGGACCTATCAAAAGTTCATAGCATCATAGACCTAGTCCAAAAACCTACCCAAGACTTTATGGCACCATAGACCTAACAGTGACCTCAGAGTCCATGTAGTCCAATACCCTCATTTGTAGAGACCCAGGGGGGCTAAGTTATTTGCTTATGGTCATACAAGAAGTAAGCATGAGAGACAGAATTTGAACACAGCACATCTAATCCCAGAATTTGTGCTCTTTCCACTCTAAAATCATGACTCATAGAGTTGATACACTAGCAAAGAATTTTATATGCCTTAAAAAATAAAATATAAATTTTCATATACAGTCCTTTTCTGCCCTTTTGATTACTTCTATGTGGGCTCCATTCTTTCTTAATGTGTTCCTAGAACTCAGAGTTTTAGAAGCTGATGGGCACTTGGGTCATCTCTCCTCTGGTTATCAATATTTGAAAAGGCTCCCAAGGCAATAAGCCATGGCTCAAGGATCAGAGGACTTTCAGTCTTGGCTCTACCATTATCAATGGCACACTGAGGAAGTCATTTGCAGAACAGTTCACTTTGCCTTCCTTTCCTCTATTGAGTTTTTCTTCAAGCTCATTGAGTTGAAAAGAGTAGAATGACAAACTTTGGATGCCTCAAAGTCTTCCACTCTAACCTCTTCCTGACTACTTACATTTCCCATCAAACTCAATTGAATCAAGCAAAAATAGTGATGTGGGTCTATGAGGAGTGAAAGTGGAAATGAAGGTGGTCTAGCAGCTTTCTTCCTCTTATTTCTCCACTGTTGGTTGGATGGTATAGTGGGAAGACCTTGGATTTTGGAGTCCAAAGGGTTGGGTTCACACTTAGCTTGAATACTTTCAGTTTGTGTGACCTTGGGCAAGGAACTCAACTTCTCTAGATAACTGTTTATTCATTTATTAAATGAAAGTATTATCCCATTTGTACAAAAATATTTGTAGCAGATTTTTTTTTGGTGAAAAGGAAATGGAAGGTTCTTATTAATAGGAAAAAGACAAAACACATTATGGTATATGAATGGGATAGACCACTATTTTGCTGTAAAAAACTGGTAAAGAGAATGATTACAAAAGAAATCTGAGAAGACTTATATGAACTGATGCAAAGTGAAATTAGTAGAAACAGGAGAACCACTTAGATGACAATTTTGAAAAACTCAAGAACTCTGATCAATGAATCAAATACAATTCCAGAGGACTCATCATGAAACATGCTACCCACCTCTTAATAGAGAGGTAATAAACTCAGAGTGCAGATTGAGGCATTTTTTTCAGGCGTTGCCAAATAATGTGTTTTATTTGGTTATACATATTTATAGGTCCACTATTCATTCTTTTCCAATGGGGTTAAGAGGAAAGTAGGAAGGTGGATTTTTGTCAATTAAGCAAAAAAAAAATTTTTAATAAATTAAGGCATTACATTCAATGAACTTGGAAGTCCCTTCCAACTCAAATATGGGACCCTATGATCTTAAAATGTTTTCTGACCTCAAAGAAGAATTAATGTTTCAATTAGGATTCATTAAAATTCAACTGTTCTTGAATTAACAAGAGAATCCCATTTCCATCATCTTTCCTGGCATCTCATTAATGAAATCTAGAGAGGCAGTATGAGAAATGAACCATTTTCCCTAGTAGCCCCATGAGCAGAAATGGGCATGTGGCCACCCTTGGCTCCTCTGCCCTGTGAGAGGCTCGAGGCAATTGAATCTCTCATCTCACCAGCTTCCCAGCACCTTCTAAGTGCCAGTATATACAAAATGGTCATAGCTGGCAATCTGTAAACAAATTTTCCCTGGCCCTTTCTTTCCCATCCCTGCCCATTCTCCCCAAGAACCTTTTTTTACTCTCTGAGACCCTTCCTCCCTATACCCATTTCTCATGAACAAACCTGTGATCAATCACAAAGTGATGATGAAAGCAGAACTTGAAGAGAGGGAAGGAATTGATAACTTCCCAGGAAGAGCACAACTGAGCTCTTCTTTTCTCCCATGTAAATGCAGCAGGAAGTCCACGTTGGCTGCCAAACTTGGCAGGTTGGCAAACAGGCAGAGAGCCATGTTTCCAGTTGAGGTAAACCCTGAGCCAAAGCTTCCTCTGTCAAAAGAAACAGGCCTGTTTCTCCATGCAGATGTTTGCCTGGGATCCTGAATATTAGCCCTCATAAAACTATCCATTCGTCTGCCATCTCCATCCCACCCAAGCTCTTGATAGAATTGGCTGACATCCTCTCACCTCAAGGTGGACATTTCAACCTTATATCAATGAAGGGCCAGCTGCAGAAAGAGATAGCTGGGTCTCCTCTAGAGACTCAATAAACAGACTTTCCTATAAGTCCTGAGAGGACTCAAAGTTCTGTCCAGCTTGTTCATTTGTTCTGTTTCCTTTTGCTTGAAAGAGGGGACCATAGAGGGTACCAAGATAGTGCAGGGGATAGTGTGCTGGGCCTGAAGTCAGGAAGACTCATTTTCATGAGTTCAAATCTGGCCTCAGACAAGTAATAGCTATGTGACCTTGGGCAAATCACTTAACCTTTATTTGCCTCAGTTTCCTCATATGTAAGATGAGCTGGAGAAGGAAATGGCAAACCACTCTGGTATCTTTGCCCAAATGATTTCATGAAGAGTCAGGCACAAGTAAAATGACCAAACCACAAGGGACTCATACAAGATGGGGCATGAAGGATAAAAATGGGAAGGAGGATTAGAAGTGAGTCAAGCTAATTTATTAGATCTCCTAGTTGAGTGGACTGGGAGTCAGGTATGGAAAGTTTATCATCATTCTGCAAGACAAAATCAATTCAGAAACTCACATCTTTTCAGATAATCTTCCATCCTGGCTATAAGACTTCATCATGCCCTCAAACCAAGTCAATCTCTCTCCCTTCACTTTTTATGTAATGTCTGGCACGTAGTAGACATTTAATAAATGTTTATTGATTCAAGTGGATTTACTCACTATTCACTGTTTGTGAAAGTCTTTCACATAACAGCTTTTGGGGGAAAGGACTTAAACCAACAGATATAAGTTAAGGGGTATCTTCCCCCTTAAAATCCGCTAAAATAGATTTCTCCTTGGAGTCCTAAAAATGTGGTCCTCTTCTCCTTGATACTCCCTACTTTCTAAATTTCTCTTATCTCCTGGTTCTTATCCCACCCAAATGATAACTCCTCAGTCTCCTTGGCGGAATCTTCATTTGGTTCTGCTAAACTTGAGTATCCTCTGAGTCTCCTGTGCCTTCTTCTGTTCTCTATACTGTTTCACTTGGTTATCTCAATAAATCTAATAATCCTCTCTCTGCAGATGATTCTCAGTCCAGTCTATCCTCTTTGCTGACCTCTGCCTATGGGACATTTCAAGTTGGGCCTGCTAATAGATCTTTCCCCCCAAAGCCTTCCCTCTTCCAATAGTCCCCATTGCTAGTGAGGATACTTCCATTTTCCCACTCACTCAAGTTCACAACTTAAGCACCATTCTACTCTCATTCTCCCTCACTTCGGTTCCCACTAGATATGATCTATTGTTAAGTCCAGTTGTTTATATATATATATATATATATATATATATATATATATATACATATAATCTCTAGAATGGTTCTCTTTTCCTTTGACACGGTTAACACCTTCATGTAAAATCAGATCCCCTCATGTCTAGATTATTGCAATAATCTTCTGGGTGGTCTCCACAACTCACATCTTTTCCCCACTTCAGTCAATCCTCTGCTTAGCCATTAAACTGATTTTCCTGAAGTACTAATCTGTCCACTTCAGATCCCCCTAACTCTTCCCCTGTCCTACTATTCAATTAACTTGTGACTCTTTATTGCTTCCAGGATCAAATATAAAATCCTGTATTTGGCTTTTAAATCACATCATAACCTGTTCCCTTTCCATGTTTCCAGTCTTCTGTACTCTTTCTCCCCTTCCAATACTTTGAGATCCAGGGCACTGGCCATCTTGCTGCCCCTTGCATGAGACACTCCATGTCCTGCCTCTGTTCTCACAGGCAGTGCTGAATAGCTGGGACTCTCTTTCTCCATCTTTGCCTCCTGGCTGCTATGAGTTCTTTCAAGTTTTCTCTAAAGTTCCATCTTCTGCAAGAAGATTCTTTTAATCCTCTTTCATCTTAGGGCCTCTCCTTTGAGATAATCTCATAGTTATCCATGTATATCTAGTCTGTACACAGTTGTTTGTAAGCTGCCTTCTCCATCAGCACGGGAATTCTCTGAGAGCAGAAACTGTTATTACCCTTTCTTTGTATTTCCAGAGTTTGTTCTTGGAACATAGTTGGTGCTTCATAATTGATTGTTGAACAACTGGTAATTAGCAAATGATGAGATTGACTCATCTAGGTACTTATCTTTAAGAAGTTTTTCTTTTTTTTTCATTTTCTAAAGAATTTTTCAACATTAGCCCTTGCAAAACTTTTTGTTCCAATTTTTTTTCCCTTCTCCCCAGCACCTCCCCTAGATAGCAAATAATGCAATATATGTTAAACATGATAAAAAATGTGTTAAATCCAATATATGCATACATATTAATATAATTATCTTGCTACACAAGAAAAATCAAATCAAAAAAGAAAACAAAATGCAAGCAAACAACAACAAAAAGTGAAAATACTACGTTGTGAACCACATTCAGTTCCCATAGTCTCTCGGTGTAGATGGCTCTCTTCATCACAAGATCATTGGAACTGGTTTGAATCATATTATTGTTGAGGAAGGTCACATCCATCAGAATTGACCTTCATATAATCTTCTTGTTGCCATGTACAATGATCTCCTGGTTCTGCTCATTTCACTCAGCATCAATTCAAGT